>NC_136493.1:12805650-12838150 GCF_053919585.1 Euprymna scolopes
GTGAAACTTGCCAAAATAAAATGTAAGTGTATTTCTAAAAAAAAAAAACTACCTTAAAAACATTTAAACTATGTTTTATGGATTTCCAACCTTAAACGAGATTCTACCTTTTTAGGTGATTATGTGTTAATACACTGAAAACAACAACAACAAAAAAAATCAATTATTTAAACATTTAAGACGGGCGATTTGCTTCACATATTAATTTAACATGAGTTCCTGCTAACGAATTTTAGAGCAGTTAGCCAAAAATTATTTTTTCTGTGACAGAGAAATTCTGTGCGCTTATATTTTGTGAGGAGGATTCAGCAATTATGCATAGTTTTACGACCTTACCAATCAGACTTAGGGTTAGAGATAAAAACAGTTAGTGAACATCCCTACAAAGTAAAAATAACCTGGAAATCATGAGCAGTGATCATTTGATATTAAATTTAAATACAAATGTTTTCTATGGGTCGTAATTATAAAATAATTGTTTTTGTTTTTCTTTCTGGCAAGTTTTTCACACAAAATCACCTAAAACAAAAGGAAAATCACATAAAACAAAAGAAATATCTGACATTGTTATTATCATCATTTGTATCTAGTTTTTCTTTTTTACATTAAATTAAATCAATCTACTATATATCGGTCATATTGTCAGTGGCAGTAACCGACCAAATATTTATAATTATATATGGAGATTAGGGTAAACACAAAGATTCTTTGGTAGAGGAAACATACAGAATAGTTAATATGAGAATAACAGGGGAGGAATGTATTAAGAAAGATTTTCTAAATATTATCAATGTTATTTAGAAACTCATTCTTAAAATGGGAAGAGGGCTTTGTTAACTATTCTCTTTTAACACCATCTTATTTTGCATTGTCAACTACTTTGAATTGTTTATGAAAGCATTCAAATAAGATTAAGTCAATTAATGACAAATACAAGTTGATATTAGTTTTAAAAGAGAAATAAATCGTCAGTTGTTTCGCTATTTTTAATCAATTAAAAGAAAACATTTGAGGAAAATACTTAGAATATTATAACTTTATGCAAAAATTGTTGTAGCTTAGATGCATTATAGTTACAGTTATTAAAATGGATTTATTATATTTTTAATTAGTTTCCATTTAAATTTTGATCGTGTTTGAAATATAAAGCCTTAATTTCATCTTTCAAAGTAAAATATTGATGCTTCCATGTGAAAAGATAAAATGAAAAAATATTTTAATGACACCTAAAGCAAAAAAAGAAAAAAAAAATTTTTAAACTAAAAATCAATAAAATACCTAGATTTTACATATGGAAAAATATTTTTACAAAAAAAAAACAACAAAATCAATTATTTGTAATCTATTGAGAGATAACTCAATTTCTTGGAATTATTTCAAGATACTCAGAAAATTAAATTCTTAAAATTAAAAATGTATCTACGTTTTACTAAAAAATGCATAATTATCCCCAAAATTAAAATTTAGAAAACAAGTAGATATTCACGATGCAGAAATGTAAGGAAAACAATAATTGCATTAATATTTTGTCTTGGTATTTGTAACTATATATATAAATTATAAAAAATATAATTTATAGACATATTTTGTTGTAATAAAAAGGAAACTCTTATTTAATTAGAATTTTGAATGTAGAAAATGAAGATTTTATCTTTTTATCCAAAAATATTCATGTTAAATTGATATTAGTTTTTATTCCCTAATATTCTAAAATATTGATGACGTGTGCTTACCCATTTTGTTTGAAAGTGAAATAAAACATTTTATAATTTTGTTTTAAAGTGAAATAAAACATTTTATAATTTTGTTTGAAAGTGAAATAAAACATTTTATAATTTTGTTTGAAAGTGAAATAAAACATTTTATAATTTTGTTTTAAAGTGAAATAAAACATTTTATAATTTTGTTTTAAAGTGAAATAAAACATTTTATAATTTTGTTTGAAAGTGAAATAAAACATTTTATAATTTTGTTTGAAAGTGAAATAAAACATTTTATAATTTTGTTTGAAATTATTTTTCAGAAAAGATTGCCCAGTACTTTTTATTTACATCAATAAAACTATAAAATTTACATATTATTTTACATGTTAAACATTTTAAATTAAATTTATTCTTTTTCTATAAAACTAATTCTAAACTTTAAGTATGAGAAAGTAAATGAAGTTCAGTAACTATACAGACAATTTTATTATGCGCTTTGGTAAATTCTGTTTTGCCATCGTGTATCTCTCTGAAGACTTTGTGCTGCCAGAATCTTCTTCCAATGAGAGCACACTATAGCAGGGGCACAGATCTTTCACATGTTGGGGCATTCCATTCATTAGGACAGACTATGGACACACTGAGAAGTGAACCTTCAACCTTCAGGATATCACTTTTACAATTGATTTTTCCAGGCACTCTAACCACAGAACCTATTATCCAATCATCACTGATGAAACGAGAACATGCTTACATCAAGTAAAAAAAGGGTTACATTCAAAATTCTGTCAAAAAATTCCTGAGTTTGACAAAAACATCCCCAACTTCAACAAGATACACGTGAAGAAGGTCGGAGGTTATATCGAATGAAATGTTATGAAAATTATACTCAAGATAAGAACAGTAGTCCAATAAATCCAAATAACATGAATAACAAATCCGTATCTCAAAAATTCAGAAACATATATATATATAATTAACATGATTGTTTTGAACTGATACAACTCATGTCACATTCACTGAGAGTTTGCACTTCTTCACCTGCTCCTTAAGTATGCTAAATCATCTCCTAATAAGCATTTCATGGCAGCCTTGGTGTGAAGTCATGCTTTCCTACTGAGTGTCTGACACCCAGTTATATACCACATGCAAACTCTGTTTTTAGGTTAAGCCACCCGCAACACATTCCTGTATCTTTCCAATACTAACCCAGTTGCTAGAGCATCATATATTCAGTTCCCAACAGTCCACACTAGCTGGATCACTTTCACTTTACTACATCAACAACCTCGTACATTATATGCCAGAGAAGGTAGTCGGTTACTTTGTTTTTACAAATTCTTCTTGATTGAACAAGATCTCTTTAGTACTCTGCATGCTACATGAATCCGCACATTGGGAGGTGTCCAACAAGCCTTCTGCACAAAGAGGATACAGTTCGGTGTGCGACGATATTGGGTATATGTAACATCACTCAGAGAAGGTACACCATTCTCAAAGCCAGTAGAGGTTAGTCATAACAACATCTTATTTGAGCTGTGAATGCTATTTGATTTTGAATATTTAGTAAGGGTTTACTTAGAGAAGATATCCTCATGCCAGCTTATCCTGAAAAAAAAAACCTACAAAGAAGGACTTTAGGCATTCAAAGATAATGTATAGTAGTCATTCCACAGTGTATGTTGTTGTAACTAAATTTTATTTAACAGAACAAGAATAATTTACAACAATATAGCTCTTGCTCATGTTTAACTAAATTTGATTCAATTTGAACAGTGGAGATATTCACACATCCTATCGTGTGGTGTTGTATAGTAGCCGTCCACCAGCAGAACCTCACATCTGGATGTCAGGTCGCTCACATTCTCTAATTATTTTTTTTTTTATTATTAAGAGATTAATAGGCTCCGTCCTGGATCCAACACGATTCCGTTATGATTTGAATTTATATCCGAGAGCTCTTTTAAGAATAGACACTGTTCCCTTTATGGCTGCTATCTGTATTTCATGCTAGCTTGGTCTTCCACGTATTGTTTCTAAGTATTTCTTAGGATTTTGTTTTCAATAAGCCAGTTGCTCCTATTACAACTGGTATGTTAATTTCTTTAAGGGCCCATGTCATTTTAAAACCATTCTTTAGGTCTTGATATTTTATCTTTTCCTGTTCAGCTCTATTATAACATTGAGAATGAGTGCAGTTCTTTCAGGCTTCTTCCATATTACAATGTCTTTCATGCATCTGCTTGGCTGTCATAGAACACTGCAACTTTTCCGTTTGATGTTATCAGTGATGATTCATATTCCCAGACGTTTGATAATCTGTCAAGTTGCATCTCTCCACAGATCTTTTAATGGAGGTATCTACATACTTTGTTGTGGTGAACAATGTAAAGGCCTTCTGCTAATAAAGTTTGGCATCCAGACATTGGATGGCTTGGGCTCTCAATCGCTGAGTGACAGAACCTGCATTGGACATTTTTGTAGGCCAGCCATTTTTAAAACCCATACCTGATATTAATCGGCTACATTCTTGAGTCATACCTGTCTGTAAACTCTTGATGAAGATCCTCTAGAAACTTCCCTGCTCTCTTATGTTGGTTTTATCCTTGTTTTCTTGTTTCTTAGTGTGAGTTCTTATATGTTTAACTAAATCTGATTTATTAGAACAACAATATCCACAATTTCCACAAGAATAGGGTTTTTCCCCAGTGTGAATTCGGTTATGTCTAACTAAATTTGCTTTTAAAGAACAGGAAAATGTACATACTTGACAAGAATATGGTTTTTCTCCAGTGTGAGTTCTTATATGTTTCACTATATTAGTTTGCGCAGAACAAGAATATCCACACATTTTACAAGAGTATGGCTTTTCCCCAGTGTGAGTTCTAAAATGGCTAACTAACTCTGATTTTAAAGAAAAAGAATATCCACATACTTCACAAGAAAATGGCTTTTCGCCAGTATGTGTATACATATGTGTCACTAGTGTCCCTTTCTGAGAACAAGAATAACTACATACTTGACAAGAATATGGTTTTTCCCCAGTATGAATTCTTATATGTTTTACTAAATTTGATTTCAAAGAACAAGAATAGTCACAAAATTCACAAGAATATGGTTTCTCCCCAGTATGTTTCCGCATATGTGTCACTAAATTTGATTTTTGTGAACAAGAATAGCCACATGTTTTACACAAATATGGCTTTTCACCAGTGTGAGTTCTTATATGCTTAACTAATGCTGATTCACTCGAAAAAGAATATCCACATATTTCACAAGAATATGGCTTTTCCCCAGTATGAATTCTTACATGTTTCACTAAATCCGCTTTCAAAGAACAAGAATATTTGCATACTTGACAAGAGTATGGTTTTTCTACAGTTTCCATCTGTTGTACTAAATTTGATGTCATGGTTAAACCCACATTCATCAGAACTTGTTATTACAGAGAAAAGCAGCCTTTCCCAGTTTTAAGTAATTGCATGTGTTCGACAACTCTTGAAAAAAAAATGACAAATTACTTCATAAGTCTCATATGGATTATTGTCGGGATGTGTGACTTTTCTCCAGCATTCATTCCTTGTTAAATCCACATAAATAATTTCCAGCAACAGATTTTGCTTCCATATACAAGTGGATTATTGTTTATACTAAATCAAAAATAAAATAAAGATCCAATCAAATTCGACAGAAGTTTTCAAACAGGAACATCTGCAAATAAAAAGTAAATGAAATTTATTTTTATCTGCATCCACAAATAAACATTAAATTATTCTGAGAATTTCTACAGTTCTTCTATTATGGTGAAAAAACAGAAAGTTATACAATATATATATATATATATATATATATATATATATATCAAATTTTAGTCATTCAATAAATTTTAAAATTTATGATGTAAAATGGTTAAATTTCAAATCAAAAATATTTTTATTCTTTTATGTAAGACAAAGAATACATTTGAAATATAACTCTTTATCCTACAGGATTTCGACGTCTACCATCTCTTCAGAGGAGAAAATATTAGCAAATAATTATAATGGTTTACACCTTATTTGCTAAAGTCAGTGAGACATGGAAAATCACAATTAAAAGTTTATTAAGCATTTAATATCAGAGAGTAAGGGAAGTTAATAAAAAGGATATAGAAATTCACATCCAAAATGTATGGTAAAATCCAAAGTGAAGGTCTTTCGTAGCAGTGAATTAATGGGATCCAATCTATATTTTGAGTAATCCACATCACAAGGTAATAGTCCAAAGTAGGCATATTTTCCTGGATTTTTCCTTTTTTTGTTTTTTTTTCTTTGTTTATAGATTTCCCATGTCTCACTGACTTTAGCAAGCAAGGTTTAAACTATTATAATTATATTATTGCTAATATTTTCTCTGAAGAGATGGTAGACATCGAAATCCTATTGGATAAAAAGTTATATTTCAAATGTATTATTTGTCTTACATATAATAATAAAAATCTTTTGATTTGAAATTTAACCATTTCACATTATAAATTTTTAAATTTATTGAATGACTAAAATTTGATTTATTTGCTTTATCTGGTATATTGAGCAATTTTTATTTAGATGGGATTGTCCTTATAGAATATTACTGCCAATAATATTTTGTAAAACCAATAATCACAGGTTTCCATACCAATTGATTTGTTGGATAATTTTATTCTGAAGTGTATATATACAAATGAGCATCATAGCGTTTTTCCTCATAACGTCTTATATCCTTTGAATTCTTGTTCTCTCTTGGAATAAATAATATCGTTAGAATCCAAAAGATTGGACAGTTAAAAGTGCGTTTCTCATTTTTATTTACTGTTTAATTTTTAATTTTTCGTTTATATGTGTATATGTACTGCGTGCATTTGTGTATGTGCGTACTTATATTTAAAACTGACGTGGCACCTTCTCATTGGCTATACTTCCTTCTCCTCCTCCTCCCTTCCTTTTCCATTCCTCTTTTCCCCGTGCATGCTCATGCTTTCACTACACCGATGAAGACTGAAGGATCGGTCGAAAATTATGTACCTGTAAAAAAAGTTTTTTAATTTTTTTTCATAATATTATTTTGTATTCCTGCACGTCACCAATTGAAAACGAATAAAGTTATAAGCTTTTATACTTTTCGTATTCCTTTTTATACATTTCCATTCATATATATATATTCAATAATAAATCCATTTTTCTGATATTTTTTTATGAATTACTAATAGTCATCTATTAATCTCAATTGTTAGTGTATGTATGTATGTATGTATGTTTACTAAAAACTTTTATCATCGGTACTGGACCACCATGAAATAAATATTGTTGGAAAGAGCAAAGTCTTGCATGAAAAATATGTAAAAATTGTCCAAAAAGATTAATTCTGTGTGGGTTTATTGGGCATTTTTTTTTTTATAAGGGAGTTACCTTTTTTACCCAGATTTCCAATGTAATTATTACATAATTTTAAAAGAATTTTAAAATGTATTTCATGTAAATTTGATTAAATGCTGATTCATGTTACCATAAATGACATCATCTCTCTTTAATGGTGTCTTATTACATGATTAAACTGAGTGGTTCTACACTATAACCCCCCCCAATACTGATTTTCAAGTCAAACTGGTACCTACATAATTGTTACGTGCCAAACAGTAGAATATCCAAGAATCATGAAAATCAATGAGGTAGAAAAAAAAAATATTTAGGAAAAACTGTACGGAAAAGCAAAACAGAAAACAGTTGAAATGTTCACAAATCAAATCAATGCATTTGTGTATGAATTGAAAAAAATGCTGAGTCATTTTACCAAACTGTTTATATTGAGATTTGCTATCTCTCATTTATAGGCGGAGATAGTAGTTTTGTAGTCACAAGGCAATTGTCCCAAGCATTACCCATATTTTTTTGTTTAGTATAATTAAAATATGATATCCATTCTCTGTTTATGTAGTGAAGCAGAAGAAGATAATGGTGCTGGAATGCTGAGAATAAATACTACACTTTGATCTTAGTCAAAAGGCCAAGTAACCATAATATAGTTTCCTACCGGGCATTATTTCATCCTTAAAAATCAATAAAACAGAAATGCAAAAAAAAAAAAATCAACACAGAACATATTTTAAGAGTGAAAGGGGGGGGAATATAGAGTCAGCCCTGGAAATGACTGCAGCAGTTTACAAGTGTCCATTTTATTCTCACATGGCAATTCTCCCAAGAATTAAGCCCAGTTTTTTAGTATTAGTTAGAATATGATATCCGTCCTCTGTTTATAGAGAGGAGGGCAGTAGAAGAAGTTGCTGAAATGCTGAAAACATTACATTTTGATCTTAGCTAAAAGACTAAGTAACTAATAGTTTCCTACCAGTCATTATCTCCTCCTTAATAAACAAAACACAAAATATTCGACATAGAATACATTTTAAGAGTAGAGGAAGAGGAATATGGAATCAGGCCCGGAAATGGCTGAAGCGATCTCAAAATTACATTATTTCGCACACATTTTTTAACAGTAAAGGGGGAAGAAATATGGAGTCAGTCCTGGATATGGCTGAAGCAGTTCATGATCTCAAATTTCCTTTATTTCATATCTATTTTTAAGAGACTGGGTGGGGATGGAGAATATAGTCAGTCCCAGAAAAAAATCTAAAGCAGTTTACAATCCTAAAATTACTTTATTTAATATTTAATTTTAATGGGGGGGGGGGGAGAAATATGAAGCCAGTCCCGGAAATGGGTGAAACATTTTATGATCTAAAATTTCCTTTATTTGATATCTATTTTTAATAGTGGGAGGATAGGGAGTCAGTCGTGGAAATGGCTGAAGTAGTTTATGATCTCAAATTTAAATTATTTCATATATATTTTCAGAGAGGAGAGAGAGGGGATATTAAGATCAGTCCTGGAAATAACTGAAGCAGTTTACGATCTCAAAATGACTTTTTTTCATATATAATAAAGAGACAGAGATGATATGAAGTCAGTTCCACAAATGGTTGAACAAGTTCATGATCGCAAATTTCCTTTATTTCATATCTGTTTTAAAGAGAGAGGTGAATATGAACTCAGTCCCAGAAATGACTGAAGCAGTTTACGATCTTAAAGTCAACTGTAATGTTCTTAAAGTCAAAGTCAATGTTCTTGGTTGATAATAATCAACCAAGAACATTAAATCAAGATTATATATATATATATTGGCATCTCAGTTTATTTTTAACCAGTTCATATATGTGTCATGTTGGTACAGTGGTAACGTCACCAGCTCTGAATGCTACGGTTTTACTTTCAGTTTCAATTCTAGCTGATGACACCCAAATACTTTCTTTTTTTACTTTTGAAATCACAACTCTATAATAATGTATACGAAAACTTAAAATATATTTAAGCATATTTTATGATGGGGCAAAGCCAGGCGCCTCCCGCTGCTATATATATATATATATATATATATATATACACTAGCAGAAAACCTGCAGTATGAAGGAACTATGAATGATGCCTCAGTTCAGAGACAATGGCTACTCTCTGTAAGGAAAGCTGTGCATATAATTGTGAGGCAAGGGTTGCACAATCACCAACCACATCTCTTCTGAATTGGCATACTTAAATCCAGTGGCAAGGGGAAATGCTAGACAACTGGACACAATGCTGATGTAAGCAGAGAGCACATACAGCACTTGGAATTTGTAATTTTTAATATCTTCTGTCAAATATTTTCATGTGCCATAGCAGTAATTTATGAACATAAACATTACATCACTGAATTTTAATCTTACCTTTTACTGGCATTCATCAAAGGATGTCAGTAATAATTACCTACCTTATTTTTATGTAGCAAATACTGTAATCACACATTTAAATAAAAAATAATACTATTAACCATTTTAACTTGGATGCTTATTGTATATTATTCTAGTGCTTCCTTGTCTTAATTGACATTTTAAAAATAGTGTTCAATCAATTTGTGATGTATGAATACAATGACTACAATAATAAATGTTTTCTTGATTAATTTTTCCTGCGATTGATGATGATGCAGATTACTAGATGAATAAAAATGGGTAACCATAATTTTGTTTGTTTGTGTTATTCCGTCGGTTACTGACACACCTGAGTTGGAACTCTACTGCACCCAGACTGCCCATTTTCTACAGAGGTCTAGTCCACGGTAGCCTGGTGTTGGTGGCTGGTCAGGTAACTTTTCCAGCCATATGTCCAGATGTTTCTTGAAAGTATATATATAGGTGTATATATTATATTTCTTATTGCGAATACTATTGAATGTTCTTGTATACTGCTGAATGTTCTAGATGAAGCTGTGGTGGATGAGAGACTCGATCCTCTGTGTAGTTTGTGTTAATTTTATATAGAAAAGTGATCCCGATGTAAAATTTAAATGGGTCTTAAAAGAAAAACAGGGATCTCAAGCGACATTATAAATGTACACAGATAGAAAAATGCTAAAATCGGTGATGGTCATAAAATGCGTGATCAGTTTATGTTACATTTATGTAATAAATTGACCCCTCCCTCCTCTAAAAAATACAATTTAAAATAATCTCTATATCTGCTCTATCGTTATTTATCTGACATCCAATATATGGTTCTCCCCCTATGCCAGACCTTTACAAAAAACACTGGACTAGCGACAACCACTATAAACACCCCCCCCCCACTTTCTATTTGTGCTTAAATCTAAATGCAGATTCCATGAACAAAGCTTCTTTCTTAGAACTGCCGCCTGTGGAACACTGTTCTGCTGGACTGCTTCTTGGCTGACTACAATATCATAGACTTTGAGTCCAATGTAAACAAGTTCTAGTTGAACTATTCCCTTAAATAATCAAATTCTACCGAACTTACACCATTAATGATTACTACACTAACACCTTAAATTCATTAACCCTTATCCTTGAGTAGCCTTCAAGCCTTGATAAGTGGTGACTTTCTTGTACAAAAAGAAAAATCCCTAAAAAACATAATTTTCTTGAAACAGTGTTGATATTTGTAGATAGTGAAAAGGAAAAATGATCTGTGAAAAAAATTAAATAAGCCTAAAATAAATAACATTATGGTAAAATATAAAATATAACATGGTTTATTGTTGTCTATTTATCTATATTTTTATCTATATTATACTAACATCTCTGAATTTTCTTGTTATTATATCACCATCTCAAATTTTAATGTCATGACGTTATTCTAGCAAACGTTTCATGTTGAAATGGAGTGAAAAAATATTTATGTGAATTTATTTTTGTTTTTAACTACAAAAAAAAAAAAAAAAAGGAAAGGGGAGACAGCTTAATAGTACTCTAGAAGTATCCTGCAACACTGAATGTCTGATGTGGCATGAGAAATCGTGGGTTTTAGAATTACTGATACTTAATTCATAAAATAAATGAGAGAGCTTCGAATTACACTTTTTTGAAAATAAAAGATAAACAGAAAAATAAAGGTCAAATTTTTAAACAGAAACTCATCGCTAAAAATAGGATGGAGGAAACAATAAAAGAAAGTTGAATGGGTCGACATTTGATATGTAGGAATATGGTATCGGATGTCGGGCGATACTGATAATTGATCGGTTCAAACACTTGAAAATCAAACTGGCGCTAGCGAATTGGTGTATAAACACGGCAAGTTGCGAAGTCGTGTGATCTTCCCTTTTGTTTGCTGAAGTCAAAACATCGAGCTGACAGACTGCCGGTCGCAAGATGACTGACGTCACGTAAAGCAATAAAGAAGTTTCTGGATGAGAGGTGGAACGTGTCGAATCTCATATCGACAGAAGTGAGCCGCGCTCCTAACACGACCATCACAACAAACTTAGAAAATCAGACGTTCACAGTGTACGACACTCAACTGTTATACATTTATGTAACAAGTAATTAGTGTTTTATTTTGCTTTTATAATACACTTAGACTTTTTACTCATAACAAGTCGTCTGTCTTTTCTTTTCTTCTTATGATATCACTAGTCTGATTGGAGGGACTTGCTGGAAAATACCCGACTTCCTTTTCCAGAGTGCGTCGATTTGGATCGAAGACACGTGGGCAAGTAGGCACCTGCTGGCGTCACCCATACGACAAGAAGGAGCCGTGATCCAGAAAGGCTAACCCCCTTCTAAGCAGGGACAGCTGGCCAGATGGGAAGAAACGTCATAGTCCTATATTTAGTGCTTTTAGTAGTGATCTGCAAGCCCCCTGTTTTTCTTTTACTGACCACTTAAATAATTTTTGGCTAGAGGGGTGGATGAAAAAAATTTACACACATCATGTTTGTAGTATTGTAGTATACAAATAGTTATGTTTGTACATACATTGTCACCTTCCATATACACATTTATGGTCGTACATATCACCTTTCACATAGTTATGTTTGTATGTACGTATCACCTTTCACACACATTTGTTTGGATGTACAGTATAACCTTTCATTCACCTCAAATGGTTTTATGTATGTTATCTCCTATCACATGCATTTCTGATTGTACATAAGCTATAACCTTTCACACAGATTTCTTTTTTTTTTTTTTACATGGAAGTCACCACTTATCAAGGCCCGGAGACCACTCGGGGATAAGAGTTATTGCGTGTACAGTAATCAATGGGACAATATCGTAGTAATCATTAGTAATGGAGATCTGATAAAGTGTCTTACTTAAGGGGCGGTTTATCAGGAACGTAACATTATTTTTAATGTTTTGCATGGCATATGAACTTGCCTCAGCTAGTAACAAATAACCCTGGATAGCTATATGTCATGATTTGGATTCTAGCTGATAGCACTCAAGTCATATTTGTTTTAACTTTTGAAATCATTGCTATATATTTGGTACAATATAATAATCAATAGAAAATTGGTTCTATAATAATAAATATGAAATTTGCAAAGAATTAAAATATATTTGAGCGCATTTTGCAACCAATAACATTACATTATGGTTTATGGGTGTAAATGATTGATAGCGAAATGGATAACTGCTTCACCTTACAAGTGTTGTTAATTTAAAATCATGTTTTTATAAAAAGAACAAAAATAAAACAAATAAATAAATAATAAGTTAATAATGGTAAATTAAATCATATAAGCAAACTGTTAAAATGTCTTTGTTAAATGTTAGGGTATGGCTCCCAAAATTGTGACGATCTTATTTATAACTACGGTTCGGACAATCAACCAATGAGAAGCCTCCAACCTCATTATAAAAATATCGAATTTTAGATTCCAATCAGTTCGCTATCAGTCTCCGTCTTGACACGACTGAACCACTGCTGATCTCGACTACATTGATTCTTTGCCGACTGGATTTACTGCCGACATCTTTGTTCTCCAGAATGGCTCAACACTTAACACAAACAGATGAATAAAATATAGGCATTTAAGTAAAGAGGTGACAAAAAAAAAGAAAATGAAATTAGAAGTGGGGGATGGTTATCACTCATTTACACATATTGTGTATAGAAACTTGTCTCCTTTGGGGTTTTGTTGAATAGAATTGTCAGCTATATGTTTGCTTTTTATCTTTTTATTTAGTGTTTTTCTTTGTGCAAACAAAAAGCATAAAACAATTTACCAATTTTTGTCTCATTTTCTTTCATGCATTTCGGTCCTGAATATTACCTTAAACTATATCCAATAGTGAGGCCCCAGCTTGTGGGCTTTGGGGGAAATGTAGAGCCACCTTTTAATTGCAATTGCCCCCAGGCCCACTCTGACCTGGAGTAGTAGTACCTATTAGAGTCCCAACTATGGGTTAAATAGAAACTGACTTGAAAAAAAAAATATTTTATTAAAAAGTTTTTCTTCAAAATAACTGGATTCAGCATTAAATAACCTGAAAAGGGTTGATATGCCGTAAAACAAAAACAACCAACAATCATGCATTTCAAATCGTGCCTTTCACATTGCAGATATTTATTTACTGACTTGTGGCCAACTGTGATATTATTTTTCAATCCATCGTCCTGTCACTCTGATCTCCCCTCCTCCCCCAAAGTACCCTGCATTATTTTGGTCTTTTATTTTCTAATTAATTTTCTAATATTTTGCAGCAATAATTTTTTCAATAAATAAAATTAATAAATAATACTCATCTTAATGAATTCCAATTAAATAATATATACCATTCGGTACGCACCCGACCATGGAAGATCAGATAATAAACATGAATTTATAAGAGCAAAAAATTCAACCTTGATTGCCCTTCGGGGCCCGTGGCGCAGTTGATAGAGACATTGAATCTCTACGATTCCAGGTGATGATTGTCTGAAGATAACGGTTTCAATCCTACCCAAAGCCGGCCAGAAGCTTACTTGGCCAAAAACATGGTGAGACGACAACAACTATGGAAGGCAGTAATTGCAGTGAATGCAGTCAGGAGATTCAGAGTTCCTATCCGTCGTGATTAGCACCTGACGAAGGCCAGAGAAATAGTTGGCCGAAACGTTGTGAAACAACTAATAAAAGATGAGGATAATTGTCCGCAATAAATAAAATTAATAAATTAACAATTTTTTTTCATTTCTATTAAATAATTAAGAAATTGTTTTCAGTTTTTTAAATATTGATTCCTTAAATAAAAAAAAATCAGTGATTTGTATAAATGAATTTGATATATACTTGCTAAAGATATTTTATTTCTATATTTTCTATTTACTATAAATTTATTCAATAGAAATTTAACAATTTCACAAACAATAACATCAAATGAATGGAAATATATTACAAATTTCTTTCATTTTCATATAACTTTTTATAATTCACTAGCCTGGCTGCCCGGCTGTTTGGAGGTGTGTGTTGAGCAAAAAAAAAAAAAAAAAAAAAAAAAAAAATGGTAGCAGGCAGGCAGGCTCAAACCTTTACCGTGGAGGAGGAGGAAAAAGAACGTAAAAAAAACAAAAGTGATGTCTTTGCCACTGAGTTCATCACCAAACGAGAAGTAGCGAAAGTTTAAATTAAGGCTAATCAATTGAACAGAGGGGATGACTTTCAAAAATATCAGCAAAAAAGTGACCCCTTCTTGTAGAAAACTGCCTAGTTGAGGGTGAAGGAATTAATGTTTTTAGATAATTTTTCGATATTTGTCGTCTAAAGGGGCAAGCTTCAAAATGATACCGATCTTGTGAAAATCCGTCACTTCTGTCAAAAGTTTTAGGCATACACACATACATTTAAACAGATAGGTGAGATTTATATTATAGATTACAATGACATAACAACTTCAGAAATTGAGGTGGTTACTTCATTGTAATGAGTTATAATAAGTTATATAAATTGTCTATTTAATTTAATATAAAAATGCATTTATAAAATGAACACATTTATAAACTTAATGAGATAACAGGAAAAATAAAATTAGGTAACAATTGTGTTTTTTGTTTGAATTAAATTTATTTAATACTTGGTCACTATCAGCAGGTGTAGCTATTAATTTATCTTTTCTGTTATTTTTTTATACTTTAACTGCAATTTAACATTCACTGGGTATTCACACTGAATAATACACTGATTAAACAAAAAAAAAAAAAGGGTAAATTTTTACTTTAACTGCAACTCAACAATAAGATTTAAATTGAAAACTTTTCAAGGTTTTCGAGTATGCTGAAAACGAATATCACATTTAAATTTGGGGCAGATAAGTAGTTTTCTGGATATTAAGACCTTTATTATCCAATGTAATCCCTTATGTTTTCACTGACTGCCATGTTTTTTCATAATACTAATGTACATGCATGTTATAAAACGCACTACTTCCCATGTTAAGAATGGCGACGCTCACTGAAATTCATTAAGTAATACATTGAAAAAATGTCCAGAAAACTACTTGTCTTCCCCAAATTTAAATGTGATATTCGTTTTCAGCATACTCGAAAACTTATAACAGTCATCAGTTTAAAGGTAAGTGTTGAGTTGCAGTTAAAGTAAAAATTTAGCCTTTTTTTTTTTTTTTTTTTTTTTTTTTTAAATCTTAAAATAGTGTATTATTCGGCGTGGGGGAATTGACAATTTTATTTGATTTAAATAAAAGAATATGTAATGGATTTTTAAAAAAAGTTTAGAATACTTTTCATTTCATGAAATTCAATGGCAAAAATTAAAACAAAAAGAATGGATTTTTTTTTTTTCCTTTTGTTTCAAACAAAAAATTTGTTTGCATTTTGGTGTTTTGTAAAATTTGGGTGCTGGCTCAATGTAGGGTCCTCAGATTTTAGCCGCATTTACGCATTGCGATAGACTAGCTCTGCTAGAAAGCTGCAACCAGTGTCACACAAATATATTCCCTTTTGCAAAAATATTCCTCTTTTATGGGCCGACAAAAACTAATTAATGTTTACGTTTCACAATTTATACAAGTTTTTATTCACATTTTGTTGAAAACTTGAAATTCACTTCGCTTTTTCTGAAAAAATTAAAAAAAAAACAACTAAAACTTATACAGAAAGGTGCACTTTTTTCAATTGTAAAATTAAATATGTGAATCTTTTCTGGATAAGTTTTTTTCTTAAGTCGCAATTTATCAAGGATAAAACACACTCGAGGATAAGTCCCCTCCCCTAAACAAAACAAAGCAAAAACAACTAAAGCTTATCCAGAAAAGGCCCGCATTGTTTACTCATAGAAATAAAAAAATTTGTTTTTCTTCCAATGAGTCGCAACTCGTTAAGGATAAAACACACTCGAGAATAAAGTTTTTTTTCCTAAAACAAAGCAAAGCAAAAACTAAAACTTATTTAGAAAAAATGCAATTTGTTTAGTGTAATTAAAAACTCCCTCATTAACCCTTATCCTCGAGTGTTTTATCCTTGATAAGTTGCGACTCATTAGAAGAAAAAAAAAAAGAAGGTAAATGTTATCTTATGCTACAACAGAACACGAACACTCATTTGCTTTTTAGGGGTATTAGAGGTCGCTGACAATGAATCTGATAATCAAACCCGTCGTAAATTTACCGTTTGCATGGTATGAACCCCTTGACCTTGGAACTATTTTATGCCATCGGTAGTGTTTTTCTTACATGTTAGAAACTTGCTCAATATATGTTACCGTGACATATATTCGGTGGGTTTTTAACAGTATTTTGTCTAGTATTTTATTTTTAACTCCTTTTCCCAAACTTACCGTGTCAAAGAGAGAATCAGGCGCCATTTTTAACTTTCCAATACATCGGTAAACAATGTGCGTTTTTCGCACTGAATAAACATGTTACATTAAATAAAAACACTAAAAATATATCCAGCTAGGTAGAAAAGTAACTTATCTTATTTTTGACAACATTATTTGACAACATTTATTTGTTATATTTTTGTTTTTTGACAACAAGTGAAGTTTAGTATCAGAAGAAATACTTACACTTTGTTAAAGAATAAATTTTGTCTGGGGTTTGTATTTCTGTGCACATAGATTCGAAAAAGTTGTCAAAAAATAAATATATAACAAATAAATGTTATCAAAGAAAAGATAAGTTACTTTTCTACCTAACTGTATATATTTTTCGTGTTTTTATTCAATGTAACATGTTTATTCAGCTCGAAAACCATGCAGTTACCGATGTATTGGAAAATTCAAGATAGCGCCCCCTGACTCTCTCTTTAACACGGTAAGTTGTGGAAAAGGTGTTATAAATAAAAACTAGACAAAATACTATTAAAAACCCGCCGAATATATGTCAACCTATGTCGCGGTAACATATATTGAGCGGGGTTTTAATAGTATTTTGTCTATTATTTTTTTTATTTATAATACCTTTTCCACAACTTACCGTGTTAAAGAGAGAGTCAGGCGCCATCTTGAATTTTCCAATAAATCGGTAAACACTGCATGGTTTTCGAGCTGAATAAACATGTTACATTGAATAAAAACACGAAAAATATATCCAGTTTGGTAGAAAAGTAACTTATCTTCCCTTTAATAACATTCATTTGTTATATATTTGTTTTTTGACAACTTTTTCGAATCTATGTGTACAGTAATACAAAAACAAAAAAACTTGATTAAACGAACAATTGCGTTAAAAACATTGGCTCATTAATTACGTGTGAGGAAAAGTTTGCCTAACACGTTTAAAGCGTAATTGTCAACATTTAAGCATGAAATGAATGTTTAAAAAATGTTTTAAAAGTTATTAATTATTAATTAAAAAAAGGTGAAAATAAATAAATAAATAAAAACTTACCATTCATTTCAAAGCAGAAAAATTCTTCGCGTTTTGGAGATTTCTTTAGTGAATAATCGATACAATTTTTGTGTTGCGTGTTCACTGTTCAATTCATTAAAAAAATAAAATATATAAAGATTGAAAAAACTCAAAATTAAAAGATGAAAAACACAAATTAAACGAGAAATTATTTAAAGAAAATCTGAACTGATCAATGAAAAATGCAAGGTCATCACGAACCGGTGTAAATCATTATTCCGTTCCTTTTGCCAAACGATCCGTTCATGTTTCCATCAAGTTTAGAGCGTATTTGTCAACATTTAATCTTAAAACAACGAAAACAAGCAAATGAATAAACACAAAGAAATAAATAAAAACGTAAAACACCAAAATCTGCGTAATGATAAAAAATAAAGGCAATGAGGCGTATTCATTCAGTCTAATCAGTGGACACAAAGTAGACGGTTGAAAACCAATTTTGCATCCTTTGATACAAAAGTTGCGAATTTTTATTTATTAACATTTTTTTTTTTTAATTCTATTTTCACCCCAAACAAGGCAGAGTGCTACACATTGAAGTAGGGGGCTACTATCGGGGACATATGTTGCAGGGATATTATGTAGGGAGATGAGCAGCAAGATGTCTGTTCACATTGCACTTGAACTTCTGCATGTCAGTACAGTTGGGAAAGCAGAATCTCGGAAGAGAGTTCCAAAGTCTAGCAATTCTTGGGAAGAAACTATTAGAGTAGAAGGCTTTCTTACAACTAGGGATCTCTACTGTGTAGGGGTGAGATTTTGCTGCGTGTCGAGTTTGTTGGGGGTATTTATGTCGAGAGGGTAGTTCATCAGAGCATCCACCATTAAAATACTTTTTTTTTTTGCACTTCTGCATTACACAGACGGCGCCGTTATAAGGGGGCGATAACTTCAATTTATTCCTGGTTAAATAACACAGAAGATAAATAACAAACAAGATTTTTTTCGAACACAAAAATATTTGAAAAACAAAAAACTTATTGTATAAACAAATATCGCTGTCTCTATCTCTATTTTTATTTAAAAAGTCACTTTGTGTGTGTGTGTGTGTGTGTGTATGTGTGTGTGTGTGTTCCTAGGTTCCTAAACGGCTGAGCTTATCTTTTGCAAATGTCATAAAACGGGAATTTATATGTCTGGCAGTGTTCTTAGATATGTTTTGTACAGAAATTCATCCGATAAGTATTGAAAATAGAAAAATACTTTTTTTCTTATGGAGAAAATTTTTTACAGAGGAATATTTTAACTTGCACCGGCCGGTGTTCGTAAAATAGTGCCCTGTAAAAAATATTCCATTTTATCTATAACAGAAAAAAAGATAATGTTTAAGGGCATAACAGAGTTGAGAGGGAAAAGATAACAAAGTATCAAGGACTTATGTATGATATGAAACGAAATTGGAAATTAAAAGACGTTTCAATTATACCAGTCATCATAGGAGCAACTGGGCTTATGAAAAAGAACTTTAAAAAGTACATAGCAAGCATACCCGGTGAACCAAGTGCAAGTGAAATACAAACGATTGCACTGAAAGGGACGGCTAGAATCCTGAAAAGATCTCTTGGTTGGACTCACTAAAATAGGGGTAAATGTCAGACATCTGGTTGGATGTCCCATCCCCTAGAAGAAAAAGTTTAAGAAAAATGAAAAAAAAAAAAAAAAAAATTAAGATCGTCAAGTCCAAATATAAGCTGCTGTGATATTGTAAACAAACACAAACGGAATTTGATGAACGACGTTATCATTAATACTTTTTAACTTTTATTTTTGCGAATTAGTCCACAGGGCAAATTATTCCTCGTAACTTGTAATAATCAATAGAGGACTGATTCTATAATTTTTGTCCCCTCGAAACATTTTGTTGAATTAAAATAAAATTTGATTTTTTCCGAACAATTTCATAATTTAAATTAAACATTTTTCAGATCAAGTAAAGATTAGATACCCTGTAACAGAAGATAAAGATTGGCGAACATTTCAAGTGACACCGGTTGTTTGACCTTGACATTGCCGTTGGTTGTTTGTAAACACGTCAAATAGCAAACATGGTCGAATGTTCGCGAGCAAGATTTTTAAAAATATATTTACAAAACTTTTAAAGATTTAAAAGAAAAAATATAGATTTACAAAACATTTTCTTTAATATTAAATATTTACAAAAATTTTAAGGATTAAAAAAAAAAACGAAACTTTTTTCTATTTACGCAAAACTTTTTAATGTAAAACAAACGTATTTAAACAAACTATATTTAAATAAATGGGTGTCTTTCTGAGTGCGTTTTTTTTTTTAAAATATATTTACAGAACTTTAATAAAACTACTACTACTAATAATAATAATTATAATAAAAATTAAAAAAATAAAGAGAATAAACAATATTAATTACAAAACATTAGAAACTGAGGAACGACACATTGTCATCAAATTCGATTACACTGGCGATAGTAAAGGTCCAGCCTTTTTGGGTAGATGACCCTGTATTGCACATGTAGAGGCCCAATTTTATACTCAAAGGATCCATGGCAAGCTTACCAAGCTCAACCACGTGACTTAGCTATCACACGAAAATTCAGCCCTCGTACGGATCAGTGGTCCTTTAGCTAGCACGTTGGACAAATCGCCCACCAACAAAATTTTACTTACATTGTTGCCGGCGGTGATTATCAATGCCTGTTTATTACGGAGACTCCCATTGAATTCGTGATACAATAGAGACAGATGCTCTAACATCAACCATGGCTGCATAAGCCACATTGGAGATATTGCCATTTTTGGCATGCACAAGGGGATTAGTCCTTAATCCTACTTTATACGATAGAGTCAATCCAGGAAAGTGAGACCCTAATCCTACCTTATATGGTAGTCACTCCATGATAAAGAGACAAGTATATTGGATTCTTAAGAAATTCTGATACATTTGCATGTATGCATAAAGGAGCTTCTTACAAGTACATCATCACATTCTTATGCAATGCCGATACATCACACGTATGCATATTGATGCCATTCAAGCCATCAATAATGCCAATCTCTAACAGATGGCAGCAGATCAAGGAATAACGAAGAACTATATATATATATATATATATATATATATATATATATATATATATATATATATATATATATAAATAAAATAAAAATTACAATTAAATTTACCAAAATGATCCAAGATGGTATTAAAGTATATTATAAATATTAAAGAATTAATATTTATAAAATTATCTCAGCCAGATGTAAAAGCTCGATAAAACCAAATAGGAAATAGAGCTTATAATATTTTTCCTTGGATTTTACTTGTACAAATGGAAATTCTTTTAACTTTCTTGAAGTTTTACATTTGGATTTTACCGTCACTGGATTTTTTATCTTCCACCAGACTATCCATTCATTCTTTTTCTTCACGATATTCCCTCTGCTTCACTTTTTTTTGTTTTCAAGTAAGATCTTTGACTTACTTGTTGTTTCATCAAATACTTCTGCTTGCAAAATCCGATCCCGCATTTTGCTAATGCCTACCCTCTGATGAGAAGGAAAGTATTTCTTCGAAACTCTGCGAATTAAGGACTATCCATTTATCTAGTGTTTCCTTTTCAGATTAAATATGTTTTTAACTCATTTCAAAGTGTTTTTTAACATATTTTATTAACTGTTTGCTCATATATATATATATATATATATATATATATATATATATATATATATATATAGCTTAATGCGTAAGAGGAAAAGAGAGAGTTCAAATCCACAAGTGGAGACTTATCTCGATAATGCCAAGCTGAATAATTATTATTGGAGCTTATACAATAGGACAACAAGAGTATGAAATGAAGACACAAAGCTATACATTGGTAGATATAGAATGGATCATTTATTGAATAATGGAATACAAGCAAAATTTGAGGGATAGAAGGGACTCTTTATGTCAGGGCATCTCGAAGCCTAATGCTTCTCATCAGAAGAGTAGAGAAGGTGCTAGATACCACAGAGGAGATGCGGCGTCTAGTGTACGGCTTATTAGGGGCGAAAAAGATTAAGAGGAATTATAGAATGTTGGGGGAAGCTTTATTGAATTCTAAATAAATAAATAAAGGAGAAGCTTGTTATATATAGTATGATATATAAAATTGTATATGGTCGTTAACATAGTGTTGAGTTACAGGGGTATATGTTTTAGGGTTAAATTGAGGGTATATTGTGGCTGCGTGGTAATTTATTTTAACAGTTTGTGGGGTGTCTATTATCTATGGTGTGGTATTTTTGAAAAGGTGCAACCTAAACGGCAAATAGCAGCTATAAAATCGCCTATAATTTTTTTGGGGGGAGGGATGTTAAATGCAAGGTTGTAATATTGATTAGGTAATATGTGGCAATATTTTTAAGTTTCTTCTGTTATGATGTATGAAGTGTGATTATAAGGGGGGGGCGGTCGGAGGATAGGATGGCAATGTCTATGGATGCGCTTAACTTGATGAAAAAGGTTTAAGGATACATATAGTTGGCAAGGTGGGAGAGTAAGGAGACATTTACTACTTATAAAAGTGGTAATAATATCAATGATAGAAGGATAATGATAATAATAATGATAATTATAATAATAGTAATAATAATAAAGATAAAAATAAAAATAATATTACCAATAGCTGTGATAAAAGTAATGTCAATGTTAATGGTAATAACGATGAAAATGAAGATAATGGTAACGGTTATGGCAGCAATGACGGGGATAATTACAGAGATAATAACGGGGATAATAATAATAACAGCAATTATAATGATGAAACATAATAATAATAATAATAATAATAATAGTGATAACAATATTACTACCACTACCTCTACCTACACCACCACTACTACTGCTACTACTAATAATAATAATGTTAATAATAATTACTAGGGGATGCGTAAAGCAAGGGATACAGACAAATTGGGGGTCAGAATAACAGGGAATAAGGGTGAGGAATGAGGGGTGAGTGGTCCTGTGAAAAAATAAAATAAAATAAAAGTGTATATATATATATATATATATATATATATATATATATATATATATATATATATATACAAACACAGTACACAAAGAAACAACACACACAAAAACTAAAAGATAAGAGATGAGGATATTTTGAAAGTAGATGTTGAATTAGCCGGGAGACGTAAGAGTTTGGGGAACAAAAACCTTGAGTTTATATTAAAGAAGTTCTTCACTGGGAAAGATAGCTACAAGAGTCTACATTAAAAATTTAAATTACTTAAAATCCGATTATAAAGGCCATCAAATTTATTTTTTTATGAAAAAAGCAAAGCCTAGAAAATGGAATACGTACTTTCACGTTTATAAACATGAGGAACAGGTCTCTTTATTCGGCGATGTTACTATTTGTAGTAGTTCTAATATCCAAGAGATGTTGCAAGAAGCAGGGTATATATATATATATATATATATATATATATATATATATATATATATATATATAACCTATGATATTTTGCTTATCTATCGCTTAACTACTTGCTATACTTCAAATGGACATAAACACAGGCAGCTCATTTCCTTTGAAATTGCACCATTTATCTTATCAGGCAACCGCGCAACACAAAATTTGGTGACGTCACTTTTCTTTTGGACTGCCATCAACCATGATATACCCTTCAAACAGAGTCAGTTAGGCCACATCTAAAGCATCCACTTCAGTTTGCTCTTTATACTTAGTGAGTTGTTGCTGTTTCTTTCTCAGATTGATTTCTCGCCTAGGAAGGGAGTGTTGTAGCGATCTACTATGCCCGACAGCAATCATCACTTTGAAACGCCTACACGTTTTTAACAATGCGATTTTTAATAATGATGTTAAGATACGACCACACACATACATAAAAGTAAAGAAACTATGTTTACACTCCCTCACGCTTGAGTACAGTGATCAGTCCCAAAGCAGCAGGCGGGCAACATAAAGCCATTCACCCACCAAAATCAAAACAGTTTCTCTCCAAGTTCTCAAATGCAGCACGTGTTCGAGGAAGCTCCATCTTCGTAAGATGTTAAAACATCCATCATGGTTTTATGCGGGCCGCAAATGAATTACAATACCCATCGTGGAAATTCACATCTAACGAGACCTCAAACCTCCTTTTAAACATTCGTATCAGACTGTCCTTACAATATGAGCATGCATGCACACACACACAGACACACACTTACTGAAGCCTTTTTACAATGGACGACATCTTATCTTTTTACGTGTGGACAGAAATAAGTCAACAGAAATTACTTCCCTTAACCGTTGTCAATATCTCTTTTTTTGCCTTAGGGCGAATAAATCCATGATGGTCCTTTAGAGATGACGAAAATAAAATCACGAATGTTCAGTCAAAGTTCTTTTGGTAATTCCTGTAGTTTTGTCGCTTCGGCAGCTGAGTTTCCACCACCTCATTCATGGAATTTACTTTCTTTATCATGCACACCGAAGTTGACTTTCTATTTGTAATCTGGTTAAACTTAGCCACGCAGCAATTTGGCTTCATGTTAGGCCATTAAAACAACTTCTTCATTCCTAGAAGAAATATTCTGTTTTTTATCATCCAATGCATGAATGTTACTGATTTTTATGTCTTTGCTGACATGTCATTCTTCTTCAACTTGTTTATAGTCGAGTCACGATATCTGGATAAATCATAACCTCCGCTTGGTTGGCTTATCTCCAAACTTTCTTGATTTTCAACTGTTTTAAAGTCCAGTTAAGACTATTTCCAATTTTTACGTCTTGTTTTACAGAGACAAAGTTCACATGTCCCACACCAGTGGACGGTGAATCCCCAACTGACAAAATATCGCAAATCTTCAAAAAACAAGTGGGAACGTCCCAAACTAATCAGCAAGTACAATTCAATCATGTGATACAACAATCATCATCATCACATCAGAAATAGATAGAAAGAGTATGAAAGAAGAAGAAATGAAACAGTCGCCATCTTTCTCAAGAGCCTTCACAAACTGTTTCATGATGTCAAACACAATTTTGGAATGCTACAAAATACTATTAGAAACAACTTCAATTAATGTCACCAATCGCTCGATAATGTTCTGCCAATATTTTGTTTGATTTTTGATTTGATTATCGAGGGCTGATATGAATTTAAATACCCCAATTTTATTTGGTTTAAAACAACAGTAAATATAAAAAAAATACTGGGAGGTCGGCATTAGACCTTTTAAAATACATCTTCCTCAAGAACGGTCCTACAATGTATTTAAAATGTGTTGTCTCCAAGTTGCATGCATAATACTAACTAGATTTTAACTCCAAATGATTTCTCATTAAAAAAAAGCGTTCTTATCTTGAATGTCATTTTCACAGCATTTCAGTTGATGTAACCTCTGACCTTCTTCAGGTGTATTTGGTCAAACTCGGGAATCTGCATGGAATTTTGAACGAAACCCTTTATTTAGTCCACAGAAGTAGCATGATCCCATTCCGTCAGTCACTGATTGAAACATTGTGAAAATAACACTCAAGATGAGACATTGCGAACCTGTCATGGCTCTATTGTTATTTTCATGGCAAGTTCTTGACTGAACTCCAATCTATCGTTCCTCCTTGCCAATCTTTCACAAAGAACACTCAAAGAGCTACAACTACTGTAAACGATTTCCCCCACTCTCTATCTGTGCCTAAATCTAAATGCTTCTTTCCCAGAATTGCTCGCCCATGGAACACTGTTCTACTGTCCTACTTCCCGGATGAATACAACATAGTAGCCTTCAAATCCAATGCAAACAAATTCTTGTTGAGCCATCCCCATAAATAATCAAATTCTACCCAATTTACACCATTAATGATTACTACACTACCATCTTACATTCATCAGCCCTTATCCTTGAGTGGCTTTCGGGCCTTAATAAGTGGTGACTCCCAAGTAAAAAAAAAATAATAGTCCGAATAATCCATATAATAGCAATTATCAATCATCATCACAAAAATTCAGAAACATAATAAACAACAACAAAAAAGTATATTTTTTCATCGCATTTTGTTTACGTTATTATGTCTTACACTGCATCATTGGGCGAATGAGAGCAGAAACTGACAAAACATATGAGAGTCATAGTTTCTTTTGCCATTTGAATTTTTTCGATTTGACATTTAGAGCACTGTGCAGAAATCGTATCGTGACTGTCAGTAGAAGAGCCGATTCTGCAGACATGGTCCATTATGAATAGGTCTCTGGATTCACATGTGTTACCATAGTTTTACCTAGGAAGCAAGGGCAGCACAAACATTGCAGTTGATGGCCAGCCACTATTGTTATTTCTATTGTTGTTGTTGTTGTTGTTGTTGCTGATGATGATGATGATGGCAAGCATTATTCATGATGATTGATGTTGACATTTGTTACCCCAATATCTTTCTATGAAGAATACTGTTTAGAAGAATATTAGGTACTTGCACGAGAAATCACATGAAGGTTGCCAACATCCCTAAGTAAAAGTGTTTCTATGGAATGACCTGGATTCAAACTTGGTATCCCCAAGTTGTTAGTCCATGTCATTTACCACCTGTTGTTGCTATTGAGAACAAACACTTGTAAGACGTGTAATAGCAAGGCTGTGCCAGGTCTCTACAACCACGTCTCTCATGAACACCTCAGACAGTGGTGACCAAATGATGTACAAAATACTGAGGATGGAGTTTGACACAAAATTATTTTTAAATTATAAATTTGAAACAAATAAAATATTTGTTTATTTTTGTAATATTGTGTTGTGATTTGGCTTTCGAGCGCACTTGATGCACACCTCTATAATGGAAATCACGCCTTGACATACATATATATACATATATGTACATATATATATGCATATATATATATATATATACATATTCGCTAGATAAATGTATAAACATTCTTGTAAAAATAAACTTTATTCAATTTTATTCTTTAGAAAAATAATTCAGCGGTACACCATACAGAGATTTATCAAAAAAAAAAAAAAAAATTAGTTTTGTTTTACAATTGAAAACATTAACTTCAGCTTAGTTGTTAGATTTTAAAAATAATAAATGAGGTTTTTCATATATAATTTTATGTTTATTCGCTAGATAAAAATGTAAAAATAAGTTTGTTTTTTTTTCTGTAGAAAGTTGTTTTATGACTGAATAAAATTTGGCGTGTGGTGTACTTTTAATTTAATTATCGGTTTCAACTGATTTTTTTTTTTTTTTTTTTTGTCAATTCTAATGGTTACGCAGTCGAAATAACCTGAATATTAATGAATTATTAAACAACAACAAAAAAAAAAACTTTAATCGTGTTAGCAGATAAAAAAATTACCACCATCTTTGTTTAATTCGAACGGAAAATTACCTCCCTGTTGAACTTTCTTGTGTCTTATGATCGTTTTCATCAAATTCTATTTTTTTATTTTCTTTAATAAATTTTTTTTCTACCTTATCAATTTTCATAAATTTTTGATACAATCATCTTAAAAATACGAGGAATACATAGATATCATTGTTTTGATGTGAAATTCAATTTTACGATTCCTGCAAATCTCGTCCCAATTCTGTAGAAGCGCCGAATTTTCTTTAACTGCTATTTGCGTCATCGATGATTCTGAAATTCTAATTTCCATATATAAACACTTAAAAATGGTTCACATCAAAGACATATTATTATTATTGAAATATAAGGAACTGCTATTATAGGGACCAGATTTGCAGAGGGAAACTTAAGTAGGGAGTTTGGCAACAATTGGTAATTCGCTAAATTTAAATTTTTGCATATTTTCCTATAAACCGTGTTGTGTAATGTCGACAAATTAGGGAAGATAACTCATTCATTTTTTTTTGGGGGGGGGGGTATGAAACTAGTTAAATAATTGCTGATCAACAACTAACATGTATTATATGGCCGTCTTTGTTAATCTCGGAATGCAATTGAAAACAAAGCCCTATTTCAAGAACAAATATAGTTTTCCTGAAGTAATAATTTTACGAGTAATGCAATCCTGGTACAAATTTCGTATATAGAAACTATGTGAGATAACTCATTCAAGAATTACCTCCCTTTATTAAAAAAATCCTGAGTAAGCGTTATTTTTATGTGGAAATATTATTTATTTTTTTAATGTTGGATTAATATTTTTGGAAAATTTAACACTTTTTTTACCCATCTGCACAATAATGATGGGTCTGCGACTGTGTCGGATATTTATAAAGAGTAAAGATAATGTTGTATTTGATTTTATTTATAAATAAAATTTAAAAAAAAATAGTATTGTAAACTTTTTTTTTTTTGACAACTCGAAAGCATTGTTCTGATGCACTAAATTTATTCTACTAAGAATTGTAAGAAAGACTGATTTTTTTTTTCAGCTATTTTATTTAATGTAACAAAGTTTTATAAAATATTATTAAAAAAAAAATGTAAAATTCGACGATAATTTTTCTTAAACAAAACAAGTACCATAACTTACTTCATGGGGAACGTGGACCCTGCATCAACGGTTTTATTTTTTAATGACTGCCCCCTGAAAGCGCATGCGCAAAAAATTTTCATTTGTTTATTTAATCACGAAAACTTTTTTTTAATGAGGCCAGAAAAAAAAAAAAAAAGGCCAAAAGCATTATTTTAATATGTATGAAAAAATAAATCGAACAAAAAATAAAAATATTTAGTGGAGAAAATGTAGTTTGTAGTTTGTATTACTCCGTCGGTTATTGACAGCTGAGCTGGAGCGACACTGCATCCAGGCTGCCCATTTCCTACATAGGTCCAGTTCCCTAGACGATTGAAGTTGGAATTAGGGTATTCTGATGTTAGTGGCTGGTCAGGTATCTTTTTCAGTAGATGTTCCAGTAGTTTCTTCCCCAGAACTGCCAGACTTTGGAATTCCATTCCAGGTCACTGCTTCCCCAACTGTACTGACATGCATAAGTTCAAGTGCAACGTGAACCAACATCTCGCTGCCCTAATCCCTACATAGTACCCCAGTAGATGTTTCCCCTGATAGTAGCCCCCTACACCAAAGTGGCAATGTGCCTTGTTTGGGGTGAAAATGTAATAAAAAAAAAAAAATGTTCAGTTGCTTTTTGAAAGTGTCGGGAGACACTCTCCTTACATTTTTTACTGCGTCTGGAATACTGTTAAATGTTCTTGTGCCACTGTAGGTGAAGTTGTACAGGATGAGGGACTTGATACTCTGTGTAGTCCCAGATGTGGTTTTTATATAGCAGAACCTTCCTCGCTGCTGGTGGGTTCTTTCTACTACTGTTGTGTTTGGGGCCCTTCCTTCCAAGATTTTCCATACGTAGATGATAACATATCGTTCTCTTTGGCGTTGTAGTGAATACAGTTGCTGCTTCTTCAGCCTCTTCCAGTAATCCATTTGGTCTACTCCACATATTTTGTTGGTAAATGTTCTCTGGAGTGCTTTTATTTTTTGTGGAGACCACAGATGACAACAGTTTTTTGAGTTTTTTTTTTTTTTACATAGGAGTCACCACTTATCAAGGTCAAGAGGCCACTCGAAGATAAGGGTTAAAGAGTGTATAGTAGAAGTTAGACAATATATTAATCGTTAGTAATGGAGATTCGGTAAATTTGTTTTATATATGGAAGAGCTCATCAAAAACTTGTTTACGTTAGACTTGAAGACAACCATATTGAAGTCAGCTGGAAAGCAGGAAAACAGAAGACAATTCCATAGGCGTGCAGTTCTAAGAAAGAAGCTTTGCTCATGGAATCTATGTTTAGGTTTAGGCACAGATAAAGAGTGGGGTAAATTAGTGATAGTGTTTTCTGCTAGACGGGTGTTTCTTGTGAAAGTTTGGCGAGGGGGGACCATAGATTGGAGCTCAGCCGAGCACTTGCCATGAAAATAACGATAAAGCAGAGACAAACGCACAACATCTCTTCTGTGAGAAAGAGGTTGCAGCGAAGAGAAAAGGACATCCCCTACAAGGCTATGAAGTCTATTTTGAATTCTATCAAGGCAGGATAAGTCCTTTCTAGCAGCCCCTGCTCAAATGTGGGAAGAGTACTCCATCTTAGGACATACCTGGCTCTTATATAGATAGAGAATTGCATCAGCAGTGATACATCTACTGAATCGATAGAAGGATCCCACCATTTTTCCAGCGGCCTTGGCAACGGATTTAATGTATGTGTTCCTTTTAAGATCAGGAGTAAAGGTCAAGCCCAGAAGCTTGTCAAAACATGGGGCCTCCCCAAGACCAGAGCCATTCATTTCGATGCCAGATAGGGATCAGAGCATTGATGATGTAAAGATAGAAGCTTGGTTTTAGATGCATTAAGAATAACAAGCCACCTCTTTCCCCATTGTACCACTTGTTGCTCAAGATCAGAGGAGAGAGAATCAGAGAAAACTTGGTCGTTTACGGTCTTAGATGTGCTACCATAGATAGTAGTGTCATCAGCATAGATGTCTACGAATGATGTAAGGATGTGATTTGGAAGATCATTAATATAGATCAGGAAGAGAGTTGGGCCCAGGATGGACCCCCGAGGGACTCCAGCATTAATACTGAGAGCTTCTGATTTCTGCCCATCAACCACTACTCTTATTAACCTATAAGAGAGTAATGATTTAATAATTGAGAAGACATTTGCAGCTATACCGTAGCTGGAGATCTTGTGAAGTAAACCTTTATGCCATACTCTATCAAAGGCCTTCGATATGTCAAGAGCAATTGCCCTAAAAAGGTAGCCTCCGTTGAGAGATTTGCTAATCCTATGAGATATAACTGTAAGCACATCTGCTGTAGATCTAGCAGAACGAAAACCATACTGTGTGTCACTAAGAAGGTTATTTTTGCTGAGATGGTTGATTCGTTCTCTATTTAACACAGATTCCAGCAACTTACTCACACAGGATGCACAGGAGACTTATTGGCCTGTACTGAGAGGGAGATGAGCGATTACCTGAATTCTTAAATACAGGGCATACTGATGAGATTTTCCAGGGTGATGGGAAGCAATTCTCCTTAAGACAATGTTTAAACAGTTTTGTAAGTATGGGCGCTAGTTCTGGTTGAAGCTTTTTCAACACTACAATTGGAATGCCATCAGGGTCAGTTGCTTTACTAGAATCAAAATTCTTTCGATGAGTAACTTTGATTCATACTTTTATTTCGTGCTTGTTTTTATTTTAGTTTTATTTCATTATATTTTTACTATATTTATAAAATTTTCATTATTTGATTCTTAACTTTGCGGATATTGATTGGAAATTATAAGCATCACAATTTTCAAAAAAAAAATATCAATATCCAGGATGTCTACTAGCACTTCAAGTGTAGATGTAAACAAAAGAGAAAGATGCAGAGTGTGTGATGGAGATATGACTCATACAATACAATACAATGACTGCAAGGACTGAATTCATTACTTCTGTAGCAAACTTCCACACTACCAGTTCCTGCGCTTCTTCAAATCGAGCAGGAAATACACTTGTAAAAAGTGTTGCTTGCAATATGGTTTCCGTTCTGCTAGATCTACAGCATATGTACTGACGGTTATATCTCATAGGATTAGCGAATCTCTCGACAAAGGGCAATTGTTCTTGATATATCCAGAGCCTTTGATAGAATGTGGCATAAAGGCATACTTCACAAGATTTCCAGCTACGGTATAGCTGGAAATATGTTCTCAATTATTAAATCATTTTTCTCTGATAGGTTCATAAGAGTAGTAGTTGATGGGAAAAAATCAGAAGCTCACAGTATTAATGCTGGAGTTCCTCAAGGGTCCACCCTGGGCCCAACTCTCCTTCTGATCTACATCAATGATTTCCCAAAACACATCCTTACATCATTTGTAGACATTGATGCTGATGACACTACCATCTATGGCAACACATCAAAGGCTGTAAATGATCAAGTTCTCTCTGATTCTTTCTCCTCTGATCTTGAGCACTTGGTACAATGGGGAAAGAGGTGACGGGTTACTTTTAATGCATCTAAAATCAAGCTTCTTTCTTTACATCACCAACGCTCTGATCCTCATCTGGAATCAACTGTGATGAATGGCTCTCGTCTTGGGGAGGCCTCTGGGCTTAACCTTTACTCCTAATCTGAAATGGAACACAGACATCAAATCTGTTGCCAAGGTCGCTGGAAAAATGGTGGGATCCTTCTACTGCCCCAGTAGATATCTCATTGCTGATGCAATTCTCTATCTATATAAAATCCAACTACATACAAAAATGGAGTACTGTTGCCACATCTGGGCAGGTGCTGCCAGGAGAAGCTTATCCGGCCTTGACAAAGTTCAAAATAGACTTTGTAGCTTAGTGGGGGATGCCCTTTTTTTTCTCCTGCAACCTCTCTCCCACAGAAGAGATGTTGCAAGCCTATCTCTGCTTTATCATTATTTTCATGGCAAGTGCTCGTCTGAGCTCCAATCTCTGGTTCCCCCCTAGCCAAACTTTTACGAAAAACACCCGTCTAACTAATACCACTGTCAATAATTTCCCCCGACTCTTTATCTGTGCCTAAACCAAAATGTAGATTCCATGAACAAAGCTTCTTTCTTAGAACTGTACGCCTGTTTTCCAGCTGACTACACTTAGGTAGTC
>NC_136493.1:12843150-12935650 GCF_053919585.1 Euprymna scolopes
TTTTTAAGCCCCCATTGTTTATGCAGGGGGTGCACCAAAATAGGAATAATTTCTTTTTCTAAGTTGGACGAATCAGTGTTACTATAATTTTGTTTTAATTTCCCAATGACAATAGTTGATTTATGTTTATAAACACTATTTTACTATCACATCCAGGGTACCAGAGAGCTCATCTTCACATTTTAATGTTTTACGTTTAATTTTATTAAATTTACTCTTTCTTCTTGCCTCTTATTTAAAAATCTGGTACTTCCGCAGAATTTAAACCAGACGTAACTAATCGCCAGCTAGGCTTTGCTTGGAACATGACGTCATGCGTTCGGGTTTGACCATGACCACCGAGATATAGAAGGCCTGTTAACTGAAAAATGCTTGCAGGCAATGTAGGTAAGATTTGTCAAATTGTTACTGTCGATACTATATGATGGTATTTAAAAAAAAAGTATTAAAACGTTTTTTTTTAAAAAATGGAACCCAATTCGATTAATAATGAAACTGAACTTTATTCAATATAAAATATAAATATTATGTAAAATTACGTAATTTTAAAGCGATATACGATCTAATACTGATAAAACTGAATTATGAATTTAGGGAACAAACAATTAAAGAAACATAAAACACAAACAATTTTTGGCCTTCGGGATGAGATCACGGTGTAGTATCTGTTCTGATGCTACAATTCACCTTTTCTGCCCTCAGCCGGTGGAAGAGAAATCTTTCATGACTGAACATTTTTTTGTTCCTATACAGAGTGCCCTTTTTTAGGGAGCTGGATTTTCCCCAGAAGATTATATGTTGAAATAATTGAATAACTATTAGTTTTAATACAGAAATTACATTTAAGGTTTTGGTTTTCTGTTCTTCTATGTTCATTTTTTTCCCATGTTTTTCATCAAAATGTGTAGTGTATTTTCATCAGTTACATGGTTAGGAATCCTATACTCCGCTATATTCTTCATGTTCATATCAGTGCAGAATATACGAATACGGAAATGAAGCTCACATAACTACTAAAAGACAATCATACCATAATAAAATATAGTAAACATCTACGAAATTAAATCAGGGTGGGGAATTTGAGAGGGGACATTATTATTATTTCACTCACTAGGTGTTGTCTCACAGGATATCATCAGTGATCACTCACTGGCAGTAATCCGTGGTATTCGCTGGAGACCGAGTGACAACAAGTCTCCCCAGATTTCCAATGTTCTCCACCTCTTGACCACTCGTGCAGATGAAAGTTTGCCATTGATTTCTCGTTGGCATCGGCCATTGATGTTTCCTGCGGTTTGGGTGACAAAATGCTTCCTTATGTGACTAGATTTGAACTGCACACTTCTAGTGGAGGGCTGGTTAGTACTCTCCCACCTAGGACTTTCCATCCTCCCTGACCCTTCACAACTAGTTGGTGTGGCGGCAGTCGATATCATCTACAGTTTTTATTTTGGGGGGAGGGGGGGGGTCACTTCAAGGGGAACGTGGACCCAGCGTTAAAAAGGTTTCAATTTAATGGCTGCTCTATGAGGTTTTCTTTCACTTTCTTTGCATATGTCTCATACGCTTTTTTGTAATCGAGCATTAATTTAAAAAAATTTTTTTTTATTTCTTTAATTAAATTGGATTCACACTTATATTTCATTTTGTTTTTATTTTATTTTCATTTTGTTTTAATTTATTTTATTATTATATTTTATTTTAATTTATTTTAATTTATTTTAATTTATTTTATTTTAATTTATTATTATATGTTATTTTAATATATTTTATTTTTATATTTTATTTTAATTTATTTTATTTTAATTTATTTTATTATATTTTATTTTAATTTATTTTATTTTTATATTTTATTTTAATTTATTTTATTTTAATTTATTTTATTATTATATTTTATTTTAATTTATTTTATTTTTATATTTTATTTTAATTTATTTTATTTTAATTTATTTTATTATTATATTTTATTTAAATTCATTTTATTTTAATTTATTTTATTATTATATTTTATTTTAATTTATGTTATTTAAATTAATTTTATTATTATATTTTATTTTAATTTATTTTATTTTAATTTATTTTATTATTATAATTTATTTTAATTTATTTTATTTTACTTTATTTTATTATTATATTTTATTTTAATTTATTTTATTTTAATTTATTTTATTTTTATATTTTATTTTCATTCATTTTATTTTAATATTTTATTATTATATTTTATTTTAATTTATTTTATTATTATATTTTATTTCAATTTATTTTATTTTTATTTATTTTATTATTATATTGTATTTTAATTTATTTTATTATTATATGTTATTTTAATTAATTTTATTTTAATTTATTTTATCATATTTTATTTTAATTTATTTTATTATTATATTTTATTTTAATTTATTTTATTATTATATGTTATTTTAATTAATTTTATTTTAATTAATTTTATCATATTTTATTTTAATTTATTTTATTATAATATTTTATTTTAATTTATTTTATTATTATATGTTATTTTAATTAATTTTATTTTAATTTATTTTATCATATTTAATTTTAATTTATTTTATTATTATATTTTATTTTAATTTATTTTATTATTATATTTGATTTTAATTTATTTTATTTTTATATTTTATTTTAATTCATTTTATTATTATATTTTATTTTAATTTATTTTATTATTATATTTTATTTTAATTTATTTTATTTTAATTTATTTTATTTTAATTTGTTTCATTATTATATTTTATTTCAATTTATTTTATTTTTATATTTTATTTTAATTTATTTTATTTTACGTTATTTTATTATTATATTTTATTTTAATTTAATTTATGTTTATATTTAATTTTAATTTATTTTATTTTAATTTATTTCATTATTATATTTTATTTTAATTTATTTTATTATCATATCTTATTTTAATTTATTTTATTTTAATTTATTTTATTATTATATTTTATTATTATATTTTATTTTAATTTATTTTATTTTAATTTATTTTATTATTATATTTTATTTGAATTTATTTTATTTTAATTTATTTTATTATTATATTTTATTTTAATTTATTTTATTTTAATTTATTTTATTATTATATTTTATTTGAATTTATTTTATTATTATATTTTATTTTAATTTATTTTAATTTAATTTATTTTATTATTATATTTTATTTGAATTTATTTTATTATTATATTTTATTTGAATTTATTTTATTTGAATTTATTTTATTATTATATTTTATTTGAATTTATTTTATTTGAATTTATTTTATTATTTTATTATATTTTAATGTATTTTATTATTATATTTTATTTTAATTTATTTTATTATTATATTTTATTTTAATTTATTTTATTTTAATTTATTTTATTATTATATTTTATTTTAATCTTTTTATTATTATATTTTATTTTAATTTATTTAATTTTAATTTATTTTAGTTTTATATTTTATTTTAATTTATTATATTTTAATTTATTTTTTTATAATATTGTATTTTGATTTGTTTTATTATTATATTTTATTTTAATTTATTTTATTATTATGTTTTTTTTTAATTTATTTTATTTTAATTTATTTTATTTTTGTATTTTATTTTAATTTGTTTTATCATTATATTTTATTTTAATTTATTTTATTATTATATTTTATTTTAATTCATTTTTTTAAAATTTATTTAATTACTATATTTTATTTCAATTTATTTTATTTTAATTTATTTTATTATTATATTTTATTTTAATTTATATTATTATTATATGTTATTTTAATTAATTTTATTTTAATTTATTTTATCATATTTTATTTTCAGTTATTTTATTATTATATTTTATTTTAATTTATTTTATTATTATATGTTATTTTAATTTATTTTATTTTAATTTATTTTAATTAATTTCATTTTAATTTATTTTATCATATTTTTTTTTAATTTATTTTTTTTATTATATTGTATTTTAATTTATTTTTTTATTATATGTTATTTTAATTCATTTTATTTTTATATTTTATTTTAATTTATTTTTTTAAATTTATTTTATTATTATTTTTTATTTTAATTTATTTTATTTTTATATTTTATTTTAATTTATTTTAATTTATTTTATTTTAATTTGTTTCATTATTATATTTTATTTTAAATTATTTTATTTTTATATTTTATTTTAATTTATTTTATTATTATATTTTATTTTATTATTATATTTTATTTTAATTTATTTTATTTTAATTTATTTTATTTTTATATTTTATTTTAATTTATTTTATTATTATATTTTATTTTAATTTATTTTATTATTATATGTTATTTTAATATATTTTATTTTTATATTTTATTTTAATTTATTTTATTATTATATTTAATTTTAATTAATTTTATTTTAATTTATTTTATTATATTTTATTATTATATTTTACTTTAATTTATTTTATTTTAATTTATTTTATTATCATATTTTATTTTAATTTTTTTATTATTATATTTTATTTTAATTTATTTTATTTAATTTTATTATTATATTTTATTTTAATTTATTTTATTTTAATTTATTTTATTATTATATTTTTTTTTAATTTATTTTATTTTAATTTATTTTATTTTAATTTATTTTATTATTATATTTTATTTTAACTTATTTTATTATTATATTTTATTTTAATTTATTTTATTTTAATTTATTTTATTTTAATTTATTTTATTATTTTATTTTATTTTAATTTATTTTATTATTATATTTTATTTTATTATTATATTTTATTTTAATTTATTTTAATTTATTTTTTTTAATTTATTTTATTGTTATATTTTATTTTAATCTATTTTATTTTAATTTATTTTATTATTATTTTTAATTTTAATATATTTTATTTTTATATTTTATTTTAATTAATTTTATTCTAATTTATTTTATTATTATATTTGCTTTTAATTTATTTTATTTTAATTTTTATATTATTATATTTTATTTTAATTTATTTTATTATTATATGTTATTTTGATTTATTTTATTATTATATTGTATTTTAATTTATTTTTGTTTTATATTTTATTTTAATTCATTTTATTTTAATTTATTTTATTAATATATTTATTTTAATTTATTTCATTATTATATTTTATTTTAATTTATTTTTTTATATTTTATTTTAATCTATTTTATTTTAATTTATTTCATTATTATATTTTATTTATTTTTTTTTTTATATTTTATTTTAATTTATGCTATTTTAATTTATTTTATTATTATATTTTATTTTAATTTATTTTATTTTTATATTTTATTTTAATTCATTTTATTATTGTATTTTATTTTAATTTATTTTATTTTTATATTTTATTTTAATTTATTTTATTTTAATTTATTTTATTATTATATTTTAATTTATTTTATTATTATATTTTATTTTAATTTATTTTATTATTATATTTTATTTTAATTTATTTTATTATTATATTTTATTTAAATTTATTTTTTTAATATTTTTTTTTAATTCATTTTATTGTAATTTATTTTATTATTATATTTTATTTTAATTTATTTTATTATTATATTTTATTTTAATTTATTTTATTATTATATTTTATTTTAATTTGTTTTATTATTATATTTTATTTTAATTCATTTTATTTTAATTTATTTTATTAGTATATTTTATTTTAATTCATTTTATTTTTATATTTTATTTTGATTCATTTTATTTTAATTTATTTTATTATTATATTTTATTTTATTATTATATTTTATTTTAATTTATTTTATTATCATATTTTATTTATTTATTTTTTTTATATTTTATTTTAATTTATTCTATTTTAATTTATTTTATTATTATATTTTATTTTAATTTATTTTATTATTATATTTTATTTTAATTTATTTTATTATTATATTTTATTTTAATTTATTTTATTATTATATTTTATTTTAATTTATTTTATTATTATATTTTATTTTAATTTGTTTTATTATTATATTTTATTTTAATTCATTTTATTTTTATTTATTTTATTAGTATATTTTATTTTAATTCATTTTATTTTTATATTTTATTTTAATTCATTTTATTTTAATTTATTTTATTATTATATTTTATTTTATTTTTATATTTTATTTTAATTTATTTTATTATCATATTTTATTTATTTTTTTTTTTTATATTTTATTTTAATTTATTCTATGTTAATTTATTTTATTTTTATATTTAATTTTAATTTATTTTATTTTTATATTTTATTTTAATTTATTTTATTTTAATTTATTATTATATTTTATTTTAATTTATTTTATTTTTATATTTAATTTTAATTTTTTTTTTTTAATTTATTTCATTATTATATTTTCCACATTTATATCTGTTACATTTATTTTTTCATGCATATTCAAATAATGCTTTTGACACTTTTGCCTCAAATAATACCTTCAGAAATGTTTTCATGATTATGAAAACCTTTTGCATATGCGGTTTTTAGGGAGCAACCATTAAATTAAAACCCGTTTATGCAGTGTCCACATTCCCTGTGAAGTACCTTTTTTATTATTGCTGTTATAGTAATAATAATAACTAGCAGGACCTGTGGAAATTCCACAGCGGCATTTTTCATATGTACTATATTGTTGCTGGGCATTCTGTGAGCTTTCTGTTCAGCATGAATGAAGGTGCAATCATATTATTCTAGGCCTTTTATTAAAACTGTATCGCCCCCTTACTAAAATAATAACTTGGATATATTTCTTGGGCTGATTATTTCATTACAAACACACCAGTCAATTAACTCACATTTCATCATTTCTTATAATTAATGAATATGTTCGACAATAATTTATCATAAGTTTAACCCACATTATCGCCTCTCCCCTTACTGAAATAATAATAATAATAATAATAATAATAATAATAATAATAATAATAATAATAATAATAATAATAATATTGCTTGTGCAGTGTACGCATCGTGCTATATTTTAGATAGGATTTTCAAGTTAAATTAAATTTCATGGTATCTTTTTTTTCATTAATTGTTAGATGAAAGTGTAGAATAGTTAGAAAGCCCCACCACCCCCTGTTAAGAAGGGCTTTCTAAATAAAGTTATTTCAGCATGGTGCGTACAACATTTATTTATAAGATAAAACACAAGAAAATATGTTAACTAAAATTTAATGTACTCTATATTTTTAGTTCATGTCAAAATTTTAATTAAAACTGATCAGTTAATTAATTTTTAAGATGAATTTGTGTTTGTATCTCTCGGGAGAGAATAGAGAATTTCCTATTTCATTTCCATTTCAGGCATGTAAATTATTTACAGATAAAATGTTATAAAACAAAAACTTTTAAGTTTTAAATATATTTCAAAGAAATAAATTACGCCCATTGCTAAAATATTGAATTCATCGATCGTTTTAGTTAAAAAAAAAAAACAAAAATAAATCAAAACTGCCAGGAAAAATGCTTCTAACTTTAAAATATTTTGAAATACTCAACAGTTTTAGTTATTAATATAATAAATTATTTGTTTTGCAGTTTAAAAAATAAATAAAATGAAATATTCGACTTCCGATAGAAATAAAAGTTTGAAAACAAGTTCACTTACCATTATATTTTGTTAGATTAAAATTATCCCAATGTGCAATTATAATAATTGTAATAATTATCCAAATGGAGAATTGTTTTTTCTCTTTAAGGCAACAAAAAGTATTTTTTATGGTCACGTGGTTAAACACTGGAAACTGTAGGCACCTTTACCTACATGTTGATCTGGTAATGACGTCACGCTGTCATGTTGACCGGCCTACTCTCTTGTGGTCTGACTGCAATCTGACGTGAGACATTGATCAGTCAATAGTTGCAGACACCGGCAGATGTCGTTTCATATTGCAAAACACAAATCGCTGCAAAGAAAAATTGCGTGTCTTGTGGTAAGAGGTGCTTTGTCGCTAACGACGATCCGTTAAAAGTGGACGTGATTGGAGGTGTACTTTACATTAGTTACAAAAAAAAAAATGAAAAAGATGTATACATGAAAAACATAAAAAAAGTATTTTTGAAAAAACTTTTATTAAAAAATATATGGAAAACAGAAAATTGGTTGCTGTATTAATTTTGTTCAATTTTTTTTGACACACAAATAAAAAAATGTTAAAAAAATACAACTTACTTGTTTATTTTTTTCACTTAAAAAATTGTTACAAAAATAAAACAGAAATTATTACGGTAGGTTGTTTTTTTTGTTATATTTTTATTTATTTTATTTTTTCTGGTGATTTTATTATTTTTAATTGTTTTCTTCTGTATTTTCCTTGAGTAGCGTTGTTATTATGCTTTGATAATCGGTAATGCTCGGCATTTTTTTTATAAGAAACAAGTCCATTTTTCGAAATGTTTTTTTTCGTATTGGAATTTTTTATAGTTATATTATTCTTTTATATTCCACCCAGCAACGCCAGGATACGGGTCCTGCTAGTTTTTAATAAAAATAGCCTGGAAAAAAAATTTTCAAATCAGTTGTTGAAAATACAAAAATACAATTAATATAAGTTTATCTCCCTTATTTTGGTAACATTAAACGACACAAACTAAAAAGGGGCAAGTGTTTTATTAGACTGGGCCAGTGTTCAGGAGAGGTGGAGAAAATTTAATGTTATTTGAGTCATTCTAGCTGTATTATTATAATGCTGGTAAAAAGTTCTTGGATCATTTTTTATTGTTTATCGGAACTGACTTCCTCTTTCCTGTGGTTTTGCAAGAACACATCCGTTTTATCGAACGAGAAAAGAATGAATTGTATCCAGGACAAAATGGCAGGTAATTCAAGCACTTGATTTTGTTCAGTTGCGTTTGGATACAATTAGGCAAGTCATAGATGTTCATCTTTGTGTTTTCTTCAGAAGATTTTTGCTCGCGCATCTTCTTCCAGTAAGACAATCCTCGTTCTTCGTCCGTACCTGATAATAATAATAATAATAATAATAATAATAATAATAAGAAGAAGAAGAAGAAGAAGAAGAAGAAGAAGAAGAACAACAACAACAACAACAACAACAAAAACAACAACAACAACAACAAAAACAACAAGAACAAGACTGAGATTATATAACATAATATAATGCGCAAAACTAATACACATGAGCTACAAACGCCCCAATAGAAATTACAACAGAAGTAAAACAAAAAGACAGAGGAATATCACAAAGAGACAAGAAAACTGAAACGGCAAAATTGTCATTTAAAGAAATTTAGCAAAAAATGTGACGATGGCGATCTGTGGGTAAAGGAAACTACAATACCTGGCAGAGTGTTGTCGAAAAAAAGACCTAGAAATCCACCAACAAACATGTTCGTTCCGAGCAGCACGCTAACGATCTGGTCAAATTCAGTACTACCTAAAATATAATTAAAAAAATAATATAAGTTTAAATCATTTATATAAAAAATTACCATTTTCAATTGGAAGTTTGCAATCAGCTATACGTTTGGCAGATTTTCGCAATAATAATGTAATATTACGAGGAGCAATTATTTGAACCCAGCTAAACAACTCGTCGGAGACTCATTTCCAATGATAATGCAACAATAAAATGAAATCCTATACAGAAAACATATATGAAACACGTGTTCACTAAAATCGTTAAAGCTAAAAAATAAAATATTGGTGAGCATTAAGAAATCTCTATCTGTTATTTTATCTTTTGGTGGATGTGTGAAGTGGTCCCTGACTTTGGTAGAGGACACCATGGAGCATCTGTGGGCATTGGCAAGAACCACACCAACATTTAATATGAATAAGGGTGTAAAATTTATTGTTTTAATGAAGGAAGAAAATGAAGAATTTACATTTTCTATTATATAAAGGGCAAATGTCTGTCAGTATGTATGTATGTATGTATGTATGTATGTATGTATGTATGTATGTATGTATGTATGTATGTATGTCTCGCTAAAACGTTTGAAATCCAAAGCAAACAAGAATGATTCCAGTACTGTCTTAAAAGACAGAGACTGGGACGCATAATGTGAAATTTAGAACAAAATATAATTTTTTTTTACATTAACGAACCGCAGAATTTGATGGGAGAGGGGGCAATTAAAATCGTCTCTTTCTAAACGATTTCAGTATTTGTGCATACGTGAAGCACTGTATTTATTTGCTTCCCCATGAAAGCAAATTAGACACAAGGTCGTTTTTAATGTGGGGGGAAAAAACCAGCTTCCCCCTAAAAGGGGGCATTCTGGCAGCAAATAGAAATTGTCTGATATGAAGGGTTTCCCCCACATTGACCAAACCTAATTGACTTCAAATCGTCCTGGCCCAAAAGGCTTGAAGCGATGCATGAAGCGCTTTACCTCTCCGATACGATCAGTACATAAATTTGCAGTGTAATGGTATGACCATTGCTCTGGCCAAATGGGTTATAGGGTTATCTCAGAACTGTTAGATTTTGCCTTCGAGTCCACGTCTACACGTTTTGTTTTTTTATTTTAATATATTTTTGAAAACATTTATTTCGGTAAGCTTTTGAATTTAAGCCTGGTATATATATATATATATATATATATATATATATATATATATATATATATATTTCTGTAGAAATATATATATATATATGTATATATATATATATATATATTTCTGTAGAAATATATTTTCTTATAATATGTAACAATCGTTATTTAAGAAGCTCAATATAATTACAGAGCAATATAGTGAATAAATGACAAAAAACTATATTCCGAAATTCATGATGTTGACCATCTTATAATTTATTCCTTTAATTCAGTTAACATTTACAATCCTTGACAGTGTTTGTTTCGTAATGCAAAATCAATCACTTAATTATATCAATCAATGAGTTAAGGGCATAATAGATTAACTGATTGATATATATATATATATATATATATATATATATATATCAATCAATTGATTTGATTGAAAAATGGGAGATTTCATGGATTTTGATGACAATAAAAATATGGGAGTGTAAAACATTTATTAATTATCAGGCAATCCCGCGTAATGTCAGGTTTTTCTGTAAAAGTCTGAGGATGCTACAGACGGCCAAAAAAACGGCCGTGTAGCCGAAACAATAATGTAACTTAACAGGAAGATACGGTAACAAAAAATAAAACGTATATATATATATATATATATATATATATATATATATATATATATATATATATATATACTTCGGAGTAGTTTTTATTTAACAATCAGTGGTTATGTAAACCTGAGATTGTAGGTTTACAAAATATTACTGGCAGTAATATTCTATAAGTTATCCCATCTAAACGAGAATTGCTCGATATTCAAGATAGAGCAAATAAATTAAATTGTAATTCAATGAATTTCAAAAAACTCTCATTGAAATGAAATGAAGTGGTTGAGTTTCATATCAAAGAATTTTTATTATTCTAAGCAAGACAAAGAATGTTTTAGAAAGTTTATCTCCTTAACCTATAGGGTTTCGATGTCTACCATCTCATCAGAGGAGTGAAAATATTAGCAAATAGTTATAAAGGTATGCACCCTATTTGCTAAAGTCAGTGAGACATGGAAAGTCAAAGTGAAAATAATATATTTCTGATAAATAAATTATTTGTTCTTATCAGTGGTTGATTTAGCTGAGGGATGATTTAAAGATGAAATTATTATTAAATGCATGAACATTACTTGCGTAAACAAATATTTTTTTTAATCGTAAAAGTTCAAAAAAATTTTTTTTTTTACTCGCGTACAGGCCCCTATTCCGAATTCATAGCAGTAGCCCTGCACCAGCGATTTTTTTTTTTCAAAACTGATATAAATTATTGCACAGTAAAAATAATTAAATTAAACCAAAAATGATTTAGCAAGTGTTTTTTTTTTTTTTTTTATATGGCCAAATTTTATGTGGTGGTTGTAGTAGATATATAAAAATAATATTGTGTGTGTGCGAGTTCGTTCCCTTTGAACTACGAAATGGTTGATCCGTTTTTCATGAAATTTCACAAAAATGTGCTTTATGTATCTGGCAGTGTTCTTAAATAGGTTTTATATCGGAATGTTGTACTGATAATCAAAATAATCCAATGAACGAAACAACAGGTGATTTTGACCAAAACTAACTCATTATACAACTTAACATCAAAAGTGCATTTTAGAAGTTTTATTATGAGACAAGTCGAATGGCCCGACATATAAAATCAACAGTACGTTCTTTGATATGACAGAGGCGCATTCGATATGAATGTGTTGGTTTAAAGCACAATTGAACCATAACATTTGATTTTTGCATTTAAAACTTAAATTCAAGCAATTATCACCGTACAAGTAGAAAGGTCAGGCATATAAAATTAACAGTAGGTTCTTTCATATAACAAGGGTACGTTCGAAATGAACGTTTCTATTTAGAGCACAATTGAAATATGATACTCGACTTTTGCATTTTAAACTTTAATTCAAACCATTATATAAAAATAATTTTATAAAATCAACAGTAGGTTCTCTACAGTGCAATGTAGACTACGATGTATTGTGGACTAAGTCATTGTGGGGAGGCATGTGAAGTTGACTCTCAGTGCACCACTGTGGGTCGCCAACTATAGCAGGCAATCAATCGATTTGATTGAAAAATGAGAGATTTCATGGATTTTGATGACAATAAAAATATGGGAGTGTAAAACATTTATTAATTATCAGGCAATCCCGGGTAATGTCAGGTTTTCCTGCTAATAATATAGAAAAAAAAGTGTGTAATATGAAATTAAAATGAAGAAGCTACTTAAAACGTAAGCAATTTTACAAAAAATAAATTTGTCGACTATGAAGTTGATTTCTGTGGACGAACTTCATAATTTTCGGATATATAGGGTGAAACGATAAATTTGTCGCCTTAAAGAAAACAACACTACTGATTTATTTGAAAACTTTTATTGAAAAAATCAATTAAGGTAACTTGATTATGTAGTAGAGCTGGCATCTATTCAATGTAACTGTCTTCAGCCTCAATCACTGCTTCGATATAGTGATATGGGTCCAGAACTGGGAGCTAGTCTTTTTCACAAGCGCCTTGTTGGATGGTGGCAATCAGGCTGGCTTTGGTGTTATGGGAGGTCATGTTGGTGATGTTTTCAACGGATGATCAAACGAAGTAGTCTAGCAGATTCAGGTCAAGAAAAGAGGGGGGGGGCAGTGAGAGAAAGGTGCAAAGTCATAGCACTCCTTGGAAGCCAAACCTGGGTCTCTTTGAACTTGTGATCCGGCACCAAATCCTGTTGCTACAGTCAGGGTCTGCCAGTAGTCACCAGATTGTACCAGGGGGTCACCACACTCTTCAGCACATCCAGGTACACTTTGGTGTTGGTTTTTAAGATGTGAGGTGGCATGATGTGGTCCTCACTTGAAACCACACCAAAGACCATAACAGTTACCGGAAACTTTTTTTCATTGCCCTGGGCATGCCCCTGTTATTCATGATAATCCAGCAATGGTCCTGTAGTCTTAACTTTGATTAGTAGAGAGCACATCTCTGATCTCGCTTGTTGAACATTGTGTCACTTTAAGATATGATAGAAGACTCCTATTTGTATACAACTGGCTAACTAGTGGATGGTCTGCAACAAAAAAATAACAAAACAAAAAAAGAAAAAAAAAAGAAAATCGGTTTTCATTAAACAGAAATGAAATGATGTCATTTTTTCTAGGGTGACAATTTTATCGTTCCAAAAAAATAAAAGAAAGCATTTTTATAAGAAAGCATTTTTATACAAGAAATAAGAATTGTAATGATTTCGGTAGAGACGGAAGAGTTAATGTGAAACAGATTTAGAAAAGAAAAAAAGAGAGAAAAAATAATAAATAAATAATATCAATAAAATTAGCGACCCCCTTTCCTCCATATCAAACGTAAAGCCAGAGTCCATCCCCCCCCATGTCTCACACACAATGTCGTCATCAGCGAGATCCTCGCCCCTCATTACACTGCCTTTCCCCTCTCTTTCTCTCACTCCCTTTCTCATTCTGTAAAGCACCACACGCGAGAGGAAATAGGAGTCGGCATAAGAAGAGCGCTGATTGGCTAAATCCAAAGAAGAAGAAGAAGAAGAAGAAGAAGAAGAAGAAAATATCTAAGCGGGAGAAATCCGAAACTTTGCTTTTTGGGTTGAAACCACGACCAGACGAGATGCGAAAATGATCGCTTCATCTTTCCCATGTTTTTAAAAAATTTTTTACACAGGAATCACCGCTTATCAAGGCCAGGAGGCCACTCGACGATAAGGGTTAATGTGAATACATTAATTAATGTGATTATAGCGTAGTAGACATAAGTAGTGGGAATTTTGTAAATTGGATTACTCAGGGGGCGGTCCATCACGAACTTGTTTACATTGGACTTGAAGACTATCAGATTGTAGTCAACTGGAAAGCAAGCAATCGGAAGAGAGTTCTAAGAAAGAGGCTTTGTTCATGGAATCTACATTTAGGTTTAGGCACAGATAAAGATGTGGGAAATTATTGATAGTGGTTTCAGCTAGAAGAGTGTTTTTTTGTGAAAGTTTGGTGAGGGGGGAACCATAGATTGAAGCTCAGCTGAGCACTTGCCATGAAAATAACGATAAATTAAAGACAGGCTCGCAACGTCTCTTCTGTGGGAAATAGGTTGCAGGGAAGAAAAAAGGGCATCCCCCACTAAGCTACGAAGTCTGTTTTGAACTCTGCCAAGGCAGGATAAGCTGCTTCTCGCAGCTCCTGCCCAGATGTAGTAACAGTACTCCATCGTTGACAGTACCTATCTTTTATATAGGTAGGGAATTGCACCAGCAGTGAGATATCTACTGGAACGGTAGAATGATCCCACCATTTTTCCAGCGACCTTGGCAATGGATTTAATATACGTGTTCCATTTCAGGTCAGGAGTAAAGGTTAAGCCCAGAAGCTTGTCAAAACATAAAGCCTCCCCAAGACGAGGGCCATTCATTTCAATTGATGCCAGACTGGCATCAGAGCATAGATGATGTAGAGATAGAAGCCTGGTTTTAGATGCATTAAAAGTAACCATTGTACCACATGCTCAAGATCAGAGGAGAGAGAATCAGAGAGAACTTTGTCGTTTACGGTCTTAGATGTGCTACCATAGATTGTAGTGTCGTCAGCATAAATGTCTACAAATGGTGTAAGGATGTGATTTGGAATATCATTAATATTAATACTGAGAAATTCTGATTTTTGCCCATCAACCACTACTCTTATGAACCTATCAGAGAAAAATTATTTAATAAATTGAAAAATTATTTAATAATTGAAAAAGACATTTCCAGCTACACCATAGCTAGAGATATTGTGGAGTAGACCTTTTGCCATACCTTATGAAAGGCCTTTGATATGTCAAGAGCAATTTCCCTAGGGAGGAAGCCTCTGTCGAGAAATTTGCTAATCCTATGAGATATAACTGTAAGCACGTCTACTGCAGATCTAGCAGAACGGAAACCATATTGCACATCACTGAGAAGGTTATTTTTGCTGAGATGGTTATTTAACACAGATTCCAGCAGCTTACTCATAGTGTATAGGAGACTTATTGGTCTCTACTGCAAGGGAGATGAGCGATCATCTGAATTCTTAAATACAGGGCATACTGTTGAGGTTTTTCACACTGTTGGGAAGCATTTTTCCTTAAGGCAACACTTAAATAACTTTTTAAGTATGGGTGCTAGTTCTGGTTGAAGCTTTTTGAGCACTACAATTGGAATACCATCAGGGCCAGTTGCTTTACTGGAATGAAGGTCTTTGATTAGCTTGGCAACATCACGTACAGATATTTGTATGTCGCATAGCATGTTTTCAGATACTTGATGACATATTGGGGGGTTGGCGGCCTTGGTCATAAAGGGTAGAATTAGCTGCAAAGTTTTTGGCAAAGAGTTTGGCTTTGTCTGATGCTGACGAGATTACCTCAGGTCCATTGATAATGGTTGGACAGAGCATACATTTCTGTTCAGGATTCTGTTTGCTATTTGCCAAAACTGGTGGGAACCCAGCCGCTGCTCAGCTACTTTGGACTTGACGAATTGAGCATACAACTCTCTCGCATTCTTTATTACTTTTTACAGCAATTTTTGTTGTTGTAATTAAGATATAATGGTGTTTGCTATAGTTGCGCATCAGGAAACCGTGTTGTGTATCAGGAAATCCAGAATCTCTAGTCACACTTGGCATCATTCCAGAAATTTAAAGATCCAAGAACCAGAGATACTATTGGAGGATTTAACACAGCTTTAGAAGTAGAGATGGTGATAGTAGTAGCAGTAGTAGTAGTAGTAGTAGTAGTAGTAGTAGTAGTAGTAGCAGTATCATTTGACTGTGTGACACGCTTGGCATTCCAAGAGTTTACCAAATCTATTGCAATTTTTCCCAGTAGATTTGGATTTGATAAATAGTTACAATTATTCAGAGTTTGCACACAAAATCATTCTCACTGTTAATTGTTAATAACGAGTAGTGTTCCCTTGAGTCTGAATGATAACAAGTTTTCCAAGATTTAGATCACTCTTAGTCTTTTTCAATGACTGATGTTGCAAATCATTTTGTGTTATGGCAACAGCCGTTCACCATTAATTACTTACTGACAAGAAACATAGACCTTTTCTGGGATTCCAGTAGCCACAAGCCGTCCCCACCTCAATTTTAGTATTGTCCTTTAATAGTGCTCTTAGCCCTTAGTCTTTCCATCCTCCTTGACACTTCATGAATATTTTGTGTGGTATCAACCGAGGCTGGTGCCATATAAAGTATTCGTAGTAGTAGTAGTAGTAGTAGCATTAGCAGTAGTAGTAGTAGTAGTAATAGTATTATTATTATTATTATTAGTAGTAGTAGTAGTAGCATTAGCAGTAGTAGTAGTAGTAATAATAGTAGTAGTAGTAGTAGTAGTAGTAGTAGTAGTATGATTACCATTTCCCTGCTTTCCATTTACCTGTTTTTATTACTTGAGGATTTTTGTGGACCCACAGTGGTAGCGCTAATCCAACCAGAATGGAAGTTCCAATAATGAAAAGATTCCGCGAAGAATCCAGGGAGACATGTTTCAGGTTTGAAATTCCGATTGCAGCTACCATTCCTAGAAGGAAAATAAAAGAAAGAGAAAAACATGCAACTTTTGGTAAAGTTTATTCGAATGAAAAGTGAAAAGAATCATAATAATATCTTTGTACCTTCGTTTGTAGAAATTTTTTTTTTTTTTTTTACTCATGTTCACCCCCTACAAAGCATATCGCCACTCGGACGTAAGGGGCTACTATTTGGGGCCACGTCTAGGAAAGATTAACAAGATATTTGTTTATGTTACATTTAAACTTCTGCATATCAGTACAGCCAGGGAAGCAGGCAGCAGGAAGGGAATTTCAAAGTCCAACTGTTTGAGGGAAGAAACTATTAGAATAGAAAGCTTTCTGGCATTTAGGGACAACAACAGTGAAGAGATGAGATCTTATTGCTAAGCGGGTTTGTCGGGGATATGTACGTAGAGGGGGTACAAGTGAAACCAGTTCATCAGAACACATTCCATTAAAATATTTGTAAAACACGCACAGTGATGCAATATTGCGACAATAGAACAGGGGCTGGAGCTTAGTTGATAAAGTGGGACCGATTATATTGACAACTCTTTTTTGGACTTTATCTAAGAGGGAGAGACTAGTGATAGGTGCACCAGCCCAAATGTGGCAACAATACTCTATGCATGGGCGAATGGTGGCCTTGTAGAGGTACAGAATACTCTCAGGTGGGATTAGTCTTCTCGCTCGATAGAGGGAACCCACCTTCTTTACAGAAGCCTTTGCAATGTTTTCATCTTAAACTCCCATTTTTTAAAAATGAGATCGTCTGATCACTGTAAAAAGATTTCCTTGCATGCAAAATGAATTATCTGAAATATTTGGATGTGGATTGGTTATTTTGTTTTATAGCATATCAACACTTTTTGAGTTATTTAATGCTGAAGACAGTAAGTAAAAAAAAAAAAAGATTTGATGTTTCAAGTTCTTTATATTTTTAAATATTTATTTATGGTGTTTGGTTTGGTTGTTTTGTAGACAATCTAGAATCTACACTCATAGTACAACAGTTAGCAAGTAACAGACTTCTGGGCAAATAAAATTAACAATCAGAAAACAGAAAGCAAAATATTCTATCCTCATCTAAAACATTCGAAGACAAAAGATAAATTATTGATAATTTTAAAAATAATATATAAAAATTACAACAAAAATAAAATAAATTTATTTTATTGCGGACTATTATTCTCATCTTTCTTAGTTATTGTTTCACGACGTTTCAGCTAATTATTCCTTGTGAGGCTCGTGACACAGTGGAGAGAGACATTGAATCTCTACAGTTCCAGGTGAGAATTGTCTGAAGATAGCAGTTTCAATCCTACCCAAAGCCGGCCAGAGGCTTACTTGGCCAAAAACGTGGTGAGACGACAACAACTATGGATGGCAGTAATTGCTGAGAATGCAGTTAAGAGATTCAGGGTTCCTATCCTGTCGCAGTTACCACCTGACGAAGGCCAGAGGAATAGTTGGCCGAAACGTGAAATAACTAAGAAAGATGAGAATCATAGTCCACAATAAACTAAATTAATAAATAATACTCATCTCAATAATGAATTCGAATTAAATAAAAGTAAAATAGTAATAGCAATAGTATTTTGAATTGATTTCATTGATTTTAATATTTAATTCTGGTCAATATTTTATTTCCTTTATTAGTCATAAATAAAAGCACAAGTTTGGTTAGTTGTTTTGTTTTACGGCATATCAACCCTTTTCAGATTATTTAATGCTGAATACGATCATTTTGGAAAAAGTTTTTATGCTTCAAGTTGTTTCCGTCCCCAAATATTTATTCATGGTGTTTGGTTTGGTTGTTTTATTTGTATTAACCTTTTTTCTGGTTCAATCATTTTGGCAAAAGTTTTTATGCTTTATTATTAAAAATATTTATTCATGGTGCTTAATTTGGTTATTTTGTAGAAAAACCTAGTTTTTGCTTTAGGCTTTGCAGAACATGATTGAGTTTTGCAAAAGGAAGGAAAAAAACAATAGCATAAATGTTTGGTACATTTTAGGTCAGGAAACCGGTAGTATCTTCAGACAGTATCACCTGGTAGACAAAACATGCTAAGGTATGCACTTATCATATAAAGATCTCTCTCTCTCTCTCTCTCTCTCTCTCTCTCTCTCTCTCTCTCTCTCTCTCTCTCTCTCTCTCTCTCCAACAATGTGAAAATGTCCATCCTACTTCATATTTTGCCAGTCAATTTTTTTTTCAGACAAAGATTTTGGACCCACTGAACCAAATAATAATAATAAACAACAAAATCTTAATTTCCTTCTACTATTTTATTGTTTACCAGCAGGACCTGTGGAATTTCCACAAAATGAATAATATATTTAATCAACAAATATGTCTTGATAAAGTTGATATTTTTCTGGATAACTTAAGTTTTTGGATGCAAAAATCAATAACACGCAGCAAAATTATTAATATTTCTATGAAAATAGTGTCCATTGTATTTTAAATCTAGAACTGACCTAAATGAAATAAATTAATAACTACTAATAAATACCGAGAAAGTAATATTGTGCTACAAAATTCAGTACAAATAATAAAATCACATTGTAAAAGACAATCTTTAATTTACCCATTAAGTCCAGCACCTTTTGGCAGACAATTTTTTTCTGTTTTGCCCTGTTTTTTTTTTTCGAATGTTCCCTTTTTATGTAATGTTTCGTTGACTTCTTTATTCGATGTAGAATTGCTGCACATCGAAATGGCTACAAGTTCCATTTTCGCACCATTGCAACAATGATATCATTATATTATTATAGTGATATTTGAAAATGAAGCTTCATCAAGGGGAGGTCACTCTCATATACTTGCCTTTTAAATGGAAGAAAATATTTTTCAGACAATGAGAAAATTTTAAATACCTTGATTTTTACGTAGACATTCAACTGAAATAAAATGAAACAATAGAAATGGGTGCTTTTCTTTCTTTTTTTTTTACATAGGCATCAACACTTATCAAGGCCAAGAGGCCACTCGAGGATAAGGGTTAAAGAGTGTACAGTAGAAATTGGACAATATAGTAATCGTTAATAAATGGAAATTGCTTTACACATTTTGTTCATATGTAGTTGTAAACAACTTTCTTCGGCTTGCACGGGTTTGGCTTTTCATTAATTTCTGTCAAGGTTTCTCCCACTTGTCCATAAATAATCATACTAAGACCTGTGGTGCACTTACCAAACATAATGCGGAACATTCTGCCGATCACAGGCCTCGAAAAATTGCGATAAAAAGAATGCTGAAATATATTCACCAAAAGCAACGAAATAAATATTCACACCTGGTCTGCGGAAACGTATGAAAATGGCTGCAGAACTAAGCTCAAAGAGGAATATAGAACCAGTATTTAAAAGAAAACGCAACATACTATTTGCGACCCTAGAAAAAATCGACAAGGAGCTTGATAGACTGGAAAATGTGGGTATTCTATCAAAACTGGAATACAATCAGTGGGCTACCCAACTGTCTTCATGAAAAAGAGATTGGAGGAAATCCATGTTACTGCAGGCTTTTCAACTGGGCTGAATGCGTCATTATTGCATTCCCATTATTCCTCACAAAGTCCAGAGGAATTTTTTCCAAAACTAAACGGTGGTAATTTCTTTTTCGAAAATCGACCTAAATGACGTATATCTCCGAATCCCGGTCGAAAACGAGAGTGTTAAATTGCTCTGTATAAATAAACCCATCATAGTAGTAACCATTAATTTTCTACATGGACTGTTTGCTCGTTTTGGTGTTGTTGATAATGTCACCCAATTATCTTCTTCTGTGTTCAAAGAATTTTGTGAAACAAACCAGATAAAACATCTAACAATGCCGCAATGTCATCCTAGTAGCAACAGCCAAGCTGAGCATTTTGCGGACACACTAAAAGGGTACTAAAGAAGGCTTATAGCCACGGAAAAAAGCTCTATAGCAGTTTCTTCAAATATACACTCGGGCAGTCCGATCATCAGTGGTAATTATATTTGGCCATAAAACGAGATCAGTATTTGAAAAGCTGTTACGAAGACAAACCACACAAAGTAGAACCTTACGGTACCATTCAAAAAGTAAGGCCTTGGAGAAAAAGTTTACTTCCAGCATTTTAGAAATAACGTTTCTTTTTGGGAACTGGGGAAGATAATACAAAGGATTGGCAATGTTATATACAAAATCCAGGGACCGAAATTCACAAACAAAAGACACGTGAACTCGATACGGAAACATATTACTGAGGAGCAAGAAGATTTGCCTTAGAATAAAGTAGAGGCCTTTGAAACCGTCTACGACACATTTGATATTGAGTCTTCCCAAATTACACCAGCAGCAAAACGTCTTCGCAGAAAAACGAAGTTTATGGACCCACTCATGGTCTACTCAAAGGGAAAGAAATACTGATATACCTTTTGAAGGGGTGTTGTTGTGGAACTTGGGAGGGGTGTTGAGTGTGGTGTTGTGGTAGAACTACTTGCATTACTGGTGAATGACCTGATCCATACCCAATGAATACTGGATTAATGGGGGAGTTGATATCTGGTTGAGCAACTGTGTATTTTCATCAGACGAAAACCTATGCTTTTGCACGTTAATACAGTTTGTTACTCTATTCCTGCGTTTTCTTTTTTTTTTTTTTTTTTTTTTTTACAAAGGCATCACCACATTATCAAGGCCCAGAGGCCACTCAAGGATAAGGGTTAAAGAGTGTACAGTAGAAATTGGTCAATATAGTAATCATTAGTAATGAAAATTTGGTAAATTTAATAACTTATATGGAACGGCTCATCAAGAACTTATTTACTTTAGACTTGAACACAACCATATTGTAGTCAGCCGGAAAGCAGGAAAACGGAAGACAATTCCACAGGCGTGCAGTTCTAAGAAAGAAGCTTTGTTCATGGAATCTACGTTTAGGTTTAGGCACAGATAAAGAGTGGGGGAAATTATTGATAGTGTTTACAGCGAGACGAGTGTTTCTTGTGAAAGTTTGGCGAGGGGGGACCATAGATTGAAGCTCAGTTGAACACTTTCCATGAAAATAACGATACATCAGAGACAAACTCGCAACATCTCTTCTATGAGATAGAGGTTGCAAGGAGGAGAAAAGGACATCTCCTACGAGGCTACGAAGTCTATTTTGAACTCTATCAAGGCAGGACAAGTCCTTTCTAGCAGCTCCTGCCCAGATGTGGCAACAGTATTCCATCCTTGGACGTACCTGGCTCTTATATAGGTAGAGAATAGCATCAGCAGTGAGATATCTACTGGATCGATAGAAAGATCCGACCATTTTTCCAGCGGCCTTGGCAACAGATTTGATATACGTGTTCCATTTAAGATCAGGAGTAATGGTCAAGCCCAGAAGCTTGTCAAAACTTGAGGCCTCCTGAAGACGAGAGCCATTCATTTCAATTGATGACAAATGTGAATTAGAATGTTGATGATGTAAAGAGAGAAGCTTGGTTTTAGATGCATTAAAAGTAACCAGCCACTCCTTTTCCCATTGTACTACGTGCTCAAGATCAGAGGAGAGAGAATTGGAGAGAACTTGTAACACGTTAAATTTTAAAAAATTAAAAAAATTTTTTTTTATTACATTTTCACCCCAAACAAGGCACATTGCCACTTTGGTGTAGGGGCTACTATCAGGGGCAACAACTACTGGGGCACTATGTAGGTATTTGAGCAGCAAGATGTCGGTTCACGTTACACTTGAACTTCTGCATGTCAGTTGGGGAAGCAGGGACCTGGAATGGAATTCTAGAATCTAGCGGTTCTGGGGAAGAAACTACTGGAGTAAAAGGCTCTCTTGCATCTAGGGATCTCAACTGTGAAGGGGTGAGATTTTGCTGATTGTCAGGTTTGTCGGGGGTATTTATGTCGTGGGGGCACAAGTGTCTGCAGTTCTGGACTTACCCATTAATTTATTTAATTTTATCATGCTACAACCAATGGTACACTTACCAAACATGACGAGGAACATTCCACCGACAACAGGCCTTGGAATTGTGACAAAAAGAGCCCCGAATTTGCCTAAACATCCAAGTATTATCATCAGAAAAGCACCGACCTGGACCACTCTTCGACTACCAATCTGTCAAAATGTATAAAAACAACATTTCAATTTTTTAAATTAGAGGAAGAGAAAAATTGAGATTAATTTAGATCTCTATCCTCATAACTAACATAGAGAAAGGTGACAGTGGCTAAATGGTTAATGGCATTGACTAATAACCTGAGTGTACCAAGTTCGAATCCAGTTCGCTCACAGAAACATTTTCATCAAATTCACACCTGAACTTATGTCTAAAATATTGGATAGGTGTTAAATAACTTACTATTACAAATATTGCTTGTAATGATAATAATAATGATAATAAAAAGAATGATGATAATAATGATAATAATAATAATGATTTCCGCCATTTCATTTGTTTTTTTTTCAAGATATCTTCCCACTTTCACTTCGGATGTTGGCAACCTTCATGTGGTCTTTCTCCTAATTACCCAATGTCTTTATAGAAAGGATTCTAACAAGAAAGATATCGGGGAAACCTATGCCAACAATAGAATCATCTGATTCATATGAAATAAATGAATGAAAGACCAACTTAGAAGAGAAACATACGATGCCTCCGTTTAGTCTCAAGAGACAATGGGTATACCTTAATTAGAAAGAAAGATTAAATTTTTACCTTGAATTTAAAAAATGATGTAATACTTTTGTTGTGACGAGTCACCCATGCACAAAACTTCCAGACTGTAGAAATAAATCAAGAAGTATAACTCTCACTGTGGTTTGTTAACTCCACAGTCGAGATTCCAACCTCGACAATCAGTCCGACAGAAACTGGACCATTTCGATAGCCTTTTTGCTGTCAGATTGATGTACAATGTTCTGTGTAGCCCTAGGAGGTTCACTCTCTCAGGCCTTGCCCCCCGGCTTTCTGGAGGATCAAATTTATCGCTTCTGGCCTGAGGCACCCTTACCGGGAAATGTCGACTTAGCAACTCAGGCATATTTTTGCAGGGCCGAAGTGCTCCTCTTGGTGCACCTTCCGACCTTGTTTCACATCCTCTCGCGGCGAGAGAGAGGTAAATATCGGTCTGCTAACTTTGTAGTTCGTTATCTGGGCAAAATGTGTTACGACTGTTGTTCTTTGTATTTTCTGTTTTAGTTTCGATTCAATTGACTTTTATATATTAGCTATTGAGCTGTACATTGAATATTGAATTATACTTTGGATATTGCATCATATATTAGATATTGAACTATTGGACATAAGATTATATGTTGGATATTAAATCATATATTAGATGTTAAATCATATATTAGATATTATGTCATACATTGAATATTGAGACATAACTCAGATATTAAGTCATACATTGGATATTAATTCGCATTTTAGATATCAAGGTAAGCATGGAATATTTCTATACTTTATATATAAAGGTGTACCTTGGATATTAAGTCATATACGTTGGCTACTAGTTATTGTTTGGATATTAAGCCATACTTTCGATATTAATAAGTGATAGCGTGGAAGTTAAGCCACACTTTAAATACTAAGTCATAATTTGATTATTATGTCTTGTATATTAAGTCATACCTTGGTAATGCCAATGGCGCCAATATTTTCACTATATGATGTATTCCCACTGGGAGCTCCCCAAGCGCCGGCCAACAGGCAAGTAATACCTTCCATTCCAATACCTGTAAAATTAAATACAAAAGAACTTAATGGTAATGTATATAATTTTAGTAGTAACGGATACTTACATCTGAACCACTTGTAACTAACTTATTTGGTGTCACTTATCTGTTATCAGCGTATCTCCATATGTTATGTATTGGGATCTTATGCTAATAAGTAGCGATTGAATTAACTAGTATGGACTTTGGCAAGGGTTATATTAGTACATATCAGTACAACTTGGCGTCAAACGGAAATATACCCAACTACAAATAACGTGATTGAAGGTTAGCGTCATAGACAAAGAGGTGTCGAATAATATTATATAGAAATGACGTCACGTGTTCGATCGAGAAAACAGATGTTCCAGTCAGTCTCTCGTTAGGGGTGATATAGATGAGATGCGCTTGTAAACCTAAAGATAATATAAGCGAATGATACCTCGAGGCATGGTCCGTCTGTGTCTCTCAATCCCCATCCTTAAGACTAAGTTAGGAAGGTTAAGTAAATAAATATTAATTAGTTAATTAGTCATATTGGTCTCTCCCCTCAAGTGAACAAAACTCTCTCTCTCTCTCTCTAAATAAAACCTTGAAATCACAGCAAGTCTCTATTGTGTTTTTATTCACGAATAGTTTTATTTAACCAATTTGTTATGAATAAATTATCTTATATCGATCTAGCTATCTGTCTATGTCGATCGATCTATCTATCTATCTAAATAATTGGAGAAGTAGACAAGAGATGAATATGATGAATATTTATAAAACGTGTCAAAATATGAAAAGCTAGATCATAGACAAGTTTACCGGAAGGTCTGGTCAGCTGATTGTATCTATGTGTATGTTACGTGTGAGTCACATGATCAGGTTAGCTGGAAATCATCGAAGAGTTGGAACTTGGGATTGAAGCAGAGTGGTTCGGCTTTACGGTTGCCTCTCCTCCCCTCTTGGGAGGGAGTGACGTGTCTCTCAATGTAGACTGTTAAGACCACAAGCAAAGAAACTCACTTTCTAATCTTCTGCGCGACATCCTGGAAAGTGGAAAAAAAAAATCTAATATGAAAACCAATCATTGTCTTGGAGTCAATGTGTTTCGTCCAAAAGGTTTCAGCCCCCTCCAAGAACAAGATGAAGTCAGCATGGACCAGGTTCAGTGAGCAGAGAAGATAAAGGTATGTCGAATATACACATATGACCCACACATGCACGCATATGACATTAGATGATCACGAAACATAAAACGGGTTCAGAATATGAAGAACCACTAATAGAAAGTTAGTAACACATTTAGATTAGAACACGTCACAAACAAACACTAAACGTACTAATAAATAAACGTCATAGTTAGAGTTCATGGTTAGAGTCGTTAAAACCGGATGTAAAACCCGGTTAGTCTCGCAGATTGCGTCTTAAATTAACGAAAAAAAAAGCAAAAAGAAAACAATAATAGTAATCGCGTTTTTGCGTGCTTTTTTATAATTTTGTTTTATTTCTATTTTATTATGGAAAAAACAGAAAGCATAAATCAGGGGGAAAAGATTAAAAAAAAAAAAGTAACCTTGTACTGTTCCTTGTGAACGCATCTGCTGTGGTGTAAATGAGGAGAGGGGAAGAAGGAATCTAATAGAGAGAAAAGATGTTGCAACTTCCATTGAATCTAAGCGATTTTGGCAGTGGATTCTCACCATTGTCGAGGAATTGTAGAGGAAATAGGCCTATAGCAAACCTAAGATAATATGCTACAGTCTGTACACATTACATTTGCTTGTAATGTCATGATTTTTAATCCTAATAAGGTCAAAGCTGGAGGTGAAAATGAGTTAATTTTATTTATATAGAAGAAGAAGAAGAAGAATATAAGAAAAGAAAAGAAAATAGAATAGAAGAAGAAGATAGATAGATAGAAGATAGATAGATAGAAGATAGATAGATAGAAAATAGATAGATAGAAGAAGAAGAAGAAGAAGAAGAAGAAGATAGAAGAAGAAGAAGATAGAAGAAGATAGAAGATGATAGAAGATAGAAGAACATAGATAGATAGATAAAATAGAAGAAGAAGACAGACAGACAGATAGATAGAAGAATAGAATAGATAGAAGAAGATATAGACAGATAGATAGAAGAAGATAGAAGATAGAAGAAGATAGAAGAAGATAGATAGAAATAGATAGAAGATAGAATAGAAGAAGAATAGATAGAATAGAAGATACAAGATAGATAGAAAGAAGATGAGATAGAAGAAGAAGATAGAAAATAGATAGAAAAGAATAGATAGAAGATAGAAGAAGAAAGAAAGATACATAGAAGAAGAATAGATAGATAGAAGAAAAAGATAGATAGATAGATAGATAGATAGAGAAGAACATAGATAGAAGAAGAAGATATAGAAAGAAGATAGATAGAAAAAGAAAGAATAGAAGATAGATAGAGAAGAGAAGAGAAAGATATATATATATATATATATATATATATATATATATATATATATATATATATATATATATATATATATGAGCAAACAGTTAATAAAATATGTTAAAAAAACACTTTGAAATGAGTTAAAAACATATTTAATCTGAAAAGGAAACACTAGATAAATGGATAGTCCTTAATCCGCGGAGTTTCGAAGAAATACTTTCCTTCTCATCAGAGAGTAGGAATTAGCAAAATGCCAGATCGGATTTTGCATGCAGAAGTATTTGATGAAACAACAAGTAAGTCAAATATCTTACTTGAAAACAAAAAATGTGAAGCAGAGGGAATATGGTGAAGAAAAAGGTGATTACACATGAATGGATAGTCTGGTGGAAGATAAAAAATCCAGTGACGGTAAAATCCAAATGTAAAACTTCAAGAAAGTTAAAAGAATTTCCATTTGTACAAGTAAAATCCAGGGAAATCCCGTAATTGGAAGAAAATGGTCCATAATAATCCAAAGGCAGAAATCCATAGAATAATTCACAAAAATGTGTACAAGGAAAAAAGAAAAGATTCCAATAATATTAATAAAAGAAAAAGAAAAGAAAAATAAGATATGCTTTTCACTCTACTTTCGAGACATAAATATAAATAAGAAAGATCAGGGAAGAGAAAGAGGAGAGAGAGAAAAGAAAAGTGATGATAAAGTTAAATATAAAATATAAAATCAAGGGAAACAAAAGTCAAAATGACCCAGACAGGAAATGTTAAAGGTGCGAAAAAGATATATAGGGCAAAATAATATAGGTTAACTGAAATATACAGGTCATCACTTAAAAAAATGTCAGCAAGAGTTGTTAGACGACACTAAATGGAAAATAAATAAATAAATAAATGAATTAATAAATAAATAGAAAATAAATAATAAATAAAGAATAAATAAATAAATTAAAAAAAAAAAAAAAAATAATAAAATAATAAAAAAAAAAAAAAATAATAAAAAATAAAATAAAATAAAAATAAAAATACATAAGTAACATGACACGTACACACTAAAACTCAACTAATGGAGTAGATGCTTCTGCAGCTGCTAGCACTGGCTTCGCATCTTTTTCTTTTAAAATATTGCGGGCTCTTGCCAACAATTCCTGAAGCCCAATCTTGCTGAGCCTTGACGATGGTCATTAGTGTCGTCCGGGAGTCCTGTGAGAAAGGCACAACTTAATATGCGTTCAATCACTCCACCAAATGCCGTAGCTAATCTCTTTAAATCCGCTAGGTAGACGTCTACCGTCTCATCCAACCCAAGCCCCGTTCGGTGAACTGCCTCCAGGCAATAAAAGGGTCTGTAGCAAAGGCTGCGTATAGTGCCTCCTTAATCTCCTCCAGACTTGATTCATCCCCAAGCTTTTGATAAACGGAGTATGCCCCCTTGGTCAGCCTCAATGGAATGACAAGCGTGGGATCCTTTATTTTGCAAAGCCGGCAGACAAGCTCAGCTTTTTCCCACCACTCAACTACCGAGGGTCAGGCGGAGGAGCCGTCGAACTCTGAGATCAATCTCAGATCAAACTTGTCCATTGCAAAAAATGGACCAAAATAGCTTGTGGTCGATCAACAGGCAAACATCACTGCTTACACAAATTCTCCCAACTGATTTTGCCGCTTCTCAAACGTCAAATGATTTCTCGATCCTCTCCCACTGACAAGTGACCTGTTTGATCGTGATCTCGCGAGACTTCGTTCACTACAAAACGTCACAGCCGCCATGATGGACTCTTTCTTTCTCGACGCGCATGACTCACAGGACAGACAGACACGAGGATGTTTGTATGGTAAGCTATTTTCCCCACAGCAACCTTCCTTTAATCCATCGTTAAAATGAGGCGAACAATGCATAACGAAAAAAATCAGATTTATTAAATTCTTTAAACAAATTTCGACTAAAATTAAGTGACAACTTTAACCGAAAAAACAATGGGACAATTGGAATCTGGGAAAAGATGAAGCAAAGACAAGCAATTATAAAATTGATAAATAAATTAGAAAGCTATGTCTTAAATAAACAATAAATTTAAAATATTGTTTCAGAAATTGAACATAAACTCACGTAGAATAATTTAATCAATTGCTTTATAAAAGAGAAAAAAACTTAAAACACGGTATGGCGGAGATAGGAGGTACAGATGGGAACAGTTGGTGTTTGTTTTCCTGAATTAAAGATAAATAAAAGAACATAAATTTTCTACAAATTTTCTCCATTGTTACGTCATTATCAATATAATCTACATATGATATCCATGTAATTTACGTAGACAACAAGATTCTATATACAGGGTGTCCCAAAAGGCACTAAAGGGTTTTGAACTTAAGTAGATTCTTTATTTTTGATATCTTTCTGTAATTTTAGCACAATCTCACTAAGACATGCGGAAATAAAAAAAAAAAAATGCAAAATTCAAAAAATCTTTAATTTCAGCTTCGCATATTTGTTCTCTTTCCAAAACATTATTCATGGCAGATTGCAGAATCTCTGGATTGCGATTCAACACTCTTATTTCGTTCCTGATGTTTTCCTTCAGTCGATGGTCCTGGATATGAGCCTAAGTTTGTGGGCTTTGGGGAGTGTGGAGCCACCCTTTAATTGCCATTGCTCCCAGGTCTACTCTGACCCGAAGTGGTAGTACCTGTTAGGGTCCCAACTATGGGTTAAATAGAAACTGACTTGAAAACAACAAATATATTCTATTAAAAAAGTCTATATATTAAGACTCTTACCACTACCTACCTATCTACCTTCATACATACCTACCTACCTACATATTGCTCTACAGTCACAAACTGTTTAGTAAATAAAAACAAGTTTGTGTCACTCATCCACTCAAATAATCTTTGACTTGTTAATCATACCTCTGTTGATTGCATGAACTGGTGGAGGCGGTGCACCAGCCATCCGAGCGCATGCGTAGTAGTCACCAACCGATTCAATAATAGAGGAAAATACAGCTGCAAAAATCCCAAGAACACCAGCTGTACTCACAAGTGGAAGACCCCATTGACCTGAAGACAGAGAAGAAAAAACATAATACAAACCGTTAGTAAATAGCATTTAATCCCGAAGAAGTAAAGTATTTGAGATTCTATTTCTATGTTTTTGTATTAGTCACGAGTTTTTCCAAATATGCAGTTGCGTGTTTTGTTATTCACGAGATACAAATAAAAAATCAATAAAAAGTGCAATAATAAAGAAAAGTGAGAAGATATATGCTTATATTTATGTATACATATTTACTATAATAACTATTAAATGCCTACAGACACTAGTGTTTCATATTTTTGGGAATCATCAGTGCAGGGTGTCATGATTAACATCGGTTGAAGGATTCGAACCCGGCAACGAAGCCGTCGCTGACTCCATTAGCAAGGACCCAATCCATTCGGCCACCGCAAAAAAATTTTGTGGAAATTTAAAGATTTATTTTTACAAGTTTTTAACGTCTGTCAGAGTGATCTAACCATTATATGATGATCTACACATGTGAGCTAAATTGACCGATTATATATATATATATATATATATATATATATATATGCATATATATATGTATATATATGTATCTGTATATATATATATATATATATATATGCATATACATATGTATCTGTGTATATATACATATATATATATATATGCATATATAAATATGCATATATACATGTATATATATATATATATGTATCTGTATATATATATATGCATATATATATATGTATATACATATGTATCTGTGTGTGTGTATATATATATATATATATATATATATATATATATATATATATATATATATATATATATATTTATTTATTTACTTATAAAGTGATGGTTGTGTAGTTCCAACGAAAGAAAACAAAAATCCATATTTAAAAGAGTGTAGCCATCAATAATTGTATCTGTATATATATATATATATATATATATATATATATATATATATATATATATATATATGCATATATATATATGTATATACATATGTATCTGTGTATATATATATATATATATTTATTTATTTATTTATAAAGTGATGGTTGTGTGCTTCCAACGAGAGAAAAAATGCATATTTAAAAGAGTGTAGCCATCAACAATTGTAGGTTTTTCAGACTTTTCTCGTTTTTTAAAATATTTTAAAATATTTTAAAATATTTTAAAAATATTTTTATAACGCATTTCAAGACTTGTTCAGCTTTCTTCAGATATTTTTATATAAAGGTTCTTTTTTAGTTAAAGTTTGGAATGTCTGTTTGGAAAATATTTTAGCTCTGGTAAAACTGATTGTATTTTTCAGGGAGATGCCAATCTCAGACATTTTGTCACCAATAGTCGTTGTGCTGGTCAAGAGTTCAATCAGTTAGCGTTAAGTCCATTTAGTGGATGGAGGGACTTTTAGTTTTTTCGTGAATGCTTTTATAGGTTTTTATGATTTCTTTTCTTTGCTGATGTGTGTGTATCAGTGTGTGCTTGTGCATTAAGGCGACGGTTGTGTGTGTTGTGTGTGTGTGTGTGTCTGAATGTGTGTGGGTCAAGATCTGTGATTTTTTCTTTCACATGTGTGTGGTTGTGTGTGCACGCGCGCATGTCCGTGCATGTAAGACGGAGATAGAGGCAGGATATCTAGATAGATGTAAGGTCGATTCCCAATCTAAACATACATACATGTATTCAGTCACCCAAACATATGCACATACATAAACAAAATGGAAAATAAATGATATATAAATATACACATACACACACATACATACATACATACATACATACATACATACATACATACACACACATACATGCATACATATATGCAGATACATGTATGTATATATGCATGTATACATATATACATACACACATATACATACACCCATATACAGAAATATAAATGCAGGAATACACATACATACACACACCTACCTATACACACATACACACACGCACACACCCACACACCCACACACCCATATACATACACATAGACACACATACACGCCCCCCACTCACCACACACATATTGGTTAAAGTTGTCTTAGTCTAGAAAGATTTTCTTTTATTAAATGTGGGCAGAGTAATGTATTTTGTTTCTAATTGTTTGTTTAGTTTAGGGAAATGGTATTATATTTGATATGGACGCGCGTGGCCATGAATGTGTGCGCATACTTTATCGTGCTTGTCTTGATTCGTGTGTGAGGGTGCACATTTGCATAAGCATGCATGCGTGTAAGTGTATTTTATGTTTTGTCTATTTATGTATATTGTTATTGGGATATGTTCAAAGCGAAGTTGAACTTTGTTATGAAGTCTTTTTCTTGTGTTTAAATCGAGGGCGTACAAGTGCTTGCAGTTCGTCAGACCACTCACCATTAAAATACATGTACAACAGGCAGAGGGATGCAATATTTCGTCAATGGGACAGAGACTGAAGCTTATATGATAGTTCAGGACCTATCAAATTGGCGACTCTCTTCTGAACCCTGTCTAGGAGCGAAAGACTAGTAGCAGATGCACCAGCCCGAATATGACAACAATACTCCATGCATGGATGAATGGTGGCCTTATAGAGGTACAAGATACTTTCAAACGTTAGTAGTTTTCTAGCGCAGTAGAGAGAGCCTACCTACTTCGCAGCGGTCTTGGCAATGCTCCCAATGTAACTGTTCCAACTCGTAAAATATGCAAATAAATATATTTTTAAAATATGAAAAATATTTTGAAAATATGAAAATTAAAATATTTTAAGAATATGTAAATAAACATATTTTTAAAACATGAATATACATCTATTTTTAAAATGTGTAAATTAACATGTTTTAAAAACTTTAAATAAACCTATTTTATAATATGTAAATAAACATTTTTGTTAAAGACGTAAATCTACACATTTAAAAGATATGTAAATAAATATATTTTAAAAACATGTTATTAAACTTATTTTAACATTTAAACAAACATATTTTAAATATATAAACATGCACTTATGTAAAAAACATGTAAATAAATATATTTTAAACATATAAACATGCAATTATGTAAAAAACATGTAAACAAACATATTTTAAACATATAAAAATGCAATTATGTAAAAACACGTAAATAAATATATTTTAAACATATAAACATGTAATTATGTAAAAAACATGTAAATAAATATATTTAAAACATATAAATATGCAATTATGTAAAAAAAAAACATGTAAATATATTTGAAACATATAAACATGCAATTATGTAAAAAACACGTAAATAAATATATTTTAAACATATAAACATGCAATTATGGAAAAAATATGTAAATAAATATATTTTAAACATATAAACATGCAAATATGTAAAGAAACATGTAAATAAATATATTTTTAAAACATGAAAATAAGCCTATTTTTAAAATATGCAAATACAAATATTTAAGACATGACAATAAGCTTATTTTAGAAATATGTAAATAACCATATTTTAAAAACATTTAAATAAACATATTTTAAATATTTGTAAATAAACATATTTTAAAAATATGTAAAAAAAACATATTTTTGAAACATGAAAACAACTATTTTTAAAATATGTAAATTAACATATTTTAAAAATACGCGAATAAATATATTTTAAAAAAACATTTAAAGAAACATAATTTGAAAATATGTAAATTAACTTTTTTTTTAAATATGTAAATTAACATATTTTAAAGGTATGTACATATATTTTAAAATATGTAAATAAAGTATTTTTTGAAATATATAAATATATTTTAAAAACATATACACATACAAATATGTAAAAAACATGTAAATAAATATATTTTAAAATATGTTTATATTTTAAAACATGAAAATAAGCCTTTTTTTAAATATGTTTATTTACATATTTTAAAAATATGTAAATAAACATATTTTAAAAACATTTAAATAAACATATTTTAAATATATATAAATAAACATCTTTTAAAAATTTGTAAAAAACATATTCTTAAAACATGAAAAAACTATTTTTAGAATATGTAAATTAACATATTTTTAAAATATGTAAGTGAACATATTTCAAGAAACATTTAAATAAACACAATTTTAAAACATGTAAATAAATTTTAAAGATATATATTTTAAAATCATGTAAATTAATTTTTTAGAAATATATAAATAAACATATTTTAAAAACATAATAATAAAGTTTTTAAAAACATGCAATTAAATATATTTTAAAACATGTTAATAAACTAATTTTTAGAAATATGTTAATAAAGATAGTTTCGAAGAAGTTAAAGTAAAATATCTTAGTAAATAAACAAATTTATTCATAAAAAACTAGTTTATGAATATTCTTATTTATTATATTTAAATATAAAAATATATGTTGGTTTCGATATTAATTATTTCTGTAAAAATCAGTTTACGAATATTCTTATTTATTATATTTTAAGATATGCTGGTTTCAATATTGATTATTTCTTTATTCTTATGTTTTTACCGACATTTTCGGCGGGGTCTTCAGATTAATAAACACCGTTTACTTCCGACGAGTTTAAGAACCGTAACTCGTGGGTCGGTTTCAGCGATAATGCTGATGCTCTTACCTGGATAGGGAAAACGAAACCAGGCGGATTTTTCTAGAACATCATTGAAAATATCTGTTCGGGCTTCATGTCCCCACTTGCCTGCCTCCTTGGGGAAAACGTCTGTTACAGTGAGAATATAACAAAGTAACCAGGCCGTAAGAATAGCGAATAAAACCTGAAACAATAAGAAAACGAATAAGGAAAATATTAAAATAATAAGATAATAAAATCTGGCTCAATTTAGTAAATCTGTCGGTTTAAAAGACCATATTTTAACTACAATGCATCCAAGGAGTACTGTTCGCGTGTTTATTAAAAGCCACTAATCCTATTTAGGTTTAACCGGCTTCCTCCGAAGAAGGAAGTATATGGGAGTATGAAATTCATAAACGGTCCCCAGTCACATGTATATCCTCGTTGCCCTCCTACATACAGCGCCTGAAATTTCCAAATCGGTCACCCATTTTAGTAATGACCAGGCTCAACGTTGCTTAACTTCGGTGATCTGGCGGGAACTGGTGTATCAACGTGATTATGCCATATATAAGTAGAAGTGTTAGAATGTAAAGTGATATCTATTATTCTGTTAGAATATACAGCTATATCTATTATATAAAGAAAAGTGGGTTGAACGTTCGAAATTAAAATTAAATAGCATTTTATATTTGATTCTTACTAGCCAATTTCAGTCGTGTTTTTTATTCAGTTTCAGAATTGTTCCCTTGGCAGGAACATCGGTTTTTCTACGCCCGGGAAGCCAAGGGGTAGGTGTATCAGAATTTTGGGGGAATTTTTGACACCCCTTACACGAAACTGCGAATAAAATATATAAAAAAAACTCGTTATTGGGTTGTTTTCTTTATAGATTATACTTCGTAAGTGGGTTGTTTATTTTCTTTATAGATTATACTTCCAAAATAAACTACTAAAGTTGTATAAAAAGTAATAGAAATATTATTTTTTAATTTCTTAAAAAACATTTTTTTTACGTAATGAAATCAATCGAAATTTACCTGTTAAATATTTTTAAATTTTTAAACTTTAAAAATCTATCAAAATTTTTTTATTGGTTTAATTTTTACAATATTTTCAGAGTCAATGTGAAATTTTATGCTCTTTCTAATAAACCGAATATAATACTTTAGACAAACGTTTTTTTTTAATTTATGTCCCCCATTTTGAAATGCCTATTAAAAATTAAATAATTAATTTACTCACCAACGTTTTATATATCTCAAATTGAAGATAAAAGATCAATAAATAATATATTCAAATTTAAAACAACAAAAAAAGAAGTGTTCTTTAGAAATTTACCTGTAAAGTCCGAAGTTTAAACACTTTTTTTTGAAACAACGGTTTTTTTTTTTAATGAAACCTTAGTCCTTGCTCCTTTAATTGAAAAAAAAAAAATAGGGGTTGAGTTACATTTTTCGAGTAGTTATGAGCTTGGAAAGACTGGGGGTCGAATTATTCAATCTTTTTTCACCCATTCGTAAGGTCAGTTTCTAACACACAAGGGGACGTTTTCGATAATGTGAAGACGAGAGCGGAGAACTTGGCATTGTGGCTCCGATCACCACGATGTCTATGAATTTAAAATAAAACTATTTGCAATCAAAAAATGGTAGGCATGTTTATTGTTGTTTAAAAACTGTTACTTGAATGTTTACGGTTGAACTGTTTGTCTTTTAATTATTCATACGTTTACTGGAGTTAGCAGTCCGTTTGAAGAAGTGTCTCATGCTCTCATGCTTATTGTATCTGTTCAACATCCACCCGCACGCCCGCGCGCACACACACACACACACACACACACACACACACACACACACACACACACACACACACGCACACACCACGTATTGATTCATAGTATGTTACACTGGACGGTTATTTATTCTCGCAATAACAATAAAGTATGTACTTTTATACATGCACTAACTGTACATAGTATCAAGTAACAAAACGTATTGCTAGTTACATATTATTTAAAATACATCAAATATCCCAAGGTGTTATGATTTTCCTGAACGTTAACTATATTTTGGATTTTTGGAAGTATGTTACATGATAAGGGCTGTCCCCTGTTCATGTAAGTATAAAAATAGAGAGATTAGTTAAAATGGAAATAAGAGAAAGCAGAAATCGAACCCTGGACATAAGTTTTAAAGAACAATAGGTTTAAATGGAATGTCCAGTAAAATGTTAATTCGGATGAAATAAATAATAAATAAACTATTCAATTGTTAAAAGAATGTGGATAATAAAATATGAGTTAAATAAATTAGATATGTAGGTTAAATTCCTTTGTGGAAACAAACAAGGAAAATAGGTTATTGGGAAATCAATGTCGAAAACGTGCAAAGTCGCGCATGTTGAGACACGTGAATTTTGCTCACGTGGCCGGGATGCATGGAGTTCTCAATATAGCAGGTGCGAGTTAGTTGGTGGAGAGACAGTCAGAGAGACAGTCAGGAGAGACAGTCAGGGGAGACAGACAGGCGGACGTCTGAAGCGAGACGTCACTTCAGAAACTAAGATGTGAAACTTTGAGTTCTTAATGAGGAAATCCCGACCGGTCGTATTAAATAAATTCACCATGTGTTTTGGATAAAGCTCATCTTTGTGTTGTGATTTCTACAAAAAGGTAAATTGTATCGTTATTATATGTATGTGTTATAAAATGTCATTACAACAACATCTCTCTCTCTAAGATACAACATCATATGTAATAAAATAAGAACTCTCACAAGAAAAAGCATCACTTATAACATCTCTCTCACTAAGACTCTTTAATGAAACAACTATATAACAACTTTCAATTTGGTGTTCGTGAACCTTTTGCATCAGCGATGCAGAAACCGAACCTGGGGTCGATACCACGAAAAAAAAAGAAAAAAAAAAAAAGAAACACAACGTTTTAAAGGGGTCCAACATAATTAAAAAAAATAAATAAATAATACCACGGAAAAAGAAAAAAATCACACGATCACAGAATTCGAAAAAGAAAAAGAAACACAACGTTTTAAAAGGGTCCAACATAATTAAAAAAATAATAATAATAAATAAATAATACCACGGAAAAAGAAAAAAAATTACACGATCACAGAAATGCGAAGAAAAAAAAATGAAAAAAAAAAAAAAAAAATTTGAACATACACGCACACAGAGAACAAAAGATACAAGAAATATTAAAAAGAAAAAGAAGAAAAGGCCGATATGCCGTAAAAAGAAATTCGTAGTAATGAAAAAAAAAATAGTAAACAAGTCACCAACGTAATTCATTGATAAATGAATTGGCCTGTTAAAAAAAAAAAAAAAAAAAAAACACACACACACATACACGCGAATGCAGAGATTGTGTAATCTATTATTGTTTTGAAATTTGTAGAAGTGCATTAGAAAATGTGTGTCAATATGAAATCGTTTGGACGAATTGTTGAATTTAATCTGTCAATCAAAACAGGAATTTCAAAGGTCGCATGTACTCTCTATGAAACGGCGTGTAAATTGTTTTGAAATGCATTTTGTGTTCATAGTGAACTTTTCGGCTTTTGCGTGTTCATTTATTTTGTTTTTGAAAAAAAAAAAAGGGACAATTGTTTGGACAGACTGTTGAATTGTTGTTTGTTACAGATGATTTTTTTTGTTGTTAAAAAAAAAAAAAAAGTTATAATTGTTGCAAAATGTTTAAATGTATTAAGATATTTTTTTTTTTTTGGAAAATGTTTTTATGATGTTGAACAAATATTGTAAATTGTCTTATGTAATGTTATGATTTTCACAGCAAGAATTCAAAGTTATCCGTAAATATACATTAGATTAAAATGATCTAGTAGAAAATAAGTTAAGACGTATGGTTGGCTTACAGATTCAGTTAGAATTTTAGAAGGGGGACAAGAATTAAAATTACGTAAACGGGCATTTGGAGAGATTTTAGATGTGATACGCCGTAAGAAAGATGTTTTGTTTTAGCATTTGGTTTTGTTGTTTTTTTTAGAGATCCTAAAATTTTTTCTCCAAGAAAAGTGACTTGGTAGGGATTGATAAGCACAAGAAGTGCCCCTATACGAAAAATTTGGGAACCTGGTTAATTAAGTGCTTAAAATAAGCTGGTTGCACGTAGACGACTCCAAGCAAAGTAGTAAATAAGTCTTGGCTTAGTTAATAAACAGGCGTTGGAAAGAATACGAAAATTCTTAAGGGGACCAGTAAACCGATGAGAGGTAGTCCCGAGGCAATCACATATAGCTTAATGAAGTAAGAGACAGGCAAAAATATGCCGTAGATTACGTAAGAAAGATATAACCTTGTATTTTTTTTTATAGAAGCATGAATGTGGGATATATCTGCTGGATCTTGGAAGCTCTGGTGAGAGGAAAGAAAAATCACAAAAAAAACGGGCAATTAGATAGAATTTAGGCGCAATTACGGTGTTGGGCGCGAAACGTGTTAGTTAGTTAGGGGTGATATTTCTAAATCCTCGTCGAAGTTTCAAAAATCCAAGCAAGGAAATCCGAGTGAATCCGTATGAGAGAAAAAAAAGGTATATCTTAAACTTCTGAAGCCAACCACAAAGATTTAAGTATATGAGCTTTGGTATGTCCCGTATGAGATAGTTATAGAATAAAAAAAAACAAAAAACAAAGCCATACTTAATAAGACTAACCATGCGGAAAGAGAGATCAGAGCACTTTTGAGACGAAGGAAGTCGTCCATTTCGAGAAAGGTGAAAACCTCTAGTCTGCGGCATATGGGTGGCTGGAAAATAGCTGATGTGAATTATAGGAATACCCTACACCCAAAAAGTAAATGCCACAAAGATCAGAAAGGTTCTGATCTTATAAAAAAAATAAATAATTGTGAAATCGGCCGTGAAGGGCTGACTAAAAGAGATTTTTTTTTGTGTTTTTTAGCCTGATCTTTCTAGCCGTGTGGTTGTGTAGATGTAAAAATAATAAAAAAAATGTACTAAAGTTAAAAATGCATACATTTTTTTTGTGAAATATGGAAGGGAGGGATGTTACATGATAAGGGCTGTCCCCTGTTCATGTAAGTATAAAAATAGAGAGATTAGTTAAAATGGAAATAAGAGAAAGCAGAAATCGAACCCTGGACATAAGTTTTAAAGAACAATAGGTTTAAATGGAATGTCCAGTAAAATGTTAATTCGGATGAAATAAATAATAAATAAACTATTCAATTGTTAAAAGAATGTGGATAATAAAATATGAGTTAAATAAATTAGATATGTAGGTTAAATTCCTTTGTGGAAACAAACAAGGAAAATAGGTTATTGGGAAATCAATGTCGAAAACGTGCAAAGTCGCGCATGTTGAGACACGTGAATTTTGCTCACGTGGCCGGGATGCATGGAGTTCTCAATATAGCAGGTGCGAGTTAGTTGGTGGAGAGACAGTCAGAGAGACAGTCAGGAGAGACAGTCAGGGGAGACAGACAGGCGGACGTCTGAAGCGAGACGTCACTTCAGAAACTAAGATGTGAAACTTTGAGTTCTTAATGAGGAAATCCCGACCGGTCGTATTAAATAAATTCACCATGTGTTTTGGATAAAGCTCATCTTTGTGTTGTGATTTCTACAAAAAGGTAAATTGTATCGTTATTATATGTATGTGTTATAAAATGTCATTACAACAACATCTCTCTCTCTAAGATACAACATCATATGTAATAAGACAAGAACTCTCACTAAGACTCATATCAAGTACAGTATTTCCTTGAATATCACGGTAGATAGATGTTATATACATCAAGTAACATGAGTTATCTCCCCTTGACTGGGATTACTACCATTATCACCATTGCCTGCAACCTCCCACCACACAATCACGTGGTATATCGTAGTAGCAAAAACTACTCCCCCTTCTTTAGTGTTAATAAAGCTTCTGTTCCGTTCACACGTGTTTCTCTCTCTTCTGTCCATGTTTTCGCTAACCCTTTACTAATACTAGCCACACAATACAACAATAGGGATCGAAACAACCCGGGAGATTCGAAAATCCGCAAAGTAGGACAAAAACTGTTAAAAATAATTCTTGTAATGTTTATAACCCGCCCTAAACACAATAGAAAGATTGTAACACTTGATAGGTTGTGCAGTCCATTATTACAGTTCAGTACTGTGCATAAATACAATGCATTAAAATTAAATTTTCCCCATTGCATCATGTGTACAAGATCAGAAGAGAGAGATAGAGAGAGATAGAGAGGGAGATAGAGAAATAGAGAGAGAGAGAGAGAGAGAGAGAGAGAGAGAGATAGCGATAGAGAGAGAGAGAGATAGCGATAGAGAGATACAGATAGCGATAGCGATATATATATATATATATATATATATATATATATAACTTGAATTAAGCCCCAAACAATACATTTTAATGGGTCATAATAGGGGTCAAAGTTAAAAAGAATTGACCTCTGCGGTCTCTTCCAAATTACTCAGACAATTTCTGGTCTAAATATTTGAAATTTTACATAAAAGGTATTCAGAGATAGGGCAAGCTTTTTCATCAGTTTGGATCGAAAATTTTTAGTTACCAATATATAAATGTATGTATGTATGTCTGTTTGCATGTCTGCCTTAAACTTTCAATAGAGGCGACAGATTTTAACAAGATCAGTATCGTTTTAAAGTTCGACCTTTCATACGACAAATATCGAAAAATTGGCTAAAAATATTAATATCTTCCCCTTTAACTAAGCACTTTTCTGCAGGGGGGTGTCAACAAGTTAGTTACTGTTACAACACATGTACAATACATACATATGTAAAAATAATCGATTTTCAAAAGAAATTACAAATTGAACAAATAAATAATTAATAAAATAAAATAAAAAATAATTTAATCAAGGAGAGAGAGAGAGAGAGAGAGAGAGAGAGAGAGAGAGAGAGAGAGGGCGGGATTTATGATGGAAATCTGGGATATTACTATATTGAAAACCCTGTGAAGTATCGAATCCGGTTACTGTACACAGCATAGTCTTCTTCATATATGAAATTTTTAACAGGGAAATAAAATGTCATAGTTTAAAGAGAAAGAACTCATAGATTAAATGAAAACTTACTTCCATTTTTAAACGCGGCTGGTGTTGGTTATAATGATAATAATAATTAAATTTAAATTAAATTAAAAATAAATTAGTCAAATTTATATGATACTAGCAGTTCAGCCCGGCTTTGCTCGCCCCCTATGTACTGTTCATAACTTTATGCGCATATATATATATGCACATGTATATGCATATATATACATATACATATGCGCATATACATGCACATATATATGCACATATATGTGTATATATATAATATGCGTATCTATATATATGCATATATGTGCATATATATGTGCATATATATGCGCATATGTATATGCATATATATATGTATATCTATATATATGCATATATATGCATATATAATCTTATATGTATGCACATATATATGCATATATGTATATGTATATATATATATGCATATATATGCATGCATATAATATATGTGTAGTATTGGGAATCCCAGCTTAAATGCTATCTAGGTAGTTGGAGAAATAGTATGTTATGTAAGTATATTTTTGATTCCCATCAGCGAGTTTAGTGGGATCATAGAATGTTGGGTTTGACAGGCGTCAAAGTCAATCACCGTTAATGACCGAGGTTCGATGAACCGGAAATTAGGGGTGACGTGCACCGGAAGTTAGGGGTGACACTGAATTGTGGTTGTAGTCTTCTAGTCGACGACCACATGGGCTGAGAGTTTGTTTTGGTATGCAGATGGATCAGACAGGAGATTAGGGTCTCTCCGCGGCAACCAGGGTCCATGATAGGCTTGCCTTAATAAAAAGAATTGAAGATTCAAATCCATCTTGTGTTATCAATGCGTCTGTCTGCAGCAGTGACCACTCCCCATGAAACGGAGACCAGCGACCAGAATATATCAACCGCTGGACAAGGCAAGCAGGTATGTATGCATGACATTATTTGCGCATACACGTCGAGACCTTCCAAGGCAAGAACTAAGACAAGAACAAAAACACATCCATAATAGTAAGAACGTATTAATAAGAACACTCAGATTTAAAAAAATACCCGTAAAAGTAAAAGCAATCGTAAAAAGATAAGAGAATAGCAACAGTAATTTTATAAGTAGAAAAATAAATAAATAATAAACAGGATGCAAACACTATTTCGGAACATATGTATGCATATATATATATATATATATATATGTATGCATATATATATATATATGTATGCATATATATATATGAATATATATATGTATACATATATATGCATATATATATGTATGTATATATATACATGCATATATATATGCACATACATATACATACAACACTCAGACGACACCTGGTACGAGTGAAGCCCCGCATGGAGGAGAACATGATCAAAAAACTGCATATACTCCATTCCATGCAGTTGCAGAAAGGTTTACAAAGGTGAAACACGCCGCCCCCTTAAAGTAAGGGTGGAAGAACACCGAAAAGCAGTAACTAAAGGGGAGACGGAAAAATCGGGTATAGCCAACCATGTCTGGATGGAGAAGGGGACCATCGCCCCCTATGGGATGAAGTAAAAATAATAAACAGAGAGACCCACTGGAAAGTGAGAAAACTTAAAGAAACAGCTCACATGCTCGGACATAACAACCCACTGAGCAAAACAAGCATAGAGCTGAATGCAATTTGGACACCTCTGATAGAGAGAGAAAACCTTGAATAACAACATAGGTTTAACATTAACAAAAAGCAACTAAGAATTTTCCTAGTGACATATGGCCGAGTGGTCCTAGACGTTGTATCAAAGTTTACAGTTACCCAAAGGTGCTGAGTTCAATCCTGAATGAAGGCAGTGAAAAAGTAACATTCAAAACAGAGAATCAGCAACTATGTCCCAAAGCCTAGCTGGAGTCCGAACACGGTAACCCCATAATAATAATAAAGGGTTGGGTTTGAGACTCCTAACAAACGGTTCCCCAGTTCGATACAAAACACCTGACGAAGGCCAGAGGGCAAAAAGGCCGAAACGTTGTGACAATAACAACCAAGATGAGGAAGTCAGTCCGACAATCTCAATCAATGAGTTTGGAAGAATCTGCAAATGTCAACTCTATCAACTTTGACATCTTGGCAGCTAAATTTGTTAAAAAGATTGCTGCACGTCTGAATACCCTTTATGTAAATTTTCAAATGTTAAGATCCAAAATTTGCTGAATATTTTGCTAGAGTACGCAAAGGTAAATTATTTTTGAACTTTGACCCCTTGGTAGCCAAATTTTCGGCCAAAAACCGCATCGGAATTGGGAATCGAAAAAATTGTACCTATTTTCCGATGCCATAAACTGCTTACCCCATGTCTGAATACTCTTTATGTAAAATTTCAAATATTTAGATTAAAAATTGGCTGAGTAATTTTGTAGAGACCGCAGAGGTCAATTTAAAAAAAAATTTGACCCCAATTTTGACTCTTTAACATTTATTGTTTTGGGCTCCAAATTAAAAGTTTGATCCATGTCCAAGTAATCTGCATCCAAAATTTCAATTGTTTAAATCCAAAATTGGCGGAGGAGTTTGGTAGAGTTTTCAAAGGTCAAATCGTTGAACTTTTACTCCTTGACAGCCAAATGTCTTGCCAGAAACCGATTAAAAAGATTTTCCCAAATCTCAATACCTCTTATGGCGAAATCTCCAGTCTACATACTGAAAATTGCTAAAGTAGCTTGCTAGACAATTTCACTTTTATAGATATACTAGCAGTTCAGCCCGACTTTGCTCAGGCCCTATGTACTGTACATAATTTGCCTTAACTTATGAATACACTTTATTTCAAATTTTAGACCAAAAATTGTCTGAGTAATTTCGTAGAGACCGTAGAGGTAAATAAAAAATTGACCTCAATATTAACCCCTTAACATTTATCAGTTTGGTCTCAAATCAAAATAAAATGTTCAAGTTACCTACATCTAAAATTGTAAGTGTTTAGACCAAAAATGGGTGGAGAAATTTGGTAGAATCTGCAAAGGTCAACTCTTTCAACTTTTACCTTTTTGTTACATGAAGACATACTAGATAAGTGAAAATAATATTAGGAAAAGGCTAGAATCGAACCCTGTAGGCAAGTGGATAATTGAAATCCGAGGAATGTTTATTCTTTTAGAAATAGCTATATATTATTTATGTCGGAAAAAAAAAAACGCTTGTACATTCTTTTAGAATAGCTGGATATTAAATATGTCAGTTAAAAGAATGGACAATGCGAGTTACAAATATTGTTAAAAAATAGGTTAGATATTAAACAATTAGAATTGAGGATTCTTTGTTTGCCAAAAGTGTGTTTGGACAGACATATGTAAATCCACGTGAAAGTAGTCACGTTGGGAACCAAACTTCTGACGTCACAAACAAAGGAGATGTCTCAATGCAGGAATCGAGGGTTCGAAGTTAGGCAGTAAGAGTGCGATGAGGATTAAATAATCGGCGATAGAGTCAGTTGGAGAGTGGAGCCCCTAAGAGGCGAAGGGAGAAGAGTAGACCATGTAGTCGAAAAGGCTTGAATTCCTGACATCACCCTTCGGCCGGTCGAAGAATAAAGACATCATCTATATTTTGTAACTGTGTTATTTCTGTCGTCTTTACAGCCAAAAAGGTAAATGTGTTTTGTATATTTATCTATAAACGAACTCTTGCATAACCCTTACAAGTAATGTGCTTCCTCCATCATAATAATGAATCTCCTCTCCTCTATATGTGTATAATAACTGTTGCATCAATATCTCCCAGTCTCTATTAATATGAAGTCCCCAAGAATTGTTACAGTCGTCGTCATGATGTAATATAAATGTCATTATCATCCTATATGTATTATAAGAACTGTTATATATGAAGTCCCCTCAGTATTGTCAGCATCGTTGTAATCCCTGTATTACATGTACCCGTTAACATGTCTCCAATATGTACCCCGATATGAACCAGTCATCTCTTTCAATGAGTCCCCTGCTATTCAACATTTTGCCAGCCAAATTTTCGCCCCAAAACTGATTAAAATGCTTGCCGCATGTCTGAATACCCGTTATGCATACATTTGAAATGTTTAGACCCAAAATTGGCTGAGTAGTTTGCTAGACACCGCAATGCTCAAATCTTTTGAACTCAAATTTTCTTGGCAGCTTAAATTTTCGACCCAAACCGATTAAAAAACTTGCCCTATCTCTGAATATCCTTTATGCAAAATTTCAAATGTTTAGACCTGAAATTGGCTGAGTAATTTGGTAGAGACCGCGAAGGGAAAAGTTTTTTTTTTTAACTTTGACCCCAATTTTGATCCCTTAACATTTATTTTTTGGGGCTCAAATCAAATTAAAAGTTTGATCCATGCCCAAATAACCTACATCTAAAATGTCAAGTGTTTAAACCCAAAATTGGCGAAGGAGTTTGGTAGAGTTTTCAAAGGTCAAATCGTTAAACTTTGACCTCTTGACAGCCAAATTTCTGGCCGAAAACCGATTAAAAAGATTTTCCCTAATCTCAATACCCCTTTTGTCAAATCTCGAGTTTATAGACTGAAAATTGAAAGAGTAGTTTGATAGGGAAATGTACACAGACAGACACATACAGATAGACAATTTTACTTTATATATATATATATATATATATATATATATATATAATTATTTTTTTACTATAATAATTAAATACCTACAAACACTAGTGTTTCATCCTTTCGGAAATCTTCAGTGCAGGGTGTCACGGTTAATAGCAGCCGAACGATTTGAACCCCGCAACACGAGACATCTCTGGCTCGATTAGCGAAGGCCTAATCAATTCGGCTACTATTAACCGCGTGAAATAACGTTGAATTTAAACATTTTAATTTTAAATGTTCATTTACGTCAGTCAGACAGTGATCTAATCGTTATACGATGATCTATGCATAAGAACTAAATTGACCGACTTTAATTCAACTGAAAGTGCTCAACGATAAGAAACGAATTTCTTAAAGGGGCTGTCATATATATATATATATATATATATATATATATATATATATATAGAATACTTGAAACAATTCTATTACTAATTTCCATAAAAAGTTAAGAGTTAATTATTAAAGCAGGTTTTGTTTAATGTAATATGCAAAAGAGATAACCTCACGAATGTTGATTTCATTTTAAATAAATAATATATATATATATATATATATATATATATATATATATAAACCATACAGATGTAAAAGTGAAACCGTGTACTTTTTAGTATATTTTAACCAAATTGTGAATAAATAAATAGACAGGAATGCAACGTTATTATAATAGATACAAGACACGCACTGGTATCTATATATAATGATTGCAACGTCTTGTCAGACGAGTGCCACTCCCTCAGACACCATGAGCACAAAAATGACTTTTTTTTTGAAGTCCTACTCGTGAATGCACACGCTCAAGCAGGCATGACACTGAAGACGGTCATTGAGATCAATTATTACATGCTTCCAGCATTTCAAGCCTCCACGCATCACAATTTTTCCATCGCCACAGGACCATTTTTATAGACAAATGCCTGAGGGAGTATCTATACACAGATGATGTTACAGAGTCTTAGCTTTGTACGACAGCTAAGTCTCTCTCTCGGTTAAAAATGTTGAGATCCGGCAACAAGCAAGAGCAAGATAGCCAGCAACAAGTTAAACTGCAGACCAGCTTAATGCAGGTACTGGTCTCCCGCTTTATAGTTTTTTAAATCAGAGCTTTGCTTCTCCTAGAAAGCTTGCCTTCACCACAGCTTACGGAAGCTCTCTCCACCTCAACACACACATACACACACACACGGTGCTAGTTGGCCGTTGATCCTGAAAAAGGGTTCATTCGCCCTTTGGAAGGTCTTGTTTTTTTATCCTTCAGGGAGACTAGCCACCCTCCTCATCAAACAAGTCTGGTGGGGGAACCAGTTTAGTCGCCAGTGACCCGACCATGAGGCAGGTAGTACTGGGTTACATGGTACCAGTAGCATATGAAATGACCTTTTTTTTTTTTTTTTTTACACAGTGATCACCACTTATCAAGGCCCGGAAGCCACTCAGGGATAAGGGTTATCTATATATACATTGTATGTTACGATATGACTATGCATATTTTAATCCTGTTTGCGTTAAGACTTCAAGTAAAACAAAAACTGTTTTTTTTATCTTAAATATTGTTTATTTTAACAATCGCATTTTATCTCTTCATATTTCTTTTATAGGGGCCACCAGAAACTGGAAAGACTATAAGCATTCTATGTTTGCCTAGAGCTCTGCTCGGTCCTTCTTTCAAAGATGTTGTTTTTGGAACAATGCTTCAAACGACAGATGAGCATTTATATGCTACATTTTCTACGGCAAGCAAGAACTAGATATCGTGTTGGAGAAGAGAGAAATAATATCCAAGTGCAGACACCAAAATATTTACTGAAAATTAATAATTTTAACAACTAAATAAAACTGAAGTAAACTTGTCAACCAGCAACCACCCGATACTGCAGTATAAATACAATAATTGCAAAAATAAATATTTAAACAAAATCTAAATCAATTTTTTCTTCAATAATTTATGAACAATGTCGTAACTATCGCAACCGTAAAAATGTACGACTGCTTAATGTTGATTGATAAAAAAAAAAACAAAAAAAAAAACCGTTCCCCTGAATGTTTACGGTTGAACAGTTGTGCTTTCAATTAAACATACGTTTTGTGGGCTGGAATAAGCAACCTGTTTTGAAAAAACTGTCTCATGCTCATATGTATTTTTATGGGTTAAACACCCAACCATTCACGCCCCTCCCTCCCACACACACAACGTCCTGATACATTGATACGCAGTATGTGACAATGGATGTTTATATACTCTTGCAATGGTAATAAAGTATATACTTTTTGTCTGGTAACCAACACGTTGTATGCTCAGTCGCAAAAAAAGGCAAAGAATAGGAAAGAACTTCAACTCGCTTTTTCTTTTCACCTCATTTATTTCCTCATTGTTACCGCCGTGACGTGCGCACGCGATCGTTTCCCACGTAATCGCGAAAGTTATTTTATTCCATGCTTCACATCTCTCCTGTGATTGTTCTCTTTTTTATAGTCTTTTTGACTTTACCGATGACGTCATTTCGCATGTACTTGCATACGCGCATCCACGCTATGTTGCATTTATGCATACAGTTAAAGACACGCGTTGCTGACTGTAGATACCCGGTATGAAACAGTCGTGACTATGTAGAAATAATAATAATTTCTGAAGCACAAAGATTGCTCGGTTTAACTGTACTACTCTCGTTTTCGCAGTTCTTTTACTTTCTTAGTTAAACATGAAAAATAAGAAGCTTTACTTTTGGAACGACCCTCGTATTTCTGGGTGGTCCATTGATGTTTGTTGTTGAAATGATGTGTGAGCAAAACTGGTTTAAAATGTGTAAGAAGAGGTTTTTTTTTTTTTAATTAAAATTTGTTGGTGAAGAAGCGCTGATCTGGGGGAGGGTGATAGTGGCTAAGTTGTTAACGACACGGACTGAAAATCTTCGTGTACCAAGTTTGAATTAAATTCGTCTCTCTCTCTCTCTCTCTCTCTCTCTCTCTCACTCACACACACACACACACACACACACACACACACACACACACACACACACACACACACGCACGCACACACACACACACACACACACACACACACACACACACACACATTCTCATTAAACCCACGCTTTACCATGTGTTTAACCTCCCGGAAAGGAGGTTTAAAAAACAAACAAAACAACTGAAGGAGGATAGGTTTGTCGTTTTATTCGTGCTCTTCCCAAAGGCAAACCACTTCTATTTAAAAATCGTGTCACCAACAAGCAGCAATGGACCATGAACGATTTTAAGCAACAATAAATGTCATAGCACACTACGTCGATGGACACGTGACGTGCACTTCCGTTCTTACCAAATGGGGAGGGAATGTTATGACATCACAAGGATATTTCTATGTTTGCTTAAAAGCAGCAACAGCACCCCCTAAAGTCCAACACACATGTTCTCACTATTAAATAGTGTTGGGACGATGAATCGAAATTGGAATTGGGAATAAAAAAATTGGAATTTTGGGGGTATCCTAATCAGTATCAGAATCCAAAAAAAATTGCGCCTATTTTCCGATGCCATAAATGATTCTTTTAATTGACTTTTTTTTAGTTGATTTTGTTTAAAAGAAAATCTTCCACTGCTGATAAAATAATAAATATTTATTGATTTTAAATGACCAGTAAAATTAAAGTCTATAGATTATCCCCCCCCCCAATGTAGTTTTACGTTTGAGAAAATATCTGCACATTTCGTATGTTTTTTTTTTTATGGTGATCGGGAATAAATGACAACTTTATTGTTAAATATTCAGAGATTTATAAAGAATCAGATTCGGTAATTGTATCGGAATCGGGAATTTAGTATGGAATCGATAATTGTATCGGAATCGGGAAAAATATTGGAATCGTCCCATCACTACTATAAAGCTTTTAAATTTCCCAGGCACACCTATCACACACAAAAAAAGAAAATGATTAAATGGATATTTAACAATACTTAGCAATGTTTATTCTTGTGCAAAAATGCAAAATATCAAAATATTTAAACAAAGGATTTATTATACATAACATTTCTTCTTTTTTGATACTCAAAACATCCACAGCAACAGCACCTAAGTAATAATATGTGAGTTAATATTTATTAACACAACAACTCCGATAATAACGATATGAAAACTTTTTCCATCTATAACAACTTGTAACTCCAGCCTCTAAACTCTTTGCGATACGCCAGTAATAATGTCGCAGCACACCAATAGCCGCGGTAGGGTAGGTGGGAATCACTGGTCCAACGAATCCTCAAAATGATAGGGATGGTAGCCACGTGGTAGGATCAGAACATTTTGGGGCGCTGTCTACTAAAGCATTTATTTATTCATATATATTCTGTAAGATTTGCGTTTCATTGGCACAAAGTCGAAAACGTGACACACTTGCTGACGCGCATAATTGTTCTTTTACTCTTTTTTTGCCCCAAACAAAGCACATTGTCACTTGGAACGCAAGAGGCTACTATTTGGGATCATGTCTAACAGGGAACCGTGGGGAGTTGAACAACGAGATGTCTGTTCACATTAGGTTGGTACCTAGTCAGAAAGCGGGAAAGACGGAGGGAATTCCAAAGTCTATCAGTTTGTAAGAAAAAAGCTGTTAGAGTAGAAAGCTTTCCATTATTTAAGGAACTCAAAAGTAAAGGGGTATGATTTTGCTGTTTGTCACGTTAGTTGGGAATATGTACGTCGAGGGGGCACAAGTGTTATGAGTTCATCAGAGTTCATTCTATTTAATTACTTGTAAAACAAGCACAGGGATGTGACATTGTGATGATGGGACAGAGGTTGGTGCTTGGCTGATAGTGCAGGACCTATTTGAGACTCTTTGTTGTATTTCCAAATGTACTTACCAGAAGCATTTTAACTAAACGAACTGGTGTTTTTGTGCATTACTTAGAAAGGTTCTTATCTACTTTATAAGTGACTAGCGGGGCTACCCAGTATTGCCTGGGTGGAGAGAGGCGGTATACTAAGGCTATTGAGCAACCCAGCGCTATAAAAATGTTTCGATCAAAATAGCAGTGACTGCCTGTGCGAGCAAAAAGAAATTAGTCGCAGTTGGCAGGTACATAGGCTAGAACCTGTAACGCGAAAGAGGAACAGGAGGTAAAAAAAAAAAACTAACGCGCTAGCTGTATCGACTACGCCGACTTATGACGTCACGTGAGTTCGAAATAACATTTTATAAACGTACATTGAGATTGATAGGAGTATGACTTGCAAAAAATTGTCGACGCAAAAAGTGACCCCTCTTTGTAAAAAAACGGCCCAGCTGACCAGCACATAATTTATCTTTTTGGTAAATTTTAGATATTTTTCATCCGAGAGATTGATCTTTCTAACGATACCATTTTTGTCATTGTTTGATGCGTCTGTTAAAAGTCTTTCGCAGACATACAAACACCCACAGATACATACACAGGTTTTGCCTTTTATATATTAGATTCCTGAAGAGCATATGCATTGAGTTTATGTAAATGTAAGCTGTGATTGACAGTGTCCAAGGCAAAGTCCAAAAAGACGATGTTGGCATATCTCCATCGTCCATTATACTCGTAACTCATTCTTCCATCATAAGTAAATGACGAGATAGATTGGAGCAGTAAATATGATGAACCATGATTGTTCATTTTGAGTAGACGTTCCATGGATTCTCACTGGTCAGTTAATCATTGTGTCGTCTTTGTCACATTTTTTTTTTTTAAAGATAAGGCAGTTTGAGGCCACTTACCAATCATCAGAAACAGTTCCGATAGTCATTGAAAAAGCTACAATGGCTGTTAAAGATTCAACTAGTCCAAGCACAACAGCCCATAAAATTAGTGGCTGTAGTTCTTGTCATAATGGACGACATAATCACGTTGCCACATCAGTTCACGCTGGATCACCGAAGTTAAGGAACATTGAACCTGGTCAGTACTAAGTGGGTGACCATTTGGGACTTCCAGGTGATGTGTTCTTTGCTTATTTCGGCATTGTTTTCAGTCGTCCTGGACTTCTCCTTGCCACTGGACTCAAACAGTGCCGATTCAGGAGAGGGGTGGTTGGTATTGTGCAACCTCTGCCTCACAATAACACGCGCAGCTGCACCTATAGGGATATTTGTCTTTCGAAACTGAACGAAGGCATCGAGTCTTTGTCCCTTTATTTACATAGATGTATTTCAAAATGTACTTACCGGAAACATTTTAAATAAAGAAAGAGGGATCGTTGTGCATCCCTTGCCCTTCTTGTAGACGAAGCAAGGAATGTTTATATTCTTCATATATTGTGAAAATATACAGATCAGCATGCTTGTCCTGAAAAGGGGAAAACAAATGCGTAAATACATTTCAAATATAAAATACTAGCAGGCCGCCTGGCGTTGCCCGGTCATAAAATACGCATAAATATTATATTTTAATTAATGAAGAATTCTTATTTATTATAGAGAGAAATACCGTAGGTATTAAACATAACGTTAAATTCCTTTAAAAAAATGAAGTAAAAAAAAAGACAAAAGAAACTGAGACATGTGCATGCGAGTATTATGTTTTTTTTCTAAACAGTTCACTTCTTGTAAGTAAAAACAATACTCGAGCTGAGATCGAAACCAAAAACTGAACACTTACGGCATGACTTTCGAAACTTACAATATGCTGATATTGAAAAAAATACATAAAAACTATAAAATCGCTGATGATAGGAACTTTAAGAATATAAATTCTGCCCTTGTAGTGCGATCAGAAGAAAGAGAAACGCGAACAGGTTAGCTGGACGTGTGGCAACGGGAGACTTTAAATATTGTCGAGACGGGAGAGTAACGATAATAAACGTTTTTGTTGAAAAAGAAAAAAAATGCCGACCCGGATTTTTATTTATTTCTTTCGTTTGTTTGTTTCTTTCTTTATCGACTGTGCCTGACGGCGTGGGGTCCGAGAAAGGTTTGAATTGTAAGGAACACGGCTATGTTACATATCTGCCAGTATTCTATGCCCCTATAAAGTCACTATTGACCTATTCAGAGAGTATTGTTGCCACATCAAGGCTGGTGTCCCGACCACTAATTTCTGTCTCTTAGATAAGGTGCAAAAGAGAGTCTCTAACATAATCTCACTGCCTATCAATCTCCAGTCACTGTCCCATCACCACAATGTTATATCCCTGTGCTTGTTTTACAAATATTTCTATGACGAGCTTACATTACTATACTCCCTTTAATGTACATACTCCTAAGCAACCAGAGTAGCACCAAAACCCCATCTATTAACTATAAAGATCTAGAGACGCCGAAAAACTTTATATTTTAGCGTTTATTTACTTTGAAATTACTTAAAAAAAAAATGAAGTAAAAAAAAAGACGAAAAGAAACTGAGACATGAGCATGCGAGTACTATGTTTTTTTTTCTAAACAGTTCACTTCTTGTAAGTAAAAACAATACTCGAGCTGAGATCGAAACCAAAACTGAACACTTACAGCATGACTTTCGAAACTTACAATACATTGATATTGAAGAAGATACATAAAAACTATAAAATCGCTAATGATAGGAACTTTGAGGATATAAATTTTGCCGTTGTAGTGCGATCAGAGGAAAGACAAACGCGAACCAGGTTAGATGGACATGTGGCAATGAGAGACTTTTTAAATAGTGTCGAGACGGAAGAGCAACGATATTTTAGTAGATTCTTTCTCTGTCTCTGGAATCTCTTCTCTGCTCCCTGTTTTCCCGACTGTCTCAACATGCAAAATTTAAATATAATGTGAACAAACACCTTCTCATTTATACCCACTATATATATATGCCCCCCCCCTCATCACAGTGACCCTTTACATTTCAGTGACAATATGTCTTCTTTGGGAAGAAATATATTAAAAAAATAAGTATATTCCAGCTAAGTAATGTGTAACAGTTTTACTTACATGAGGGCAATGTACCACTGACTGGAGGAATAATCCGCTGCAACTTCAAACAGAGCAAGTCCAATCAAAGTGATCGTGGGCATGATGGTCAATGGTCCGACAAACGATAGAAAAAGTTCCATCAATCCACTGAATCCAATGACCACCTGGATCAGGCTGCCCACCATTAGGCAACCTTGAAACTGCAGGCAAGATCAAATTAAATACATTAAATATACATTAAAAACAATACTTACAAATAAATAACTAGTTATCGACAAACAACAATACAAAATGTTGATATATTTTTGGGGGGCTTGACTTCTTTTTGTGACGTTTTGTAAAAGGTGCTGAAGAAGCATATATTGGAATTAAAAAGAGAATACAAAAAAGCCCCCCCCCCCAAAAAAAAACGCCCTAATCATCGTAGAATCGATCGTACACCTAACCTTGTTGAACCTTAATTCTAGGAACTGATATCTCCTTGAACCCCTCTCAAAACGATTAGCACCATCGCAAATGTAGATTGATTTGCGTAGGGATTTTCTGATGTTTATATAATTTTACGATTAAAAGTTCTATAATACATAATATTGAATAGAAAATTGGCTTTTTAATAATAAATACGTAATCTCCATAAATTAAAATAACATATTTAAGCTTATTTTACAACCGGGTAACGCTGAGTTACTTGCTATCATATATATATATATATATATATATATATATATATATATATACTTGTAACAACATGTGGAGGGAATTTCTTTTTCCCAAACGAAAACGTCAGGTTTATTGTGTACAAAATTTACTTTCCTTGGTAACATTGAATGGAAATAACATCTGAAGAATTGAGAATTGGAGACTTTTATGAAAACATAAAATCATAAAATTGCCATCCCATTAACGAAACGGCTGTAATGAAGAAATCCAAGGTGAAATAAACAAAAGTTAAAAAAAAAAGAAAAAATGTAAATCTTTGAATTTCGACAAAGTTTTGTGCTATATATATATATGTAGTGAAATCAAATGGATGTAGTTTACCTGATATACGCAAAGGTAAACTATAATCTAATATAAATATCAGTTTTTATATATAGATAGTTTAATCTTAACCAAATAAAAAAAAGCTCAAAACGCAATAGAGAGCAGATTTTATTATAAGAGAAAGAAAATTAAAATTGTAAGTTGAACTGGGGTATACAGTCGAACAATAAAGTTTGATATTAAAGTTCATATTGCAGTTTTAATTTTCTTTATACATACATATATATATATATATATATATATATATATATATATAATACGATAACGTGTGTGTTATTTTGTGTGTAACGCTTACATCTTTTCTCTTCCGAGTGACTATCATTTAATTGTTATGATCTTTCATTTCTTGTAATAAATAATTGTACCAAAAATTCTTCATAAGTTTTGGTTTCGGTTTCGGTTTCGATTATAACTGATCGCACTCAAGTCATTTACTTTTTTTATAAATAATTCTACAAAGAATTCTTCATAAGTTTTCGTTTCAATTTTGATTATAGCTGAAAGAACTAAAGTTTATATATATGTATATATATATATATATATATATATATATATATATATATATATATTTCTTAATAAGTTTTGGTTTTGGTTTCGGTTTCGATTCAAGTTAATTCATCCAAGTCACATAGATATATATTTTTTATTTTAAAATAACAACTTAATAATATCTAAGAATCGATAGAAAATTAACTCTATAATAATATATACGAAATCTGCATAAATTAAAATATCATATTTAAGCGTATTTTACGACCAGGCTACGCAGGGTATCCCTGATAGCTTAGATGAATACTTTCGCATTTGTAAGAGCTACAATAATATCAGGGGGTTTCCATTTACGCTGAACATCCACAGGATGCCAACATCAATTTATTATACATGAAAGAGTTCGCTGTGGAATTTCCACAGGCCCTGCTAGTATATATATATATATATATATATATATATATATATATATATATATATATATATATATAATTATGTTATCAAAGAATATATCTTTAAGAAAGCAAAACTTATCAAAATAAAAAGAGCTCAACACTATTAAGAGGAGCAAACAATAATATACAATAAAAGAAGAGGAATAAAATTTATAACTTCATTATATCATCAGAACAATAAGGAAAAGGAAAGGGGAAAAGTAAGAAAAAACTTTAGGCATTTCGAAGCTTAATGCCTCATCAGAAAAGGCGAAGGACTATATTATATATTATATATTATATATTATATAAAATGCAAATATAGAAAAACTGGTTTAGAAATGAAATGAGAACGCAGAAATAGGGTAATATGGTTAACAGTAATGAAAAGTAGGTACAACATATAAGGTTTGTTGTTTTGATGACTCGTAGCAGCAGTTCGTGCTTTCTCGTCTCCTTTTTTATTATTTCATTTTCTTTTTATCATGAAATCAAAGTGGTTGAAAAAGTTATTGATAAACAACAGTGTAAAATCACTTTATCTTCTTGATTTTTATTCTTTAGTATACAACACGCACACATGTGTGTCTAAATACAGAAATGGAGTTGTCTTCCATCAAGATAATGCTCGTGCTCACACAGCACTACTGACTAATATCATGTGATGTAAATTTTCCGAGACCAGACACTGGTTACTACTCATATACACTAGTACTTGTATTCATTTAATGTTTTTATTTTGTTCTGATAAAATCGTAAGAGCATCAAATCAAAACAGCACATCTTTCATACACGGATGAAAATAACTTACCAGTCGGATTCGATTTTTCCAAAACTCACGATGTTCATCGTTACCAATGACGAGAGTGCTGTTGACTGGTAAACCTACAATAAACCAAGGGGAATTATAAACATAATATTAGCATTAGATAAGATATATAATACTATAATTCGAGATTTTATAGACCCCCCCCCCAAAAAAAAAATCCCCAAAACAAGGTAAACGAAAAAAAAAAAAAGTGGGTTGTAGTAAAACGAAAAGTTTGTAGATCCTGCGTATTTGCCGATGTAAGGGACTTCCGGTTTTGAAATTCTTCAGCAGTAAACGGTGATTATTCTTAGTCTGAAAGTCTGAAGGGGAAAAGAAGTTTAAGTGAAAGTAAATCTCTTTGCCCCAAACAGAATAATTAAAAAAAAAAAGGAATATAACAGAATGACACCTCCTTCTGGTTTAAGATGCACCGCATTTTTTTTATAAGAAAAACAAGATGAATAAGCAAAGGTCCGATCGGTGAAAGTTCTTGCGAAGTCATTATGATTAGAATGTTAGATGAAAGTCCTTCGTTGAATTAATAAGATTAGAAGGTAGAAGTCTTGTGTGAAAATAATGTCCTTATTTAAAGTTGGTGTTTTAACTGGCGAAGTTCGTCTTATTTAAAATTCCCATGAGGAAAGTAATTTGTGAGGAAAGTAATTCGTTGTTATTAATTAGAAAATGTGCGGAATTGGTGCGTGTGTGCATAAGTGTGATTTTTGAGTACCCGCGTGGCGTGTGTAATCATGTTTTTGACGGCTTTGACAGCGACGATGTTATGAAAACGAGAGGCATATTCTCGTGTGACGTCGAAGCGATAAGAAGGAAAAAAAGAATGTTTGATGCGTTTTTATACATTCTGGACCGGCTCTAAAACAAGATTGCTACTGTTGATATTTTGGTTTTTGGAAAAGCGTTAAAAAAACAATTTTCTAAATTTTCTCATTGGTCGCTTGTGTCTGTAAAAAAAATGTATTACAATTTTTTTCAGTAAATAAATATATTTATAAAAAAGAAATTCTGTGATAAAGCAAGAAGTGATTCACATGGTTTCGTATTTCGTTTCATATTTAGTGACTTCTGTTCCGTACTTAGCCAAACCGAGTCCACTTCTGGAGTCTTAATTTTGTGTACTGATTTTTGGATTTAATCACAGAATGGTTATTTTTTTTTCAGATGAGATAATGACAGAGCTGTGAAACGTTGGTTTGGCCAAGTCTCGAAGTTAAAAAAAAAAAAAGAAATTACTTAATAGTCTATTACCTCTTTTCTCTCTTTTTGGACTAACCATTGATGGGGACAACATTTTTTCCCCGCCATTTTACTTATCACTTAAGTGACACCATTCATCTGAAGCGATCTTGCAGAGTAATCATTTGTTTTCTCTTTTCTTAAACTGTCCAAGAGATTTTTAAAACTACTTGATGTAAATCTTCTTACAATAACTTTTCTTCATAAACCCGAAATATTAAAGAAACTATTTAATTATTAAATAATAACTGGGAAACCCAACGTTGCCCTGGAATGAATAAGGATCACTGAATGTTTCACCTTCCCATATTTTATTATCATCAAAATCGCCCATTTTTCAATCCTTCCATCAGTTACTTAGTTAACATTACATAGTAATCTACATTGCACTGTAGAGAACGTACTGTTGATTTTATAAAATTATTTTATATAATGCCTGTAATTAAAGTTTAAAATACAAATATAAAGAATTATAGTTTAATTTTGCTCTAAACAGAAAAATTCAGTTCGAACATGCCTCTGTCATATCAAATAATCTACTGTTGATTTTATATGCCTGACCTTTCTACTTGTGCGGTGACAATGATTTCAGATGAAGTTTAAAATGAAAAAGTCAAATACCATGGTGCAATTGTGCTTTAAACAGAAATATTTAATTCGAACGCGCCCCTGTCATATAAAAGAACCTATTATTGATTTTATATGCCGGGGCCTCGAGGTTGTGTGATAATAAAACTTCTCAAATGCACTTGTGATGTTAGGCTATGTAAGATATTAACTTTGATCAAAATTGCATATTCCTTCTTTCATCGGACTTTTTTTATTATCGATTATTGATGCTTATTGAAGATTTTGTGAGACAAAACCCATCTAAGAACACTATCAGCACATAAAGTACATTCATGTAAAATTTCATAAAATTCGGCCCAGCCGTTTTCGAGTCCATAGAGAACTCACTCACACACACACACACACATGCACATGCATACATGGTAGCTTCCTTCAGTTATTACAGATTATGCATACCCACTATAATCCTCGACTACACCTCTTCTGAGTCGGTATTGTTAAATACAAATGGCAAATGGAGGTTCAGGACGACTGGAAATAATACCGAGATAAGCGGAGAGCACATACAGCGCCCAGAATTCCCAAATGGTCACCCATCTGGTACTAACCAGGCTCAACGTTGCTTAACTTCGGTGATCTGTTGAGAACCGGTGTGTCAACGTGATTACCCCCCCTCCCCACACAAAGTTCCTTTTATACACTAGTATAATTTTTTTGGTGAATTATCAATTTCTAATTAAAGAGACAGTTTATTTGCAATAGAGTAAATCTCAAAAAACAAACTATCGAAACAAGAACAACTGTGAATCAATTTTGGGGTAGAGCTTTAATTTGTACTTACTGTTTGCATAAGGACATTGTTCCATAGAAAACAGCGCTATAACAGGCATGAGAAAGCTAAAACTTGCACCTTGCATTATGGGAAGGCTGAAAAAGATGAAGAAAGGAAAGCGTAATAAGAATACATACCGTTGAGAAAGTAGTAGTAGTAGTAGTAGTAGTAGTAGTAGTAATAATAATAATAATAATGATGATGATAATAATAATAATAATAATAATTCGAAGTTTGTCACTCAGGGAACACCGCTGGATGAATGCAAAGAGAACTGGTACCTTGGGGAGGCTTATTGCCACCCAAATTCCAGTGATAACTAATGGTCGCTACTAACTAGAAATCAATGGTAAGTGACTTTTGCGAGAACGCAAATTCATCTGCAAAAGTTATCGAAAGAGGTAGAGAGTACTGGAAATCTGGGCAGACTTATTGTCACTCGAACTCCAGAGAACGCCACAACTTGTTCTCAAAGAGAAATCTTTGATGATGGCCTGTGTAACTATTCCTAGGGAATGATGATAATAATAATAATAATAATAATAATAATAATAATAATATAAATAATAATAACAATAATAATAATAATAATAATAATAATAATGATGATAATAATAATAATGATAATAATAATAATAAGATTGGGAAGAATGCCACATGGAACCAAGAAACTTGAATTTGCAGAATTTTAAGTTAACTAGCCCCAACCTCCCAAATGACGCTCTCGCCATCAACTGGCACAACACCAAATAGTCTTGAAGAGTGAAGGAGGAGGGAAAGCACTAACTAGAACTCCGCTAGATTAATGTAAAGAAATAATTCAGGTAACTTGATTATGTAGTAAAGCTGACATTTATTTAATGCAGCCGCCTTCAGCCTCAATCATTGCCTTAATATGGGTCCCGAACTGGCAGCATGCGTTTTCCACAAGCGCCTGCAGGAGCTTGGCGAATACTCGCCGGATGGCAGCTATCAGTTTGGCTTGATGTTGTTAGCTGTCATGTTGGTGATGTTCTCGACGTCTGACCAAACGAAGTAGGCCAGCTAGTTCAGGGCGGGGGAGGAAGGCGCCAGTAAGAGAAGGGTACAAAGTCGTAGCACTCATTCTGAAGCCAGTCTTGCGTCCTTTTTGGACTTGTGGGCCGGTGCAGAGTTCTGCTGCCACACCCACGGTCTGCCAGCGGCCACCTGATTGCACTAAGAGATTGCCACATTCAACACATCCAGATACGATTTGGTGTTGACTTTCAAGACGACTTCGAAGATGTTAGGTGGCATGATGTGACCCTCACTTGTAAACCACACCAAAGACCATCACCGTGGCTGTAAACTTTGGTTTCATCACCCTGAGCACGCAACTGTTATTTATAGCAATCCAGCGATGCATTTTTTAAGGTGCTGGCAATGGTCCTGTTATCATAACTTGAATTGGTAGAGAGCATGCGTTGTACAGCTGCACATCTCCGATCTTGCTCATTGAACATTTAGTCATTTTCAGACATGATAGAAGACTTCTATCGCTCTTGGGATTTGTGCGCAACTGGCCAACTAGTAGATGGTCTGCAAAAAATAAATAAATAAATAAAAATAAAATAAAATTAAATTAAAAAAAAAAACGAAAACCGGGTTTCATCAAACGGAAATGGAATCATGTCGTCTTTTCTAGGGCGACAATTTTATCTTTCTACCCTTTAGTAATAGTTATAACAATGGTGATAATGATACCTGCATTTGTTGCAGAAGTGGGTTATAAAAACAAAGGTAATCAAATGAAGCAATAGCTGAAGAAGGAGTTTCTTTATGGCAGTGATTCGATACAGACGGGGAAGACAAAAGACTCTTGTATTTTTTGTCTGTAAGATAAAGTAGATGTGTTTTTAAGGTTTTGTTTCCTACTTCTATGTAAGATGGTTTGGGGTAAACCAATACTTTGGAATCTAAAAAAAAAAAAATCTTAAAAACAATATCTCTATCTTTGCTATCTTTGCTATCTTTATATAAAAGTCACTTTGTGTGTGAGTTTCTTCTTCTCGTTTACAAATTTCACACAAAGCTAATTAATATGTCTGGCAGTGTTCTTAGATATGTTTTGTACAGAAATTGATCCGATAAGTATCGAAAATAGAAGAAATCCGATGCTAAAATTAGCTTTTCCCTCTTAAAGATAAAAAGAAGAATTTTTACAGGGGAATATTTTATGTTACACCGGCCAAGGGAAATAATAAAATCTTAGCAAATGAGTTCTTCTTAAAAAACCCCCCCAAAAAACAACAGATTAATTGTCATCTAGAGATATAGCTTAGTGGTAGAGGATTCGACTACAGATTAAATGATCCGCTGTTGAAGCCCGGGGATACCTCGTCATTTTATTTTTTCTTATTAATGAGTTTAATTTGCGATAAAAGAAGAGGAACCATTTAAAATCGTCATTCATCATTTCTTCGTTGCATATTGTAAAACTAAATAATAATCAGAAGTCACTTTTTTAGGGATATTCATCAGTCAAGCCATATATCAGCTGACATGATATTGTAAACAAACACAGACGGAGTTTGATGAACGACATTATCATTATTATTTTTTTTTTTTTAATTTTTTGTGAATTAGTCCATCGGGTAAATTATTCCTCGTAATATATAATAATCAATAGAGGATTGATTCTATAATAATTCATACACAATCTGCATGAATTAAAATATAATGTTTTAGCATATTGTACAATCGGGTAACGCCAGGCTGCCAGTTAGTTAAAACCTAAAGCGATAATGTGAGCTACTGTTATTGCAGTTGCTATGACGAGAAAGATCATATCCAACAATTGCTGCCACTGCTGCTACAGACAATTTTACATGAAAGAAAGACACAGACGACTGACATTCATTACAAAAATAAGCCCCAGACTACGGAGGAAAACAATGCATCTACTATATCATAAAATGAACGCAGAGACGGCTCTTTGCACAATATTAAGCCAAGCATGACTAGAAATTGTTTGCTTGTATAAAATCGTCATCAATGGAAGGGACAATAATTATTTATATACAAACGAGAGAAAAAACTGTCAATCACCCCTCCCTGTACAATACGGAGAGTGAGAGAGTGCGACAGGCAAAAAAGTTAATCCTGGAAGAGTTCTCAAGGTATAGAGCAGTCTACACAACGCAGCCACCGACTGAGAATATGAGAAACACTCGTCTAGTTGTAAACACTATCAATAATTCCCCCCACTCTTTATCTGTGCCTAAACCTAAACGTAGATTCCATGAACAAAGCTTCTTTCTTAGAACTGCACGCCTGTGGAATTGTCTTCCATTTTCCTGCTTTCCGGCTGACTACAATATGGTTGTCTTCAAGTCTAACGTAAATAAGTTCTTGATGAGCCGTTCCATATAAGTTATCAAATTTACCAAATTTTCATTACTAATGATTACTATATTGTCCAATTTCTACTGTACACTCTTTAACCCTTATCCTTGAGTGACCTCTTGGCCTTGATAATGTGGTGATGCCTATGTAAAAAAAAAAAAAAAAAAAATGATGAGAATATCATTTGAAGCCTGTGTTGAATTCTTTAATTATTTTTGTTCTGTGGCAATTCTATTTGTTTCAGTATGTGGACTGATTTGCTACGTATGCACACAACTGCTAAAATGCAAAAAAACGCAGCGTCTGGCTAGCTTACTGTAATGTAAGATGGATTTTAACGAATAAATCATATATATTAGGTGTGCAGCTACATAAAGAGGCATGCCGAAGGAAGAGGATGGGATGATAAAGTGGGAGGAAGAACGGTCACCATGATGGAAGAGCTCCTGAAAGAAGCAGAACGGCAAGACCCAGTCCAGGGAACCTGGAACATACCGCAAACATTGGATGGAGTCGTGTGGTGTGATGCAAGCAGCATTGCAACAGGGGTCGTCTTGGAAGTTGGAGGAGTGGTTGCAGAAGATCCGGCCTGGTTAAGGAAGAAGAATGATGTCAGCCACATTAATGTAGCGGAATTAGATGCGATAATCAAAGGGGTCAATCTGGCCTTGAAATGGGGACTGCATGACATCTGCATCAAAACAGACTCTGCCACTGTGTTTGCTTGGCTAAAGTTCCTCATTTCAAGCGAAAAAAGGATAAGAATGAAAGGGGCAGCAGAGATGTTAGTGAAGCGCAGGCTTCGGATGCTGGCTGGGCTGATGCAGGAGTTTTGTTTGAAGCTTCGCATAGACATGGTGGCTTCTGAGAAGAACCGAGCAGATGCTTTCATGAGAGTGAAGAAGAGCTGGCTTGTGCCAGAAAAGAAAAATGTTGCTGCATCGGATCTAGATGATTTTGGCGTGCGAGAGCTGCACAATCTGCACCATATGGGGGTAGAGAGGACGTGGTACTTGGTGAAGAAAGTCGACCCGAGTATCACCAAGGAGCAAGTGAGGCAAGTGGTCAGGACATGTGACAGATGTCAATCGATTGATCCTGCTCCAAGTACGCATGAAGCTGGTCAATTGGGGTGAGTGGGACCTGGGAGAGATTGGCATGCGATGTCATCCATTACAGGGGTGGACTTTACCTAACCATGATTGATTGCGGGCCTGAGCGATTTGCCCTATGGAGGAAGCTACGTGGAGGAATAGGCAATGAAATAGCGGCAATCCTCAATGAGGTATTTTTGGAGCGAGGTCTCGTGGAAGAGCTGTTAACCGACAACGGGATCGCATTCAAGTCAGTAGCAGAGACGGAAGTAATGAAGAAATTGAATATCCAACAATTTTTCAGAGCTGCCTACAGACCCAGTGGCAACAGGATCATGGAGAGAAACCATCGCACCAGAAAGGCAGTTGTGGAAAGGGGAGGCACCTCACCTGAGCAAGCTGTCTTTTGGTAAAATATGTCGCCTAGATTGGGACAAGTGCCAGAGATGGTTCCGCAACTGTCAACGTTCGCATATTCCTCAAAACATCCCAGGATTGAACCAGCAAGCAGAGAGGCCGAGGCCACAGGGACCATTAAACTCGGGGATGAGGTATAGGTGAAGCCACCGGGGGCGCGCTGCACCACACAATGGAGTAGAGATCGTGTGACTGGGAGGAACACCAGAAACAACATTGTGGTGGACGGAGTACCAAGGCATATTCTCAACATCAGACTAGTGGAAGGCGAAGCAATGGAGGGGAATGTGCAGCAACAGGAGGAGGACGAGACACCTCAAAGGCCAAGTAGTGAGAGGCGACCGCCACAGTGGATGAGAGACTACGAAATGTGATCTTGAGATCAGGGGCGCGTGTGGTCAGAAGCTAAGAAAAACAGAAGTCTTACCGTGGGTGTGGAGCGAGTGAGTTCAGGCCAAGAAAAGGAAAAACAAAGATGGCGGCCAGCATTTTATTACGTGCATTCTCACAAAATCTTGTGTGCACGTGAAGCTGGAAACTACAAAACGAGCTTCATTTTTTCAGTGCTGGAGAGATTCCAGATCTGGCAGGAGAGTAGGTGCAACGAGAGTGGAGATTCTACTTTCTCGGATTTATTCCCTTTTGTGTGTTTGAGGTGACCCCCCCCTCGGGAGGCACACTGCAGTTTAAGGACCGTGCCTTCCCCCTTTTTTTTAAAGATAGTATTTCATTAGAGTAGGTCGATTTTGGAGCTATATAAAAAATAACATAAGGAAAGTTGCAAAATAACACCAGAAATTACCCCACAAAAGATTTTTTTTTTTTCAAAATTTTGTATTTATTTACTAAATTGAATTTAAAGACATCATTATTTGTGATTTTAGTCGTAATGTCGGTTACACCGGAAATATGTATCCATAGAATTAAAACCGAGGCTTAATGAAGAAAAAAAAATCTATTAAAGAATTGATATTTTGAAGTTTATTATTTATTTTTATGTTATATTAAATAAAATGACTAAAATAAAAAATAAAATACATGAAAATATATAGTTTAAAATACCAATGGCGTGGCGACTTAGTAAACGGCATTTTATTTACTCGTTATTTTTTTGTCATTCACCGAGAGTAAAATATCTCCTGCTAGTATTCAGTTTGTTTATATTTTTAACCCTTCGAATTCACACGAATTTATATATTTAACAAAGTAGACATACTATTAAAATATTTGAACCTTTTATAATAATTGTAATTTATTTATATTTTTTAATTTAGTGGTTTTTTTTTTTTTTTTAGTGAAAAGCTGGTTTACGAGTTAGTTTTGAAACTAAACTGTATTGTACTGTTGTTTGGTAAAAACAAAACAAAAAAAAACCCTACTTTTTAATGAATTTCAAAATTATTTCTAATTTTTTTTTTTTTTTTTTTTAAACATCTTCGGTTTTTATATATATTCTTTTTACAGGTATTTTAATAAAAACAATGGCCGAAAAAAAGCACCGGAGTTTCAACTCGAAGTAAAGTTCCAATAAAATTTTCAGGTTTATCACCGTTGGATGAAACTGTAGTGAAGTAGGAAAAAAAAAGAAATTTAAAAAAATATATATATAAGACACAGCTGTTCCTTCCAAAAGGTTGAGCTCTTCAATGTCCAAAAATAATTCACCGTCACAAAAAGAATTCGCCGTCACTTCTTCCAACCGTCGTTTCACTCTCTGCGCTCTTCACCCTGCTTAAAAAAAAAAAAGTACCGTTTATATGCTGCCCATTTCTCCACTTATGCAAATTGACTATCAACCAGAGCCATCTAGTTTTCCATTTCTCCAAACAGCCAATTTGCAAAGGGGGACAACTCAAACCACACGCCCCCTTGATCTACACAATCATCACATGTCAACCCATCACGTAGTCGCTCGACCAACATGGCGGCTGTCTCTCTCGCTGCGATCTCCGTGGAGCCTCTTCATGAACGTCGCTACTTGGCTCGACGTTGCTGTCTTCCTCTGATGACACTACTACCGGCCGCACATCAAGGATGTGTCGAGGGATGCCGTCGATAGATACATTGTTCGAGGACTGGACACTTGTCACAATGCCCCTTCCCCAGCGTGTGGTACAGCGAGATCAGGCGGTTTGATCCACACTTCCTCTCCCACTCGCACAGTCGCTCGCTTCTCGCCTTCCTCCGCAGGTACCTGTGCAGTTCGGGGATGCCGCCACTTGTACTTGAAGACTGCCCTCTGCGGCACTGACTCCACTTTTTGCCCTGACTTTGGAGCCATATTATACCAGAAGACAGCTTCTGGTGGCGAAATCTGGCCCCTTTCAGCTATAGCCTTAATGGTCCTGTGATGCCGCTCTACAATTCTGTTTTCGCCTGGTTTATATGCAGCCCTGAAATAGCGCCGCACTCCCCACTTATCCAACACATTCTCCATGGCAGCTGAGCAAAAGGCAGTTCCATTGTCCATTAGCACCTCCGTCACTGGACCCCTCTCCAAAAACACCTCTTCCAAGACCTTTGCAATTTTACCTGCATTTTTCGCCTTGATTTCCCTCCAAATGGCTACTCTTCCTGGTCCACAGTTGACCATTGACAGATACGGCCTCTGTCGATAGTGCGTTACGTCTATCGCCAACCTGCTCCAATTCTCTGCCACCTGAACCTCACCAGCTTTGTGTCTACTCGGCGCAGGGTCGATTGATTGACACCGGCTGCATCTCTCAACCACTGTTCTAACGGCCTCCTTTGTGATTCTGGGGTCCACCTTCCTGGCCAAGAACAAGGTTCTATCCACTCCAAAATGGTGCATGTCATGCAAATCCTTCAGAGTGTCTTCATCCAAACAACATATTGCAACAGCCGCCTCATTCGGCGCCCTTAGCCAGGTCTTCCGCACCCTCATCATCACCCTGCTCTGTTCTTCGCTGAAGGAATGATAGTGACCCTAAGTTGAAGATCAAATTCCCTAATCAGCTCCCTTAACATCATCAATCGACGCTTTACTAGCATCTCGGCAGCGCCTTTTGTCTTCACCCTCCTTTCTCCTGTAGCTTCGGACTGAATCCAAGAGAACACAGTGGCTGAGTCGGTCCTCACCTCAACATTCTGTAGCCCCCATTTCAAGGCTAAGTTGATGCCCTTCATAACCGTATCCAGTTCCGCCACATTTATGTGAGCCACGTCGTCCTTCTTCCGCAACCAAGCAGCATCTTCTGCAGTAACACCACCTATCTCCAAGGTGACCCCCACTGCTATACAGCTTGCATCACACCACACAACACCTTTTGCACTGTTGGGTACATGCCAAACACCTCTCACTGGATACTCCCTCTTCACCTCTTCAATAATCTCTCTCATAATGTCCACAGTCTCTTTATCAACTCCATCCTCCCACTTCGCTCCACTAGCTAGCCTTGTGATATAACTACATGCAGTCTGTAGTCATCCTGCAATAGGGTAATGGACCACCAGTCTTCCGCATGTTGAGAAGAGTTCTCGCCTGCTCAATTTTTCCGACACCTCCGGGATCTCATTTCCCCTCCGGAACACTAACCGTCCTATCTGGTCCTTTCTTAGTTGGAGCCCTAACACAGCTCCTCCCTCCAACGATTACAGGCGTTTTGCAATTAGCCCAAAGCTGTTGAGGTGTTTTACTACGTCCTCCGCAGTTGTTACCGTCTCATCCACCAAAATATCATCAATGTAGGAACTGGTGGCTCTTCTGACTGCGTCCTCCTTGCTTAGCACCGTTTTGAGGATCGCTGCCATGATTTTTGGTGCAGAATCCAGGCCAAAACCCAACCTAGTCAGGCAGTACGTTCGGCCCTTGTATCTGACCAGTTGGTATTTCCAGAATTCCTGTGAAATGTGGATCTGTAGGTATGTAGATTTTAAATCCACAATCGTCGCAGCCTTCTGAATCTGCCTCCACTCTCGCATGGTCTCTCCACACACATCCATCACATCGCCTCCCGTGTGACACGCAACGTGTACGTTCAGCTCTCTGAAGTCCAGTACTGGCCGAACTTTTTGTTTTGTGGGCTGAACAACCACCATTAACGGCAGCACACCTTCCACCTTCTCCGTCCATGGTCTTAAAATCCCCTCTGAGATCCATCGGTCCACCTCCTTCTCAAATTCAAATCTTGTGCCTCCTCGCAACGTATGCTCGTAGCATTCCACTCTGTTGTTCAGTATGGGAGGTTCTCCCTTCCATGCCCACTTGACTGTCCATTTCTCACCATCAAAGTGTGCAGAGAAATCTTGGTCCTCTATCGTGCAACTTTTGTCTAACCCGGCCGTTCCTGTGACACCTTTTTCGAATTGCACACCTGCAGCCCCTTGATGTCCTCCAAATCTAATGGAGTTCCTATATACCGTAACGCCCCCTAGTCGAGCAATTGCGTCCATTCCTAGCACCACATCGATACCCGTGACAATTTTGTTAATAACAATCGCCTGGATTGTTAGTGACATCCCACGTACCATTAACCGAACGATACTTGTGCCATTGCACTTCACCTCTCTGCTGTCAACTGTCATAATGCTGCTGGTTCCATTGCATGTGTCAACCATGACTTTGGTGACAATTGTTGAAGTACAGCCCGTGTCAACAAGGGCTTTTGCACTTCGTCCATTTAGGGTCACCTCTACTTGTGGTGACATACCCTGAAGTGCCTTCATCGAATAAGTGGGGTAGCCACCGACGCAGTGGCTTCCCCCTGTTCGTTTCCCCAGGGACAGAATCTGCTGATGTGGCCGACTTCCCCACAGCGGTAACACGTGACTTCTGGCTTTGGCTCCCTGCACTCCCTCGCCATATGGGGGCCTTGGCATCGGTAGCATCTGCCAGAGAACCTGGGTCTCTGCCACAGTCCTCTCTGCTTTTCGTCCTTCACAATTTCCTGCTGCAGTTTGCTTCATTGAGCGACAGCTACGATTCCCTGCTCACTCTCTTTTTTCCTGGCCAGCACCCTCGCCTGTGTAATCAACTCCACCACCTCCATAGTATTTACACCGGGCAGTTGCTGCAGAGCTATAGAAATATGGCCCGGGAAGCCATTGATAAAGGCCATCTTAACCATCTGTTGACAGCCTCCTCCATTGAATCCTGCTAGTCCCGTCAACCTTCTGATATTGTTGGCGTAAACATCGACAGGCTCTCCGGTCCACACCATATGGCTTAGTTTGCCATATGCCACAAACGGTCCTTCGGTAAATGCTTCCTTCAACTTTTCCTAAATAGCGTCAACAGACAGTCGATCCTCCTCCCGCATCTCCAGATATAGGGCCAGAGCATCACCATCAAGATACAACGGTATCAAGCTCGCTACATCCGCGATGTCCCGCAACTTAGCGACAAGTTTAACCTTGGTCAGCCAGGTTATAACATCTCCCTCTCCAGAGAACGTCTTAAGCATTTCACTGCTGATCCTCTTTGCTTCCATAGTTCCCGCTGTAGTGTTATCATAGAACTACTTTCATACGCGTAACAACGAAATCATGGCGTATGAATATTGATGTAAACCGCCTAATACATATCGTATTCGACAACATGGCGTAGACTTCTACACACGTACTTTCAATCTCTCTTCCTATGTAAATATGTAATAAAGTTCTATATCAAATAAAACCACAACTTGGTTATCAATTACTTATAATAACATAAATAAACGACATGGTGGCAGCGAAATGGATACTGAACATTTATAACAGTTAAAAAAAAAAAAAAAAAAAACTCACTCAGTTGGATTGACTAGTCGCAACCGACAACAGAAAAAAAAAAAAAAAAAAACAACTTCGACAACAGATACGAGAGGAAAAATACGTTTACAAAAGACTTACAAGACATGCCATATCCAACATGCAAAAAAGAACTACAAGAATTCTTAGGCCTTGTCACATATTTATCACCATTCATACCAAATTTAGCTGACAAGACACATACATTAAGAGGCTTGTTGAAAAAAGACGTACCTTTTCTCTGGGAAGAGCATCACAAGGTATGCTTTGAGATGCTTAAAACAATAATTACCAAAGATTCCACACTAACATACTTCGACACGAATGAAGTACCAATACTGCAAACTGATGCGAGTTTAAAAGGACTTGGAGCAGCATTAATGCAAAACAAAAAACCTATTGCATACGCGTCAAAATCTTTAACAGACGCCGAGCAACGGTATTCGTGCATAGAAAGGGAACTTCTAGCAATTGTATTTGGTGTGCACAGGTATCATGTCTACCTATATGGACGGAAGTTCAAGGTACACACCAACCATAAACCCTTGGTCATGATACTACAGAAACCACTGACCAGTGCACCTCCTAGGCTACAACGAATGATGACCAAATTACAGGGATACCAGATACAAATAGAATACATACCAGGCAAAGAAATGACTATAGCTGATACACTAAGTCGTCTCCCCAGTACTCAAAACACTGACATGATCGACTTAGATATTCGAGTTGACTTGGTGAGATTCAGGAGCGAACGCCTGAATGAAATAAAAAAGGAAACAAAGTCTGATCCAATACTCAACCAATTACATGAAACCATAACAACAGGATGGCCAGACTCAATTAAGGAAGTACCACCGACAATTCGGTCATACTGGTCATACAGAGATGAGTTATCTGTCAGTGATGGCATAATCATGAAAGGCTCGAGGATTATTATCCCTGAAAATCAGCAGAAAACTATCCTGGACCAACTACATTACAGCCATTAAGGTATCGAAAAGACACGTCTGCAAGCTAGAGATACTGTCTACTGAGAGCGAATTAACACTGATATTGAGAACATGATCAAAAAGTGTTCAATATGCCAGGAAAACCTCCCAGCACAATCAAAAGAAACGTTACAACCACACGACATCCCTAGCAGAGCATGGGAAGTTGTTGGCACTGACTTGTTCCACTGTAACGACCAGGAATACCTCATAATTGCTGATTATTATAGTAAATTCCCAATCATACGGAAAATGAATGGCATGGCCACAAGCAACATGGTCATATCAACAATGAAGCAGATATTTTCAGAACATGGTATTCCCACCAGAGTTATTAGTGACAACGGACCACAGTACTCCAGTGAAGCATTTAAAGAATTTGCTCAACAATGGCAATTCGATCATATCACATCATCTCCAAGGTTTCCTAAATCAAATGGTTTCATTGAACGACAGATTCAAACCATTAAAAGAACAATAGTCAAAGCAAAGCAAGCAGGAAGAGATATTAACCGTGCAATGCTGTGTTTAAGAACAACGCCTATCAGCCACAAACTTCCAAGCCCAGCTGAACTTCTAAACAGTCGCGTCATGAAATCGAACCTGATTGCAAAAATCATGAATCACAGATTTCTCAACCGTGACCATATCCACGAAGAACTAAAGCACAGACAGGATATACAAAAAACCTATCACGATAAAACAACCCATGACTTACCAGCACTTGTCCCTGGACAACACGTACGTATGTGGTATAACCAAACTGGAAAATGGAAACCAGCAACAATTCTCAGCAAATGTACAGAACCTAGATCGTACATCCTCAAATTGCCAGATGGATCGTCAAAAAGACGTAACAGAGTCCATATCAGAGCAGATGGAAAAGCAACCCATAAACATGTTCACTTCAGTGACCAAACCCAATCTCAATCTGGACTCCCTAACACAAGCATCTCAAACCAAATAAACACTAAGAAACACGCACCAAATATAACAAGACATGGTCGTGAAATCCATAGACCAAACAGATTTAAACAATAAACATCTGAACAATGTGTACTACTTTTCTTCCTTCTGGTAAGGGGGATGTAGTGTTATCATAGAACTACTTTCATACGCGTAACAACGAAATCATGGCGTATGAATATTGATGTAAACCGCCTAATACATATCGTATTCGACAACATGGCGTAGACTTCTACACACGTACTTTCAATCTCTCTTCCTATGTAAATATGTAATAAACTTCTATATCAAATAAAACCACAACTTGGTTATCAATTACTTATAATAACAAACATAAATAAACGACACCCGCCAAAATAGCTTGTAGTGAAGTAGAAAAAAAAAAAGAAATTTAAAAAAAAAATATATATAAGACACAGCTGTTCCTTCCAAAAGGTTGAGCTCTTCAATGTCCAAAAATAATTCACTGTCACAAAAAGAATTCACCGTCACTTCTTCCAGCTGTCGTTTCACTCTCTGCGCTCTTCACGATGCTTAAAAAAAAAAAAAAAAAAGTACCGTTTATATGCTGCCCATTTCTCCACTTATGCAAATTGACTATCAACCAGAGCCATCTAGTTTTCCACTTCTCCAAACAGCCAATTTGCAAAGGGGGACAACTCAAACCACAGAAACTGAGCCACCAACTTTTCGACAAATAATCCACTAATCCAGTACAGCTATTTTTTAATGGGCACTTCTCCTCACCTCCCTTGTTCTAGTATTTCTAAATTAATAGCAAAGGACGTGATAAATATTTGGAAGGTTGTCAACCCTCGTTTGCCTTTACTAAATGAAATTGTCAACAAGTTAAAAATTCTATGCTTTCAGAAGGCAAAGGAAATAAATAGGAATCGCCTGTTGCGCTAGGTGTATCAGAATTTTGAGGGAATTTTTGACACCCCTCACACAAAACTGCGAATAAAATATAAAAAAAAACTCGTAAATTCTCTTTTTAAAGTGGGTTGTTTATTTTCTTTATGGAATATACTTCCAAAATAATCTATTGAAGTTGTTTAAAAAATAATAGAAATATTATTTTTTATTTTGTAGAAAACAGTGTTTACAAAGTCCCGGCGCGTCTTCATGCAGCCATTGTTTTTACGTAATGAAATCAATTGAATTTTACCTGTTAAATATTTTTCAATTTTTAAACTTTAAAAATCTATCAAAATTTTTCTATTGGTTAAATTTTTGCAATATTTTCAGGGTCAATGTGAAATTTTATGCTCTTTCCAATAAACCAAATATAATATTTTAGACAAACGTTTATTTTTAATTCACCCCCACCCATTTTGAAATGTCTATTAAAATTTTAATAATTATTTTATGTACCAAAGTTTTATATATCACAAATCGAAGATAAAAAAAATATATTGTAATTTAAAACAAAACAAAAACAGAATATTTTTTTGGAAATTTACCTGTAAAGTCCAAAGTGTAAAAACATTTAAAAAAAAACACGTTGAATTTTTTTTTAAGTGGAAGCTTATGTTACGCTTAGAATGTCAAGTAAATATGGGATGCTTACAACAATATTTTTTCTATTTCATAAAATTTTTTCTTTTTTTAGATATAAAAAAATAAAAAATTCAGTCGATAAAGAAGTATTAAAATATATCAGTCAAAAAATGATGTATTTCATTAAGAGAATTAAAAAAAAAATCGGTCAAATGTTTTTTTTTTTTGTTTAACAATAAAAATTTCTAAGTGAATAATTTCCGCTTTTTAAGTACGGAGGACCAAAATACTAAATTTGGTTTACATTACGCATTAAAAAGACATATAAATTATGTCCCTTCTATGCGCCGCATGATAAAGGCGAATTAAACCAGACTTGTCTTCCTTTATTTGAACAGTTAAAAAAATGAGTTCGCGTTTCTTTTTTAAAAAAGTATTTTATTTAAAAAGGACATGGAATATAAGTATAAATATGGATAAATTCTTAACAATGAACAATTGAACTACTCATCGAATTGTAGTTTTTATAGGTAAGTACTTTTTGGAATTTATATATAGTTTTTGAAAATTGAAGAAAGTAAAATTTCGTTTTTTTTTTTAAAATCTTTTTTAAGGAAAACCGATTTAAAAAAAAAAAAATATTGCATAATTTGCTATTAAACCTGCTATTTTTTTTTTAAATTTTGGTCTTTGCTTCTTTAATTAAAAAATGTTAGGGTTTGAATTAAATTTTTCAAGAATTTATAAGCTTCGAAAGACAGTAAGTTTAAATATTGCATTGTTTACCGCAAATTTTTACTGATGATTTCTGACACTGCTACTGCTGCACAAACGAAATTCTGGAAGGAAAAGTTGGATACATTGTTTGATATCTCATCATGTTCGTACAATTTGCCAGTTTTAAGTTGTGACAATATTAATGTAAAATGCAAGAAAGAAAATTGCCAGACTAAGCACATCATTTGCACTTGTCCTTTGAAACAGAAAGTAAGTTACTTTCTTTTTTTATTTTGGAATTTATATTTAAATTATGTAAATTTAAAAAAAAAATGAATTTTCACAGTAAAATTAAATATTCAAAGCCATTTTCCTCTTTTATTTTACATGTAAAATAATTTTTAATTTAATAATCTGTTAAATTGTACTTTTAATATTAGTAAATTTCTTTTTAATCTGATATTCCAGGTTTCTATGGATGACCAGAAATATTTGAAAGATCAGAGAGGTAAAATAGGGCCTAAGGGCACATTCCAACTTGGTCCAACAGATAAAATTGCAATAAAAAATGTAAAAGAAAAGGAGAAAGATTAACCCAACAAAAAACATCACCAAAAGCATCAACATCACATATTCACGATAATGTTTCTTCCTATACTTCTCTCATTTACTCATGTAAAGTGATGAAGCAGACGATTACAAACAACCAGATAGTCCTCTCCAAGCGCCTTATAACCTAACAAAAATTCCAAGATATGCTCTTGAATGAATCAAGGCTGATATATCCTTTAATCTTGGAGACAGGCTTGTAAATGCCTTGCTCTTGAATCTGAGGGCTATTGGTCTTCTTATCCCTAATATAGATGTGAACACTATCTATATGGATAAATGTAAAATTGATAGGCCAAAAGCTAAAGTAAAGTATTTAGTGGTCCATTGAGTTAAATTATGTGCAAAAGAGTGTCATAATTTACCGCAAATATCGTTTACAGCTGTTGAGAATCCCTTAGAGATTTACTTTGAAATGGAAGATATGGATAGCCTTAGTAGTGACCAAAGACTGCTGAATATATAGTTGGTATTTCTAGAGTTAAGATGAATCTTAGATTTGTCTCATGAGAAATTGGTCCATTAAACCAGTCAAGATGGTTAACTTTGGCCATTAGACTCATGTGCCTATGGATCCGTGGAGCATATCCACAGAATCTTTTGACTAAACTACATAGTTTGATCAATTTTATTGTAAATGTATATGCGATTTGTTGGTTTAATATGAAAAAAGTAACAAGTTCCATCACCAACAAATATATATTAACAATATGATTGAAAGGATACGAGAGAAATCAATTGAAGTTCAAAAGATTACACAAAAAAATATTCAGTATAATGGTTTTGTATTACTTCCAGAGAATGTTTTATTTTCAATGTTGAAATCTGATGTACCTGAAGTGAGAGAAGAGGGTATAAAAAGAATTTTGATCATTAGGTAAGTTCATATTTCTTCATACAAAACTTGAATTATTTATATCAATTTATTGAAACAGTTTAGAGATTACATCTGATTTCACCAAATCTTATTAAAGCAGCACAGATTGCATTTAAAAATTAAACTCAAATTATTTTTTATATTGTTTCAAAAAAGGGAAGCCAGCCAAGAAAAGACTTAAAAAGATTCCAATGATCAATTTCAAAGCTCAAAACTGGACCGATTTAATCGGTTTATCAGTTAATGGAGTCTGTGAGTCGTAACTGACACTAGACTTTTCTGACAATGAATTAAAGAATTCATTGTTAACTGGTGAAAAACTTGACTTGCCAGATTTCCCTTCTCATTCCCAAGGTGTGGAACGGGCAGTTAAGTTAGTAACAAAGGCTTCTCAGTCTGTGTATGGCTTTGAATCAAGGCACCAGCATATACTTGCAAAAGTTTTATGCTGATAATAGAGACCAGCGTTTTCATCCAAGGGTTCCTTTATGGAACTATTTGATTCCTTTTATTAAATATTATTAAACAATTATTTGTTTTTCCATATTTGTTTGCTTGTTGTATTTTAATTCACAGCAGGAAAAATAAATTGTCAATATATTCAAGTATTACTGTTTGAATTATAGCATTTCAAAGTCGACAAAGGTGAGGTGGGGGTGGGATCGGCGTTCAGTTTTCAATTTGAAGTTTTGTTATAATTCCTTTATTATATTCTAATCAAATAAGATAAGATTTCCTGATTTAAATACTGGAATTGTTTGGTTTTTACATCAATATTTATACCAAATTTGGAAAAATCAAGGATTTTTCCGTCTGTGTTTCTTTAAAATGTTTAACGTAAAATTAGCAAAAAACTGTTGAAGGTTCAGATCTAATTTTTGGTACGAGTAGTTAATAGGTGTAGACAACTTTCGGTACATTAATCTTTTTGATATTTAAAAAAAAAATGTAAAATCAACCTACTCTAATATATATATATATATTTTACCTACCCTTATATATATATATATATATATATATATATATATATATATATATATATATATATGAAACTGGTAAAATTATCAGCATTGTTGATAAAGAACCCCCCCCCCAAAAAAAAGTGTTGACTGAATACATCCAGAAAAACTGCCACAGATGTCAATGTGAGCAACCACCCTTCCTCCAGGAAGGAGAGGTGGAGGGGTTAAATGGTTGAGACAAATAGAGGCCATTAGAGGAAGAGAGAAAAGATGTTTTTGATCATCCTTCTCTCCGAAGGAGCGACGAGGAAAAGGGGGTTGGACTTCAGAAAAAGGATGCTGAAGATTCGAGTGGTAGCCAGCAAACTGAACGGCTGAACTGGTCAAGCGCTCCCGACTTGGGAGTCCTTCTGGGCTTGATTTTATAATGTTAACTAGCCTGTGTTAATGGGGGATCTGTGACTTATCTGGTCGGACATCGTTCACTGCTTGTAGCCAGTCACCTCAAGTTAGACAGTATCGGTTGTGAACTGCGCGAGCTTTTTCTAGTCTCACACAAAAACATGTGTTCACATTTCAAGCTATATTACTTGTCATATACATACGCGCCCATGTTCACACACGTACATATATTCACGTTCGCGTACATACACTCACATTCACGTGTATACTCACAAACGCGCACACGTACGCACACAAGGACAACGTAACTTCCCCTTTCAAAGGAAATACACACATGCACAAAAGACCACCGGAAACAAGTATAAAAGAAAGAGCAATAAGCGGCTTCTTTCTTTTAGGACCAGCTTTCTAGCTGTACGGTCTATGGACCGACAGCATGCCTTTTCAGCATGCGCATGCACGCCTCACACCATGTGGGGCAAAAAGCCAACAAACAGTACGTACGCTTTATACGCTTTCTCTCTCCATGAACTGGATTGACTTTCTCACTCTATCTCCCTTTCGGCTTTGGTCCATCAAAACTGACATGTGCACGACGCTCTACTGAGCTTAACCCTCTCTTTCTACAGGCCGGCTTGCCACTTCACGTTTCTCTATTGCATTCCTCTTTCCTTCCACGCACATAGTCGTCAACGGCTGAACGAGCACGTGTACACTGAAGACTTTCATTTCTCAACAGAAAATAAACGCCATGTTTATTTTATTTCAGCATTTGAGTTCTTCGTTTCCTTCATTCAATTCGTTTAATTATTTTTTCTTGTAGCGAGTTTAGGGTATTTATATCCTAGTCTTCTACAGAACTGAAAAAAATAAATAGTTATTTTAACTGTTTATAAACTGGAGGTCTTTTTGTTTGTGATGAGGACTCTTCATTTGTATCAAGCTGACCAGACCAGCAGAGGGATTAATGAACCCGGAGACTACACAGGACAGGAGACAGTTGGATCAAGAGGCGAAGTGCCCCACTATTGGGACACAACGTGTGAAGACGATCATAGGCCACCTTGTAACGTGACAATGTATGATTGGAAAAAGCATCTGTCATATAGGGTGCCAATCGATGAAGAAAGTCACCGGTCATACATGTCATGATCCAGGGAGGGGCGATATTTATCTCTCTCACATGACGGGTAGATGTGCCACAAGGGTCAAAAAGTGGGATTAAATAGCCAGCGCCCTAAAAAAAAATGCCTGGGCATTTCCTGGTAGAGGCGCCTCAAGCGATTAGCAATAAAATAACCCCTTCTTAAAGGAAGAAGGCAAAGCCTGGGAGGATAGAACGCTCATGACTGCACAGAACTAGCAATATACCATAGTCAACATAGAAAATAGTAATCTTAAAGATGACCTAGATTTGTTTACTTTAGTGCCTAGAAGAGGTAAGAGATAGGCCTGGCATCTCATATTTACTAAAATTTTGAACAATTTACCAATCTGATCATTTTAAATTTAATACGGTTACTCTCAAATTTATTCACATTTACCATGATAACTTACTGCTATTTATTGTCTATTTGATAAAGATATCTAATCAGCTTTAATGACAAATCTGTATCCTCTTTCAATGAATGTATAAAAAGCATTGACATTATGGAAAAAAAATATTTTGCTGCGTAAGCTTATTCAAGCGTAGCATGCAAATACGCTTGTAAGTCAAATAAATGCCACAGCACAAGCATCAATGATTTTAAACCTCGATAGCTGATACTTAATACTATTGGTTAATAATTAGTTAATTATTGAATTAGAAATCAAATGGAAACATACCTTATGTGTTTCAAATAAGATTCACACTGGAAGTCATATTAACGTTGACAAAATAAATTAATTAACACGTAAAGATGTCTTAGTTTTGACGAGAAACCGCCTGTCTTTATTTACATTTTGACACAAAGAGAACGAGTACACATAATCGCAATTTTTATATACAGACAAAGGGAAGTAATTCTAAGTTACTCAAAAAGCTTGTGTCATTGAATTATAGCATGAAGCTATCAAAAAAGGAGACAACTTTTACAATACTAAAATCTATATTCAATATTGATAAATTCCAACAAATACTGGCAAGTTAGGGTTAAGTGTTTACTGTGACAATCTTGACTCATCTTAATCCGAAGATAATTTGTTTTGATTTCTATTCGCTTGGAAACAAGTACTATAAAGAGTTACAGTGATTACGTAACGTTTTTTGTCAATCATGAATCAATAAATTATATAAAGCAAAAGGTGGGGTGTTCATAATACCCTGATTCCTATATTCGTAATGTAACTAATGTGATGACATAAAAAATTCATTGTGTGTTTGAGAAAATATATCCACTCAGATCGGACGTATAGATCAGCTTAATTCTCTGACTGTATTCCCTAATTGTATTCTCTAATGAATAAAAAACATCGACACTATAGAAAAATATATTTTGTTGCATAGACTCATTCAAGCGTGACATGCAAACAGGCTTGAAAGTCAAATATTTTCACGGCAGAAGCGTAAGCATCGATGGGTTTAAAATCCGATACTTTGTAACACGGAGCACGGACGCACGTATGGTGGTTGTGTGCAAATGCTGAGCCGTTGCAAAGTGACGTTACGGTAGGGAAAACGAGACGATTATAAAAACATAACGTGTGGACAGACTGACGATCACGTTCGAGAGGACATAGGTCAGAGAGAAGGATCACGATCATATTTTATTCAGGAAAATACCCGGAGATAAACATTGTTACAATGGAAAAAAGTGAGTCAAGCTATTACTTGTTTTCTCTTCCTTACGACATATTCTGCTACAACGTGCTGGGTCCCGAGTGTGTACATATCAACGCGTGTGTAAACGTGTGTAACGTTACGGCTTGATACTTAATACTAGCAGATTATCGTTTTAGTGAAGATCTTGACCTATCGTAGTCCAAAGAGAATTCGTTTTTTATTTTATTCATCCCAAACAAGCATATTTCCAGTGTAAGGCGACACTTTCATTTGGATCTGGACTGCACAGTAAGATGTTTGTTCACATTACATTAAAAATGCTGCATATTGTTACAGTCGGGGCAACAGGGAGCAAGAAGAGAAACTCCAAAGCCAAATATCCGAAGAATGAAACTAATAAATTAAAATGTTTTCTGGTATTTAAAAGCATCTGTTGTTTAAAGTTAGCAGAAGGAAAGGAAAAAAAGAAAGGGAAAAACAGATCAAACGAACAGAGGTCTTACCGCGCGTGTGTTGGGTGAGGTTGGGCGAAAGAGAGAGAGAAATCAAGATGGCGCTCATAGTTTTTAAAGGTGTGCTCTGGTGGAAGTCACGAAAAATCACGCGGGAGACATGTATAAAAGGAGTTGAAAGGTTAGGTTGGAAGAGGCAGACAGACGAAGGTTGGTGACAGTGGTGATCTCAAACATTTTAAAGCTTAATTCAACCCATTATATAACAATATTTTTATAAAATCAACAGTAGATTCTTTGATAAAACAGGGGCGCGTTCAAAATGAATGTTTCCGTTTAGAACACAATTGAACCATGATACTTGATGTTTCCATTTAAAACTTTTATTGAAGCCATTATATAAAATCAACATTAGCTTTTATACAGTGCAATGTAGACTACAATGCATTGTGGACTAAATCACTGTGCGGAATTGGCAATTTCACCGATTTCAATGACAATAATAGTAATGGAAGTATGAAACACTCTTTAATCCTCATTCAATCTCAGGCAATGTCGGGTCACCTTGCTAGTCTTTTTCTAAGGGGATTGCCACATTGAACTCATTAACGATCCATGTATTCTATATTTCGTTTTGAGATTTAAATGGATGGAGTACTGTTGCCACATCTGGGAAGCAGCTGCTAGAAAGGACTAATCCTGCCTTGACAGAGTTCAAAATAGATTTCGTAGCCTCATGACAAGTGACCTTTTCTATTCCCTGCAACCTCTTTCTCACGGAAGAGATGTAGCGAGTTTGTCTTTGCTTTATCGTTATTTTCATGGCAAGTGCTCGACTGAGCTTCAATCTATGCCCCCCCTCCTCGCCAAACTTTCACAAGAAACACTCGCCTAGCTGAAAACACTATCAATAATTGCCCCCCACTCTTTATCTGTGCCTAAACCTAAACGTAGATTCCATGAACAAAGCTTCTTTCTTAGAACTGTACGCCTTTTTTTTTTTTTTACACAGTGATCACCACTTATCAAGGCCCGGAAGCCACTCAGGGATAAGGGTTATTGCAAGTACATTACGTTAGTGTGGAGATTTGATGAATGATTAAGGGGGCGGTTCATTAGGAATTTGTTAACATTGGACTTGAACACATCCAAGTTGTAGTCCAGTGGGAAGTAGGCAGATGGAACAGAGTTCCACAGACGTGAAGTTCTAAGAAAGAAGCTTTGTTCATGGAATCTGCGTTTTGATTTAGGCACAGATATAGAGTGGGGGAAATTTTTCACAGTGGATTCAGCTAGACGGGTGTTTTTCGTGAAAGATTGGCGATGGGGGGACCAGAGATTGGGGTTCAGACGAGCACCTGCCATGGAAATAACGATAAAACAAGGATAGGCTCGCAACGTCTCTTCTGTGGGAGAGAGGTTGCAGGGTAGAGAAAAGGGCATCCCCCACTAAGCCACAAACTGTCTTCCGTTTTCCTGCTTTCCGGCTGACTACAATATGGTTGTCTTCAAGTCCAATGTAAACAAGTTCTTGATAAGGCATTCCCCTTAAGTTAACAAATTTACTGAATTTCCATTATTAACAATTACTATATTGTCCAATTGACTACTGTACACTCTTTAACCCATATCCTAAAGTGGTCCCTGGGCCTTGATAAGTGGTGATGCATGCCTATGTAAAAAAAGAAAAAGAAAAAAAAGGCAACTGACGATATGAGAAATGTTATTTTTATTTTGTTGCTCAGGTCATTCAAATATGATATGCAACCAGGCTTGAAAGTCGAATATTTGTCATATCATAAACATCAATTACATTTTTAATACTGACAGATTAGGGTTAGGGTAACTGCGACGATCTTGACTTCTCGTAGTCCAAAATTTGTTTTCATTTTGTTCCTCCTAAATTAAGCACATTTTCACTGTACTTTCATTTGGGCCTGATTTGTACATCAAGGCGTTTGTTTACATTACATTTAAATTTCTGCATGTTGTTACAGTCGGCGAAACGGGGAGCAAGTAGAAAATTCCGAAAGCAAAAAATTCAAGGAAAAAACTATCAAAATGGGACGTTGTCTGGCATTTAAGAAATTCTACGGCAAAGGAAAGGGAATTTTCTGCTAGTCGAGTTGGTCGATTCAGGTTGTCCAAGAAAATTCATCAGAGTACATTCCATGAAAGTGTAATAGTGCGGATAGCAATATGCAAATACTGAGCCGTTAGTGAAATGACGTCACGGTAAAAAAAAAAGACTATAAAAAAGTGTGAGCATTTCGAGACGATCACGTTAGAGATCACGTTCGAGAAGATGATCACGTGGGAGGCGTCACCGCCGTAACGAGAAGCTATGCGGAGCGGGAGGCAATAAGTGGTGTTGTAGAACGAAAAAAACAAAAAGAAAAAGAAAGTTCTTTTCTATTCTTTATCTACTTTGCGACTGAGGCTACAACATGTTATTGGTTCCCGGACAACGTTACACGAGTACTTGTAAATCAACCACTGAAAGGTCGATCACAGGATGGAACTAACGCAGTAGCAAACACTATTCCTACTTTCATAATGCTATTTATAGATAACAGTTGACCTTTTTGTTTCTTTGTGAACATCTACAGATTAAAATAAGTATATTTGAGTAACGTTTTTCTCTTATGAATTTTTTGTTGTACAACAGGAATGATTCCAGTTTGTTTCTCTTGCGATACATCTTTTCTATTTGGTCTGCCAAATAAAAAAAGAATAGATCAAAATAAAAGGTACATCGGCATGACTACGACTAGTTTTTCTCGCCAGCTTGCATGTCACTTGTCTTCTCCTAATAGCCCCATCTAACCTGCATCTAGCAGTACATGACGTCCTCCAAAATGAATTTAGAAAATATTAATAAAAACTACCACAATTTTAGCCATCTCACACTGTAACATGCACCTCCCCATCATAGAAGCTCAAACATTTGCATAAACAAACCGACCATCAATCAGACTCAGTATAATATATTATAATATAATATAATATATTATATTATAATATATTATATTATAATATAATATCTTATATTATAATATAATATATTATAATATAATATATTATATTATATTATATTATAATATATTATAATATAATATAATATATTATAATATATTATAATATAATATATTATAATATAATACATTATAACATAATATAATATAATATATAATAATATATTATATTATTTTATATATAATACATTATATTATGATATAATATAATATAACATAATATAATATAATTGTTTTTAAACGATTTTAATCGACTTTTTCAATAAATTCACTAAACGCAAGTTTTTAATACATTACTCGCCCGAAGACGACTCATGGAAGTCGAAAACGTCGCGGTTGTGACGAATTTCTTTCTTTTACACTCGAAACTTGAAACATTTCCCGCCAAATGGAAAAGAATGGATCGCAAGAGAAACAAACAGAAATTATCCCCACTGTCCAAGAAATCATGCATAAGATTAAGATAGATTGATGTACATTGCTTCCAGTAGAATTTCAGTATAGAGTCTTTTGTGCACTGTTGAGTCAAAGCAGTTGATAGTCTGTATCTTGTTTTTTTTTTTTTTTTTTTTTTTTTTTTAAGTTTACGCAAAAAAAATGTTATCAACTTGAATGTAGATTTGGAATTCAAGGCAGAGTTGTTTTGACAAGTTTTGAAACTTGATGCTGAAAAGAGAGGACTTGTATTTATTGTCTCCTGGGTTTTATAGGACGACCATAAAAAATGTTTGATTTACCGACAACCGAATGTAGTTTTGGGGCAACATTAAGAATCGCTTTTGGAATAGACACCCCCAACCATCGAAAAGTTGTGTCTGCCAAATTTAAATGAGATTTTCGTAATCAGCATAATCGAAAACCCATAAAAGCCGTCACGAAAATTGTGGAGGTGGAGTTAATGTAAAAATTTATCCACAAAAAGGTTATTGTCTTCTGTATAGAGAGATGCTAATCGATTAATATATTTAATTTTTTTTTCAGCACGATTGTAATCTGTAGAGAGCGACGTATTGAATTTGTATGTAGCATCTGTTGTTGCAAACCTACGGTACTTTGATCCAGAGGAGAATTTCTGCAATCAAAATATTATATATGGAGAAGAGATAATGTTGCGTCAAATAGACCTCATGTGGATTCTCAGACAAACAAACGTTTCAATTGCTTAACAAAAATAAATAAATAAATGATTAAATAAAAATAAAATACACAATAAAAAATATAGGTATTTTATAGGACGGCCATAAAAAATGTATACTTACCGACAACCGAATGTAGTTTGAAGCAACGTGCTTAATCCAGATACAAAGAAATTAGTCGAAATCAGTTCACTGATTCCAAGGCTGTCACCATTCATACAGAAAGCTGTATTAGCGACGATGATTGGTTGCATCAGGTTTCCGCCGAATGCTGTTAAGTAATGCTAGAAATATGAAAAAAAAAAAAAAAAAAAATAGCAAGAAGTACAAAATAATTAAATCTTTAAAGAACGCGTTTTGCTGCTTGGTTGTTTGTTTTTACGGCATATCGACCCTTTTCAAATTATTTAATGCCAAATCCATTGAAAAAAGTTGGATACTTGATATTTTTTTTAATATCTTTTTGTATTTATTCATGATGTTTAGTTTGATTTTTTTACGGCATATCGACCCTTTTTTTTTGCTGAACCATGCCATTATGGTGACCAAGATTGAAGCGTAAAGTCATAGTGTTTGGTCTGAGTATTTTTTTAATGGCATATCAACCCTTTTTTGAGTTATTTAATGCCAAATCCAGTTATTTTGGATAAAAAAGCTTTGATGTTTGAAGCTGTTTATATCTTCAAACGGTGTTTAGTTTGGTTATTTTTTTAGAGAAAAAATTTTGTTTTTGTGTTTTGGCTTTGCAGAACATGACTGAGTTTTGCAAAAGAAAAAAAGAAAAAAAAACAATAACATAGAACTATAGAAAAAAGGAAAACATATCGTAGGAACATGATTGAAAATTACATTGTATGATCTGTGGAAAAAATGCAACAAGATTGGATTTAGCATATGAATCTTTAGCGTTCTCTATAATCTTTTGACGTTATCTAAGGTAGCTTTAAAGAAGCGTTTGGTTTGTTCGGACATGTTTTTTTCCTCACATACACACACCCACATGTACGCACGCACATACGCACAGACACGTACATATATTCACGTTCACGTATATACACTCACATTCATGTGCATACACACACACGCTAACGTACACACATGTACGCACACATGGGAAACGTCACTTCCCCTGAAAGGAAATCCAGACGTGCGCAGTCAGAACACTGACCCTGGTATAAAAGTCAACAACACCATTCAACATCCTCTTTCTTCCCTTTTGCTTTGGTTCATCAACCAGACAAGTTCGCGTCCACAGTTCTTGGCTTGAAGACTTTTCCACGTGGACGACTACTACCATGGACGCGCTGCTTCACTGAAGTCAACCCACTCTCTTTCTTTTTCTACATGCTGGACGGCCATTTCTCGTTCCTCTACTTCATTCCTTTTTCTCAACGCGCGTAGTCGTCAACGACTGAATGAACATGTGTTCACCTAAACCCTTTATTTTTGAAAGAAAATAAACGACATGTTTATTTTATTGAGATTGTCGGATTGACTTCCTCATCTTGGTTGTTATAGTCACAACGTTTCGGCCGTTTTACCCTCCGACCTTCATCAGGTGTTTTGTATCGAACTGGGGAACTGTTTGTTAGGAGTCTCGAACCCAACCCTTTATTATTATTACGGGGGTACCCTGTTCGGACTCCAGCTAGGCTCTGGGACATAGTTGCTGATTCTCTGTTTTGAATGATACTTTTCACTGCCTTCGTTCAGGATTGAACTCAGCACCTTTGGCTCGAGACTCCTAACAAATGGTTTCCTGGGAAAATAGTGGGATCCTTCTACCGCTCCAGTAGATATCTCCCTCTTGATGCAATTCTCTACCTATATAAAAGCTAGGTACGGCCAACAATAGAGTACTTTTGCCACATCTGGGCAGGAGCTGCTAGAAACAGCTTATTCTGCCTTGACAGAGTTCAAAATAGACTTCGTAGCTTAGTGGGGGATGCTCGTTTCACTTCCCTGCAACCTCTTTCCCACAGACGAGACGTTGCGAACCTGTCTCTGCTTTATCGTTATTTTCATGCTAAGTGCTCATCTGAGCTTCAATCTATGGTCACCCCTCGCCAAACTTTCACAAAAAACACTCGTCTAGCCAAAATCACTATCAATATTTTCCCACACTCTTTATCTGTGCCTAAACCTAAATTTCGATTCCATGAACAAAGCTTCTTTCTTAGGACTGCACACCTGTAGAACTCTCTTCCGATTGCCTACTTTCCAGCTGACTACAATCTGATTATCTTCAAGTCCAATGTAAACAAATTCTTAATGAACTGTCACCTAAGTAATCCAATTTACTAAACTCCCATAACTTATGTCTACTATGCGATAATCACATTGACTAATGTATACCCATTAACACTTATCTTCGAGTGGTCTCCGTGCCTTGATATGTGGTGATGCCTGTGTAAAAAAAAAAGCTTATATGCAACAATTTGAGTATGTTTATATGTAAGGGAGTTGTGATAAAGGTCAGTTTAGTTTGAATGGACAAACTGCTCAACATTGTGTCCGTTTAAGTCACCAAAGACATGACGAGTGCTAGCAAAAGAGTGGACACACAGGATCAATTTTGCCAGTGGTTTTATCTATAGCCCTCCTTGCCAAACTTTCACAAAACTCTCAATTAGATGCAACCACTATCAACAACAGAGAGAAGCGAGACTGTCACATTTCTTCACTGCCAATATCCGACCTAACCACATACTACCTGCATGCGCCTTCAGAAATGTCAAAACACCAGTAATAACTTATAATAAAAAGCTGATTTATCGGTGTGAAATAAAACCAATATATTTTTTATAGATCAACTGTGTTGTGTTTTACTCTCTGTCAGAGTGTATATATTTTGGACCAGTTACAAAAGTAGATGTTAACAATTATATAGACTGGAAAATACCTGTTAGACAACCGGCCGCAACGAATATATAATATATTTCCCTAGTATATGAAAAGCCACCTCTGATGTTAACGTAGTTCCATTATTATGCTGATCTTGGCAGGTAGTTTTTTTTTTAGCCATGCTTAAGCATTCTGTAAGGAGGAAGTCATAAAACTGACAAACCAATGTCATATATATGATTTAATTGGACTTCATTATTGAGATGAGTATTATTTATTAATTTATTTATTGCGGACTATTATCCTCATCTTTTTTTTTAGTTATTGTTTCCCGACGTTTTCCGTCGCAGTTACCACCTGACTAAGTGCAGAGGAATAGTTGGCCGAAACGTTGTAAAAAAAAAGAAGATGAGGATAATAGTCCGCAATAAATAAATTAAACCAATGCTAGTTTTGCACGAAAATAACAGGTCATATTTGATCTCCTGCAAATAGACTTTAACCACTTAACGAATGTAGACAACTCATAATGTTGATAAAGGAAACCTAATGTTTGATATTAAGGGTTCTGAGTTTATGTTTATGTCTTGTTTTATTACATATCATTTTGAGATCGAAAGATTTGTGCAAAAAGACAAAAAAACAAAACACTTCTTGCTGATATTTCTTCACTGTGACTATGATAACTGTTTAACAACAATAGGAAAAGAGAGAAAGAAAGTGGAGGATGTCACTATCCAATGTGTTACAAAAAAAGATTCCCCTTTTCTTGTAAGTAAGAAAAACATTAGTAAAAATGAGATTATGATAGACCGAGGTTCGAACTTTGTAAGCAAGGTTCAGAAATGGAATTTCGCATTGTTCAGTTTCACATAAAATAGTTTAGATATGTTTGTTTGTAAAAGGAATTTAATTGTTCGATTCTTTTTATGAAAATTGAATTAAAATAAGGTCAGCTAGAGAAGAACGAACAATAGCAATTTAAAAACAGGTCGAAAAATAGGTTAGTGAGAATTCTTTGTCTGCAGAAGTGTGTTGGGAACATGTGCCGAGCCACGCATGTTTAAGCCACGCGAGACGATCACGTGTGGAGCCATACATATGACGTCATAGCAGAAAGGGAATTTCTCAATATAGGAGCTAGTTTTAGTCAGATCGAGGGTTGCAGTCGGGCAGTCGAGTCCGGATTGAACGGTCGGCAAGGTCGGTTGGAAAGAGCTGACATAATCAGAGGAGGGTCCCTTTAGAAGCGAAGGGAGAACGTTTTAAACTTGTAGAAACGACTTTGAATTCCTTGACGTCATCATCATTCGACTGGTCGAAGTGATAATAAAAAAAGTTATCATCATGTTTTGTAACTGTCGTCTTCGTGTCATCATTCCACAAATTGAAGGTAATGTGAATCATCTTTAATGAACTTTGTATAAACCCCATCCTAAGTAATGTGTCTCTCCATCATAAGTAATGACTGTCCCCTCCTATGTTAAAAGAACTCTCTAATATCTGTATTAAGAAGAAACATCATAGAACTGTCTAAATGTCTTCTCTCCCCCATCCTATCTCTTTCATATGAAACCCCCGGCTATACAACAAATGATCTAACTAATTACACATACAAGAAACGAGCAGCCGTTTCCGTTAATGATGCATAATTCTCCATGCAATTTTATAGTACATACCTGGACGCCCAGCAGAATACACATGTACCAAGGAGGGACATCTTCAACGGTATAAAGTAAATCCAAGTTATCTTCAGAAGAAGTGACCACGTCCGCATCATTAACCTGATCTCTTATCGGCTCAACATTCTCAGGTATTCTTGAAGCAGATTCAATATCCTGCAAAAAATAGAAAAGTTTAAAACAAGTAAAACAAGAGTTATCTCCCCCTGCGATTAATATTACCTGCATAATGTGAATAAAGATATTACTATCTTTTACTTAAGCTATATATCTATAAAAGTGAGAATGTGTGTGTGTGTGTGTGTGTGACACTTCTCAACCTATATACTCAACGAATTTTTGATCTACTGCTATGATATTTTGTATATAAGAGCATTCAAACATGTGGAAAACTTTTTAATCGATTTTCATCCGGAAAAAAGTGCAGCTAAGTGGTCAACAATGAAAAAATTGATACTTGGGGTGTGAGAGGGGGTGATTGGATTTTTCTTTCTTTGTCAACTGCTTTGCGAATGTGCATGCGTGGCCGTGAAATATGACAGCTGCTTTATGTTAAGAATAAGTAGGTTTGAAAACACTGTTTAAAGAACGTGTCAAGCTAGTCTAATGGTTATGGTACTTGACTCACTGTCTTTAGCTTTTGATCTCAGCGCAAGTATTTTTTTTTTACAAGAATTGAACTGTTTACAACAAAACCATAATACTCGCATGCACATGTCTCAGTGTTTTTGTATGAATAAAAATATGATATTTATGCGAGCGGCTTGCGAGTTTTCTATACAAAATGAAAATATCTTTAGTTATTTATAACTTTTATATGATTTACCAGTGTATGATTTGTGTGAAACAAGATCATTTACTAACGAATCACCATTTATCAAGGCTAAAAGCCATTTGAGGATAAGGTCTACTGAGATTTATGAAATGTCAGTTGAATAATGAAGGATATTATGCATGAAAATAATGAATGAAATTTTAAGACTCATGATCAACGTTTATGATGAAACTAGCCTGGGTGCCCGGCATTGGCCGGGTGTTTGGGGGTGTGTGTTGAGCAAAAAAGAATAAATAAATAAAATAAGTGTTAGTAGGCAGGACGGCTCGAACTCGTGACGCAAAGGCGGAAAAGAAAGTGAAAGAAAACCTGATATCTTACCCCTACTCCATGACGCGACCGGAAGTTCGGGTTAGGGTTAGGGTTAGGGTTAGTTCGGGTTAGGGTTAGGGTTAGGGTTAGTTTGGAACGTTAAACTTAGGTAAAGTCAATCCAACTGATACGATGACTAGCAAAAATCGATACTTCCTTGTAGAAAACTGTCCAGTTGAGGGTGAAGGAATTATTTTTGGGGGCCAATTTTTCGATATTTGTCGTCCGAGATGTCGAGCTTCAAAATGATACCAATCTCGTGAAAATCCGTTGCCTCTGTCGAAAGTTTTTGCGAGACATACATACATATATACATACATTTAAACAGACAGGTAAGATTTAGATTATAGACTAGCCTAGGTTCACGGCGTTGCCTGGGTGTTTGTAGGAGAGGGTGACCCTGTTTTAATATTATAAAAAACATGATGTTAAAAAGTTTAGGTAGAAAGACAGGCTCGAACCCGAAGCATCGAGGCTAAGGCGGGGAAAAAATGCCCGACATGTTACTAAATAATGAATAAAATTAAACCTTTAAAAACACTTGCAGGTGGTTTAAACTAACGTCAACGTTTTCTAGGTCAAACATGACGTCATTGTCGTATTAGCAGAAGGAGAGAAAATGAACGAACGATTTTTTCAGCACCCTCCTTGTAGAAAAGGGCCCAGTTTAGGATGAAGGAATCAATGTTTTTGGCCAATTTTTCGATATTTGTCGGGCGAAGATTGGAGCTTTAAAATGATACCTATCTGGCGAATATCCGTGGCCCGTTTTGAAAGTTTTTGCGACACACACACACACACACACACACACATTTTTACTTTTATATATATAGACTAGTCTGGGTTCACAGTGTTGCCTGGGTGTTTGTAGATGTGTGCTGAGCAAAAAAAAAAAAAAAAAAAAGTCGTAGTAGGCAGACAGGCTCGAACCCGTGACATGAAGACGGAAAAGAAAGTGGAGGTGTGTGTAAGGTTGTTCGTTTAAAAAATTGCGAGCACAAAAAAAAATTTTAAAAAGTGGTAATAGGCAAGTAGGCTCGAAACCATACCGCAAAGGAGGAAAAGAAAGTAAAAAAAGCAAAAAACAAAACAAAACAAAAAAACGTGATGCGTTAGCTGTTGCGCCTATCGCCAAACCGGAATACTTGACTTTTGTATGCTTCAATTCAAGTGATTATGTAAAAATAATTTCATAAAATTAAATTCTGGTTCTTTGATAAGACAGGGGCGCGTTCGAAATGAATGTTTAGAGTACAACTGAACATTGATACTTGACTTTTACATTTGAAATTTTAATGCAAGCCATTATTTATAGATAATTTTATAAAATTAACAGTAGATTCTCTACAGTGCAATGTAGACTACAATACATTATTGACTAAGTCACTGGTTTGCGGAGTAGGAAATCACTTGATTTGATAAAGAAATGGTTATTTCACCTATTTCGATGACAATAAAAGTATGGGAAGGTGAAATATTTGTTGATCTTATCCAATCCTTGCGTGTAAGATATAAAGAAGGGAAGAGAATAATATAGCCATGTCTTAAATTTAAAATTATAAAATTATTCCAGTCACGTGGTCACTCGTATTTTCACCCAGTAACTGAGACATGTATGCATATATGTAGGCATTTTCAAAAATATATTTAATGCAGGTAAATACAGAGAGGAGGCTGCAAAAGTAGGTGTACAGTGATAAAAAAGAGAGAATACATTACACAATGCATTTATTCTTCAAATGAATATTGCATTAATACGTATTAAGAAGCAGATGTACTAAGAAACACGTGTAATAAGAATCCCTAATCTCTTGGGTATTCAAATTGGTTGCCGTCAGCATTCATACACTTCTCTAATCGATAACGGACACTCATACACACTCTGGAACAAAGGTCTTTAGTGGCATCTATTCACTGACAAGCCTCCAAAATGAACTAACTCATGTTTTCAACAGT
>NC_136493.1:12940650-12965650 GCF_053919585.1 Euprymna scolopes
CTACCTACATATGAAAATTGGTAAGCATAACTTAAATATTGAGGAAGTTAATCAGATTTAAAATCCGTCAGCTTCTTATATATATATATATATATATATATATATATATATGTATATATATACGTATGGCTTCAATTGAAATGAATGGCTCTCGTCTTGGGGAAGCACCAATGTTTTGACAAGTTTCTGGAAATGACCTTCACTCCTGATCTGAAATGGAACACATACATCAAATCTGTTCCCAATATCGATGGGAAAATGGTTGGATCATTGTACTACTCCAGTAGGTGTCTCACTGCCTATGCAATTGTCTATCTGTATAAGAGTCAAATACGTCCTAACATGGAATACTTTTGCCACATCAAGGCATGAGCTGCTCAGCGCATATTATCTTGCCTTGATAGAGTTCAAAACCGGCTTCTAAACCTAGTAGGCGATGCCATTTTCTCCCATAGAAAAGACTTTACGAGCTAGTCTCTGCGTTATCGTTATTTCCAAAGCATTTGATACTTTGAGCGCCAATCTATGCCCCCCCCCCACATTTGGCAAACTTTAAAAAAAAAAAGCACTCGACTAGCTACAACAAAGATCAACAATTTCTCCTCGCTCTCCCTCTGTACCTAATTCTAAATGCAGATTCCATGAACAAAGTTTCTTTCCTAGAAACACTGTTTCATTACAATATGGTAGCCTTTAAGTCCAATGTAAACGATTCTTAAATAATCCACAATTTTACACAATTAAGGACTACCTTACATTCTTTAACCCTTATCCTCGTGTGGCCTTCTGGCCCTGATGTGGTGACTTTCTTGTATCTTGAACCATATATAGAGAGAGAAATAAAAAGGAACAATGTGAGTTATGTGTAATCAACGCTTAGACTTTATTTCGAGACTTCCTCTGGATGACGTCTCAAAATAAAGATGAAACGTTGATGAACACAACTCAGTTTGTTCCTTTTTATTTCTATATTTCGTCGGAATACTATTTCCATTATGCTCATTATATATATATATATATATATATATATATATATATATATATATATATATATATGTGTGTGTGTGTGTATATATATATATATGTATATATATATATATGTATATATATGTATATATATATATATATATATATATATGTATATATATATATGTATATATGTGTGTATATATATATATATATATATATATATATATATATATATATATATATATATATATAAAATGTATATAGCGGTTAAGCTACACTGAATATTTTGCGTTTCATCCACTCTAGGACTCTTCAGGCTCTACCTACGTATTGAGCACTTTTGAAGTAAATACTTAAAGCTTACACATAAATTTATACTTTTGTATATTAATTTTATGTGAGTAAATGAAGTAGTTTATATATATATATATATATATATATATATATATATATATATATATATATATATATATATATATATATCTGATTATAACTGGATACACATACGACCAGAAAAGAAGAATGGCGCCGACCAGAATACATGGAATTTCCAATCTACATAATGATGTTAGTAAATAATAGGCTGCCATGTTTAATTGTCTTGCTTTACTCTAAAATGCATTAATTTTGAGTGACACAACATCACGAATTCATTTTAAAATCTCACGTGACTTAAAAAGCAACAACGATATTTTATCTGTTTTCAAACCCAAAAACCTCAAACTTTTTATTATTATTATTTTTACTTTTGAAGTCACGACTCTATAACAATATATACGAAATCTGGACAAATTAAAATATCATATTTAAGTGTATTTTACGCCCGGGCAAAGCGCTCCCACCCCGCTATATATATATATATATATATATATATATATATATATATATATATATATATATATATATATATATATATATGTTGTCTAAATGATTGCTCAAGACTAGGTGAATATGATTCACTACCTGTTAGGCTGTTTAACAGTACAGAAAAATGAATAAAAGTGCAATCTTCCCTTTAACAAGATGAAAGCGACTAGAGTGCATCTTTTTTTGTCTGTTTCCTAGGCAACCACGATTTAGCTTATGATGTTTTACTGCAGTATCTTGTCTCCACACATCCTTCGTTTATCAACTCCGGGGTAATTATGCAACATTTTTATAAAAAACAGTTCATCATTATCATATCATATGAATCCAAAGACTCTATTGTTTGCATTGGTTTCCTGGATATTTTCCCAGTTAGAATTATGTCTAGAAAGATACCAGGTACTTATGGATGGGACCACATGAAGGTTGCCAATATCTTAAATTAAGACTTTTTCAGAATGAACTGGATTCGAACTTGAGACCCCCAGGTCGTCAGTCCGTGTTGATAACAATTGAATCACCGTCACCTTCCATAATTACCAATAAATATTTAGCAGTAAACAAAAGCTAAACAAAAGTTCGCACATTGTCGCTTCAAACAAATACATACGATGCACATGTGAGTTTTCGCCAGTGAGCGATCAAGAGACTAACCAACAAAACAGTCTTCTACACATAGGTTGCACAATTGCTAGTTGTCATTCTCCGATCGTCACCTTTCTATACGTCTGCTTCCCTTGTGGCTGTGATGTTCTATTTAACTCAATACGAATCTACTCATTCCTGATGAACCAAGTGCAAAAGAGATCCAGACAATTTCACTTAAAGGAACAGCGAGGATACTAAAAAGAGCTCTCGGTTGGTTTCAATAAAAAGCAGGGCAATGTTAGCAGCTGATTTTGCTGCCCCATACCCAGCATTACAATCTTTAAAGGAAGAAACACAATGAAGACTTGGTGAGCTTTCAAAGGTTTTATTGGTGGTGAGAACGTTTGCTTACAAGAGGGAGAGACTACCCAGGTTAGCATGTTTTCCTACTTACTTGTTCTTCTACTTGGATATTGAGAGACACAGATGACAGACAATGGGAGTGACATTCGTTTAGATTGTCTCTACATTTTTAGATACATGCTGAATTCTCGCCGACTGACTAGAAACTCTGTTCTGTCTGTTGAACATGTGGCGTTATTTCTATGTACTATCATTCAACACCTGCATTTTTATCACATTTGTCTTGAAAGGTAACCCTTGATTCTTGCTTCAATTATGCCAGCTGCAGCTAGGTCTATTTCCATTTGGTGCTAGGTTATCCTGGTGCACTTCATGTGACCTTTGCTGAAATTTATACTAGTTAATATAATCTCTACTTACTGGCGTAGAGTCCCAATATGTAACAGCCATCTAAAGACGTGTAATCTGTAACTGATGAGAATTTGGTGATGCAGAATTGATATGAATTAATAGGCTATGGCGTCGCAAACGCATACATTTGGGTGTCAGATGTTGAGACTGGTGAGTAGTGGAATTTCCCGCAGGTGTGACGTAGAGCTGAGTTACATAGATGAGCTTCCTGACGACAGTGAATAGCAACTTAATGGAGCTATCTGAATTGAGTCTGATTCCCTTTTCGAGCATATGGGGCAGCATGACGTGGCTTTTGCTGGAAGCACACCCAAAGGCCATCGCAATCTATTGAGGACTTAGCTGCTGTTCTGAACATTACGCAATTTCTCCTAAGGAGAACAAGGACATCGCTTGTTCAGCTGGATGTTTAAACCTGTCCACAAGCTTTTTGCTTTTCGTCAGACGGTACTTTTGGGTCTTGGTGGTGAGTAGTTCATTCTTGTGACTATTATGAAAAGTATTGAAGAGCTTACACAATTGGTTTTCTGATGACTTCCACAACTTCACCAGTCATTTTGCTCTCGTCAAGATCATTTGATTACAACTCCATTGATGATGATGATGATTATCATTATTATTATTATCATTATTATTATTATCATTATTATTATTATTATCATCATTATTATTATTATTATTATCATTATTATCATTACCATTATTATTATTATTATCATTATTATCATTATCATTATTATTATCATTATCATTATCATTATTATTATTATTATTATCATTATTATTATTATCATTATTATTATCATTATTATTATTATTATCATTATCATTATCATTATTATTATTATTATTATCATTATTATTATCATTATTATTATCATTATTATTATTATCATTATTATCATTATTATTATTATTATTATTATTATCATTATTATTATTAATATTATTGTTATTATTATTATTATTTTTATTATTATTATTATTATTATTATTATTATTATTTTTATTATTATTATTATTATTATTATTATTATTTACTCGCTAGGAGCAGTCACACAAGCCATCATCAAAGATTGCTCTTTGGATTTTGAGTGACAACAAGTCTTCCCAGATTTCCAGTACTCTCCACGTCTTTCGATAACCATTGCAAAATAATTTGTGTTATCGCAACAGCCGCTTACCATTGAGTTCTCGTTGGCGGCAACCATTGGTCTTCACTGGAATTTGGGTGGCAATAAGCCTCCCCAAGGTCCCAGTCCTCTTTCCACTTAGCCAGCGAAGGTCTAGCTAGTGCTTTCTCTCCTTGGTCTTTCCATCCTCTTTGATCCTTATTATTTGGCATGGTACCCATTTATGGCGAAACTCATAAAAAAAGGAGGCGGTATCTTACAATTATACAGTTTCAGTTTTCGTGATTCCATGTAATGTTCCTTTGTGTTTTTAATCCATAGCTGTTTCTGTGTCCAGTTTGTTTGTAGTTTATATGTGGTGTTAATCTCCACATTCAAGGGTTTTCTTAATATTTTTGCAGTTTTCATTATTGAGATCCATTGTATCTTCTCTGCCATCCCTCTGATTCCAATCTCTCCCAATCTTTTTTCAAACTTTTTCACTATCGTTACTAGTACTCCTATTATTAGTGGTGTTATCTTTACTTTCTTCATTTTCCAGATCCTTTTGAGCTCTCTGGCCAGTTCCATGTATTTGCTCCACTTCTCAGTCTCCTTGGTTTTTACTCTGTGGCCTGCTGGAATGGCAAAATCTACAATCTGGAAGGACTTTTTCTTCTTGTTAACTATTATGCCATCCAGTCTTCTTGCTTGGATGGGTTTATAGTTTGTATATTCATGTGCCATAGAACTTCGTAATTTTCATTTTCAAGTACTGCTGTCTGTTTGTGTTTTACTATTTGTTTGTGGTTTATTGTTTCGTCTCTTTGTCTGCAAAGTCTGCATTTGCTGTTTTCTTGTGTTTTGTCGATCCTTGTTTTGATGTGGTGGATTCTAATTGCGTTATCTTCTGCAGCTGTTATTAGTAATTCAGTTTATCTGTTTAGGTTTCCTTTTTGTAGCCATTCCCATATCTGGCTCTAGTAGCGTTTGGTTTCTGTTGCGTCCAGTTGTTCTGTTTTTGTTTTTCCGCCATTTACATTTTGATAGAATTGGCTTTCGTTATTTCCAAAGGTCCTGTTTTTCTTGCACTGATTTGTATTTGTATCGTCTTTAGCTGCTATTTCATCGTTCATTTCTTCCTATTTCCTATTGAACCTATCCTCGCTGATGGAATTTCTACTTTTCCAACCTCTTCTAGTTGTTTTTATCTTGTTTATTGCTTTGTTTTTTTTTCTTTAGTTTATTGATGTTGCCAGCCTCGATTCCCATCCAGGTTTTGTTGGTCCCTTTTCTTTCTCAGTCTTTTTTCCTTTAAGCTTCATACTTATTCTCTTGTCACTTGCATAGATTAAATTGTTTAGGTCTGTAATGGTCTTTGTTGCGATTTATGGGAGGAGTTTGTTCACCTTTTCTGTTTCAGTTTTTAGTTTTTTCCCCTTTTGGTTTCTTAAGGATGAAAGCTTCGTTTTTTCTTCTTTCATAAGTTTCCTGATGTTTTCAACTTCAGCTAATTCATTTTCATTAAGTTCTGTTGTTTCATAGGTTTCGGTCTCCATGTTTCTTGTATCCAAGATGTGCAGTTCTTCTGTCTCTGTAGTTCCTATGTTTGGGGCTTCCTCGAGAGGCGTCTCTTCGTCTGTTCCATCATTTGTCTTTTTTTGTATTTCATTCAGTACTATATTTGAAAACCAGTCTCTCTTGAGGGAAAGTTTCGCTTGGCTTGCAATTCTTTTTTCTGATATATGATAATCACTGGACATGTCCTATAATTCCTTCATCAGTTTGCAATATCCTGTGTATTTGGGGTGACTTCTGTAATAGTATGCCATTATTAATCTGTTCTCTTTTTTTGTTCATTTCTTCCTTCGGTTTTTGGGTAGGTGTTGATTACTTTGGTTCTCCGATGTTTTTTTTTCTGCATTGTTTTATTACCTGAAATTAGAAGGGATGCTTACGTGTTCTATGTCAGTGCTATTGTTTCTGAAATTAGACGAGGAGCCAACATTCACAGGATGACAACCCAGTCCCCCATTCTGGCCACCAAAGGAGCACCTGCTATTCATGACACCAAGCCCAGAATTGTTTTACCTACGGTTCTGTCACAGGGATAACGTTACATGTCACGTAGGTGAGAGGAATACCGCACTATCACACGTACATAAAGAACACGAACGGACTGCACGAAGACGAGGAAAAAAGAAACAACTAAGTATTGTATTTAGTATAAGTCGGAATTTGTGTTCTGCAAAAAAAGGTTTGAAGATCGGTCTCCCTTACATAATAATGCATGGTTGCTAGTAGTAGAGATTGGGTGGCGTTCGTCTCCCCCCACCCCGATAATAATTAGTTTTCCTTTTTTTCTTTTATATTCAAGTACAGATAAAATACTAAACCAAATTCAGTAATTCAGTAAGTGGCGTTTCAACATTATAGATTATAAGACTAACTTGAAGGTTTGTAAGTAAATGAAATATGAATAAATATAGGTAGTTTATAGAGTGATGTGCTTATACACAGACCGATATATGGTTCTTAGTACTAAAGTCAAGAAAAGGACAGTTAAAATGCTTGAAATAAAATGTAAACTGTTTCTTACTTGAATATTTGGGCAGACCACATACACAAAAAAAGAGTCGCCATGCCTGCTGTGGGAACATGGCCGTTTCAATCCTAACTACTAGAGTTTCGCATTCAACCATAACGTATTTGAAACGCATTATTGACGGCTCGCTTACATTATTATATATGTTCTTGTGGTGATTCAGAGTTCTGCGTATATTTCGCACGTTCATGGGAGAACAGGTACACCAGTTTTGTGGAGAGTATTTTTAGGTATTTTTATTTGGAGTAAGGGATCTTTTCTAATAGAATTTCATTTAAAACCACATTTATGACAGACTCAGACTAATTAAACTAAGAAAGGATTATTGTTATTATTCTTTTTTTTTTTTACAAAGGCATCACCACCTATCAAGGTCAAAAGGCCACTCGAGGATAAGGGTTAAAGAGTGTACAGTAGACAATTGGACAATAAAGTAATGGTTAGTAATGTAAATTCGGTAAATTTGTTAACTTATTTGGAACGGCTCATCAAAAATTTGTTTACGTTAGACTTGAAGGCAACCATATTGCAGTCAAAGCAGGAAAACGAAAGACAATTCCATAGGCGTGCAGTTCCGAGAAAGAAGCCCTGTTCATGGAATCTACGTTTAGGATTACGCACAGATAAAGAGTGGGGGAAACCATTGATAGTGTTCTCCGCCAGACGAGTGTTTCATTGTGGAAGTTTGACGAGGGGGTCCATAGATTGGAACTCAGTCGAACACTTGCCATGAAAACAACGACAAAGCAGAGAAAAACCTGCAACATCTCTGCGAGAAAGAGGCTGCAGGGAAGAGAAAAGGACATCTATGAGGCCACGAAATCTATTTTGAACTCTATCAAGGCAGGATAAGTCCTTTCTAGCAGCTGCTGCCCAGATGTGGCAACAGCACTCCATCCCTGGACGTACCTGGCTCATATATAGATAGAGAATTGCATCAGCAGTGAGATATATACTGGATAGATAGAAGGATCCCACCATTTTTCTAGCAGCCCTGGCAACAGATTTAATGTATGTGTTCCATTTCAGATCAGGAGTAAAGGTTAAGCTCAGAAGCTTGTCAAAACATGAACAAGACGAGAGCCATTCATTTCAATTGATGCCAGATGTGGATTAGAATGTTGATGATGTAAAGATAGAAGCTTAGTTTTAAAGGCATTAAAAGTAAAAAGCCACCTATTTCCCCATTGTATCACTTGCTCAAGATGAGAGGAGAGAGAATCAGAGAGAACTTGGTCGTTTATGGTCTTAGATGTGCTACCATAGATAGTAGTGTCATCAGCATAAATGTCTACAAATGATGTAAGGATATGATTTGGAAGATCATTAATGTAGATCAGGAAAAGAGTTGGGCCCAGGATGGAACCCTGAGGGACTCCAGCATTAATACTATGAGCTTTTGATTTCTGCGCATCAACCACTACTCTTATAAATCTATCAGAGAGAAATGATTTAATAATTGAGAAGACATTTGCAGCTATACTGTAGCTGGAGATTTTGTGAAGTAAACCTTTATGCCGTACTCTATCAAAGGCCTTTGATATGTCAAGAGCAATTGCCCTAGAAAGGTAGTCTCCATCGAGAAATTTGCTAATCCTATGAGATATAACTGTAAGCACATCTGCTGTAGATCTAGCAGAACGGAAACAATATTATTATTATTGTTGTTATTATTATTATTATGATGATGATTATGATGATGATGAAGGTACCGCCAATATCCTTAGGAAAATCCTTGATTTTTGAAGCTCCTGGTTTGGATCCGGGACTTAGGGAAAGTCCTTTGAGAATGAACTCCATCTGTTTTGAAGGAGAGGGAGACGTTGGTAAACGAAATCAGAATTATTATTATTATTATGATTATTATTATTGTTGTTATTTTTATGTTGTTGTTATTATTATTATTGTTGTTATTATTATTATTACTGTAACAGAGCATGTATATGTAAAGATGATATCACGGTAAGGAAAAAGAAAACGACTATAAGAGAGAGAGAGAGAGAGAGAGAGAGAGAGAGAGAGAGAGAGAGAACGTTAGAGAGGATGATCACGTTAGAGACGTGTGTGTCGTCACTGCCGCAACAAGAAGTCACGCGTGGCGGGACAATGAGGAAAAAAATGAGTCGAGTTATTACTTGTCTTATGTTTCTTGTGATGTAGACTGCATACAATGTGTTGGGTCCAGGGTGTAAATGTGCATAACGTTAACAAGCAAACAAACTTGCAACATCAAGTTGAGCTGATTGCTAGGATAAAACAAGTGCGTCTCTCGAAGCGCATTGTGAAGGTAGCAGGACTGGACGTCGTCGTGGAGATTCAAAGCGGCTTCTTAAAACGTGCCGTTTTCGACAAGAGATCCTCTAAAAATGCACTTTTGATACATTTCGAATATTGAGAATGCATCAATTATTAGCCAAGATATGGTGTTTTATCTTCCCTTTTCTAGAAATGTCAGTTGACAGCTTGTAGGTGGTTGTATCAGTCGTGTCTATTTCCTCTTATTTTTTTGCCTTTGTGTAGCCATGCAGCCATGCATACTACATAATAACATCCATGACCATATTATCAAATTAAACTTTATGTTCCTGAAGAAAAGTGGAAAATATTGAATAAAAGATTGAATATAAATTATGCTTCGATTGAATGAATATCTTTTTTTATCTGTTTTTGTTGATTTGAATGATTTAAGGTTTGGCGGATATGACGCAACATTTTTGCGTCAGCATTTTGTTGTCTTACCCGCAAAGTTATTTTTATTTTAAAGAAACATCAAATCTTTTATTACTTAATTTTGAAACTTTACATCTGAATATATTTTTATCTATTCATCATGAGGTTATAATTTCCGCACCTTTGAAATTATACCCCCCCCACACGAAAAAACTCGGAAATCTTAACTGCAGTTCAGTACTTCTTGAATAGGCTGTGCGATTTGATCCGGAAGATTGTTAGAGATTTTTTTTTTTTACACGGTGGTCACCACTTATCAAAGCCCGGAAGCCACTCAGGGATAAGGTTTATTGCAAGTACAGTACGTTAGTGTGGAGATTTAATGAAGTGTTTACTTAAGGGGGCGGTTCATTAGGAATTTGTTAACGTTGGACTTGAAGACATCCAGGTTGTAGTCAGGTGGGAAGCAGGCAGACGGAACAGAATTCCACAGGCGTGCAGTTCTAAGAAAGACGCTTTGTTCATGGAATCTACGTTTAGGTTTAGGCACAGATAAAGAGTGGGGAAAATTTTTCACAGTGGATTCAGCAAGACGAGTGTTTTTCGTGGAAGATGTGCAATCATTTTGCCTAATCCCAGTCCACAAAATCCCGGCTTTACCATTTATGTATGACAAATTAAGGCAAGGCAAAAGTACGACAAAGCACGACAACTGCTCCTGCTGATCTTTATTAAAGCACGAAAAATAAGGGCAAAACAAATTATGGCAGGACAAATGGACCCTGTTTTTATTTTTCACTATAAAACTTTCCAAAAACTGAGCGACTTTTTTCAGACATTGAACTGCTAAAAAATACGAATAATAAAATAGTCGTTTAAGTTAAAGAGAAAAATATTTGTTTGCTCTTTTAAAATCGTTTGTTTTCTAGGAAATGATTGCTTTTTGTAATAGTTAGGGTTTGTTTTTGTAATAGTAAATGTTTTTTTATTGTAAGTGTTTTTTAATAGGAAGTGTGTTTTTTAACAACAAGTGTTTTTAATAGTAGGTGCTTGACTTTTTTTTTTAATATTAAGTATATGTTTTTAATAGTAATTCTTTTTTAATAGTTCGTATTTTTAATAGTAAGTGTTTTTAATAGTATTTTTTTTAATAGAAAGTGTTTTTAATAGTAAGTGTTTGTTTTTTTAATAGCAAGTGTTTTTAACAGTAAGTGTTTTAATTTTATGTGTTTGTTAATAGAACGTGTTTTTTAATAGTAAGTGATTTTTTAGTAGTAAGTATTTTTAGTAGTAAGTGTATGTTTTTATAGCAATTATTTTTTAATAGTAACTGTTTTTTAATAGTAAGTGTATGTCTTTTATAGTAAGTGTTTTGCAATAGTAAGTTATTTTTAATATTAAGTGTATTTAATAGTAAGTGTTTCTAAATAGTAAGTATTTTTAATAGTAAGTATTTTTAATAGTAAGTGTATGTTCCTTACTAGTTAGTGCTTTTAATGGTAACTTATTTTTTAATAGTAAATGTTTTTTAAACGTATGTGTATGTTTTGTAATCGTATATGTTTTTTAATAGTATGTGCTTTTAATATCAAGTGTTTGTTTTTTCATAGTAAGTGTTTTTTGAATAGCAAGTGTTTGTTTTTCATAGTAAGTGTTTTTTTGAATATCAAGTGTTATTATAATATGAAGTGTTTTTTTTTGAATAGCAAGTGTTTTTATAATATGAAGTGTGTTTTTTTAATAGCAAGGGGTTTTAATATGAAGCGTTTTTAATAAGTGTTTATTTAATAGCTAGTTTTTTGTTTTTAATACTGTTTTTTTTTTAATAATAAGTGTTTGTTTTTCTCAATAGTAAGTGTTTTTTAATAGTAAATGTATGCTTTTTAAATAATGAGTGTGTTTTAATAGTAAGTGTATGTTTTTGCAGTGAGTGTATGATTTTTAATAAGTGCTTTTTGATAGTAATTCTTTTGTATTATAAGTGTTTTTAATAGTAAATTTTTTTAATATGAAGTGTTTTTTTTTTAAATAGCAAGTGTTTTTAATATTTAAATGTTTGCTTTTTTTAATAGTAAGTGTTTTTTTATAGTAAATATCTTTAATATTAAGTGTTCACAAAATAACAATGAAAAATTTCCCTCTAAATCTCGGCTCGTCAATATGAATAAAAACTTCTTCATTTTTTTTATAAAGATCTTTAGCGAAAAAACAAACAAACAAAAACAGAATGCTTGTATGTCTAAATTAAAATCGATTGCTTTTTTTTCTTCTTGACATAAGAATCTCATGTTGATTCAATGACGTGCCTAAATATCACACGAATAGAAAATCAGCAGGAGTAATTGTCGTCCATTTGCCGTGCCTTAAGTTGCCGAACATAATTATTAAAACCCCGCAAAGTTTGTTCAGATAAAAAAAATCAAATTTTTTATTCATAAATTTTTTAACATCAGACGATTTTTTCCTTTTCATCAAATAATTATAATTCCTCGCACCTTTTAATATTGACTAGATTACAAAAATCCGGAAATATGGAAGCAATGGCTAGCAGGAAAATGATTATGACTGTGTCTGCCAAACGAATTCTATAAAAGAAATTGGGGGAAAAAGTTGCCATAAGATCGATGTAAGACAATGCGGACCTTGGCGAGAGAAATGGCCGCTAGAGTGACGAATATGAGTGATAATCGTCAAATACAGATAATTAGTATAATTTGGATCATCCGAATTATTCTTCTCATCATGAATGTTATTTTCACAGCGTTTCAGCCGATTTTACCGCCAACCTTCTTTAGGTGTATCCTGTCGAACTCGGGAATCTTTCTGTCAAACTCGGGAATCTTTCTGTCAAACTCGGAAATCTTTCTGTCGAACTCGGGAATCTGCACTGAATTTCGAATGGAACTCTTTATCTAAAGGTAGGTAGCGTGATCTCTTTCTGTCAGCCATGATCGTGTAGAAGTTTTGAGTATCGCCCGCATTAAGGATTCAACCTTCAGCCTCCAGATGTGTGCCTCTTACAACTGAATTTTACCAAGTATTTATCCGTCTTCACGAAAGATTTCCGAGTTCAACAAGATACACCTGAAAAGGTCGGAGGTTATATCGGCGGAAATGTGAAAATGACACTCAAGGTAAGAACAGTAGTTTAAATAATACGAAAACGGCAGAATAAATAACAAAAGTTAATAATTAAGTTTTTAATTTTATAAATTAATTTTATAAAATTAATTTTATAAATTAATTTTATAAATTAATTTTATAAATTAATTTTATAAAATTAATTTTATAAATTAATTTTATAAATTAGGTCAACATAAATTTTGAGATGTGGATTGATTGTTTATATTATTTAAATTATTCGGTCTATTTTTCTCATCTTTATTATTATTTGCACAACGTTACGTAACAGATAAAGTACTCGGTAAAAAATCACTTAAAAATGACATGGTTATAGAAATTGAAGGTTTAATTGTTAGTGTGGACAATGCTGAGGATAGAATTGCGAATTACTTAAGACTTCTACCTAGTCATAGCTGACGGAATGAGAACATGCTGTCGCCTGTGAATTAAATACCAGCTTCAGTTCGAAATGTAACATGATCAACCTGACGGAGCGATTTGCCCCTAATTGGGGAGCCGGATAACTATGCTAAGATAGCTTTAATGGATCCCGGGCAACGGCGGATATCCCAAAGTCTTAAAATAGAAGATATGGATATATATTTTATTTCATTGTCAAAATAGATATATTTTGCTTTATTGTTTGGAAATCAGAGATATATTGTTATTCAAAAATAACGACAGGAAATGTTAGAATAATAGCGCTGACATTGTCTGGCACGACGGACTCAGTACCAGGTGTTCTGACTAACAGCCAATGAACTCTGGGGGTCATGGGAAAAGATATCATTTTTTGGTCCCAGATTACAAAGCTGGAAATATTGGTAAATTGCATACCCACAAATTTGGATTCCTCAGATGCGTGGCGTGATTCGATTGGTTTAGGAGATCATCTCCTCCACGCCTGACCTTACTATATAGTGCTAATGCCACTCGAAATTAGTCAGATTGATGCCGAATCTCGAGATAAACACATTGTTTCCTGAAGATGTGACCAACACACCCCCTTTCCATCCCATCTAAGTGCTGTCCCCGAAGAGAAGAGAGATTTGAGACTTTTAAAACTTACTAAGAACCGAAAAATATATTTGTAAAAAGTCTGTAATATATTTTATGAAATTAGAATAGAATTCAAGCGTCTGTTGTCTTTCTTGCCTGCGTGAGATTTGTTATTCGTTTTCAGCATAGCAGGATTCAATGTGACCACCTCCCGAAGTACCAGATGACACGAGCCAAAGTTTTCAAGAAGATCAGGGGTCCTTATGTAACTTCAGAGAGGGTGTTACAGAAATTCCCTAGAGATTCCCGAAATTCCGCACAGTTCCCGAGTTCAACAGAAAGATTCCCGAGTTCAACAGAAATATTCCCGAGTCCAACATAAAGATTTCTGAGTTCAACAGAAAGATTCCAGAGTTCAACAGAAAGATTCCCGAGTTCAACAGAAATATTCCCGAGTCCAACATAAAGATTCCCGAGTTCAACATAAAGATTCCCGAGTTCAACAGAAAGATTCCAGAGTTCAACAGAAAGATTCCCGAGTTCAACAGAAATATTCCCGAGTCCAACATAAAGATTCCTGAGTTCAACATAAAGATTCCCGAGTTCAACAGAAAGATTCCCAAGTTCAACAGAAATATTCCCGAGTCCAACATAAAGATTCCTGAGTTCAACATAATGATTCCCGAGTTCAACAGAAAGATTCCCGAGTCCAACATAAAGATTCCCGAGTCCAACATAAAGATTCCTGAGTTCAACATAAAGATTCCTGAGTTTGACAAGAAGATTTCCAAGTGCGACAGAAAAATTGTCGCGTTCGATAGAACGATTCTTGAGTTCGGTAAGATACCCTACACATGAAAAAGGTCGGAGGTTACGTCGAGCGTAACGTTTGGAGAATAAACTGTCCGTCCACCATTGTCGGTAAAAACCACGAACATCACTGATGATGCTATGACTTGAACGTAATATTTTTTGTGTCAAGAGTTGCGCAATCTCTAGCCACACCTCTCCTGTGTTGGCACTGTTTTATTCCAGTGACAAGTAGAAATTCAGGACGGTTGGAAACAATACCAAGATAATTAGAGAACACATACAGCACCTAATATTCCTAAATGATCACCCATCTGGTACTAGCCAGGCTCATTTTTGCTTAACTACGGTTTTCTGACAAGAACAGGTGTGTCTAAATGATTAAGCTGTAAGTTAAGCAATGTGAAGCTTGGTCAGTACTAAAATGGTTGACCATTTGAGAATTCCAGGTGCTGTATGTGCTCTCCGCTTATCTCGACATTGTTTCCAGTCATCCTGGACTTCTCCTTGCCACTGGACTTAAGCAGTACCGATGCAAGAGAGGTGTGGTTAGGGATTGCACAACTCTTGCCTCATAATTACATGCTCACCTACCTTTACAAGGGGGGTATCCATTGTATTTCAAGAGGAAACATAGCAATGATTGTGTGACCTTTAGACGTGTGCTTACACGCCCTTGACCCTTTTTCGCGGCCCAGTTATGATCTGCACCCTGGTCGGTACAGTTATGATATATCGACTGGGCAACCAGGTCTGCCAACCGTTAGTACGTCGCGTCACCCAGTGAGTTCTTCGTTAAGGCGTTGGGGATTCTTCTCGGATGCTCGGTCCTCAAGGCCTGTTCTACCGTGGATCGTCTAGTTATCCTGGGTGTTCGTTGACGGATACGGTGTCACAAATGGCAAATAAGAAATTTACAAATATATAGATGTGACCTTGACACGTGTGACCTTAACCGTGGTCACATTTGGCAAATAAAGAATGTACATATATATGGATCAACGCACATCAGCAACAAAACTCCGGAGGTTGGTTAATATAATATATATTTCGGAAATTCATAAAAGAAGTATTTACAGCATGTACATATAGTTGACAATTAATTCAAGCAAGCAGTTAGTTCTACAACTGAGCTTCTGTTGTTGAAATACCTGGTCGGTATTGCGGACTTTGCGTAATTCTCATTAAGTAATCTACACGTTATAAACGTTGAGTTATCAGGCAACAAGCGAGGGGGGAGAGAGAGAGAGAGAGAGAGAGAGAGAGAGAGGTGATTCTGCCGAGACTCTGATTCCGGACTCTCTCTTCTTCTTCTGACTCTCTTCCGTTCTTCACTCGGTTCTTACTGCTTAATCTCTAATTTTTCATTTCTTTTATAATACAATTATGGAATGATGACGACACCCATGTTCGTCATCGACCAATCAAATTGCTTGATTATAATTCGACGGGGCCTTTCCTCATTGGTTGATTATACTTCGACAGGGCCCTTTTTCATTGGTCCATTTCCAAAATTGGTTTGACTCCTCCCTTAATTAACGCCCAACTTACACGTTGTATTAATTAACTCCTCCCTGGCTTACTAATGGAATTTCCCCCTATCCAGGAAAATTACTTTTCCTTTTACTTAAAGCAAATCACGCGATTTTATTTGTTTTGAAATTATCTATTGATCTCACCTTTCGCTTTGATAATTCAAAGGGATTTTAGTTTATCTTTGAATTAAGTTCTGGTTGTCGGCCATTTTATTATATCAGACATTTTGTTTACGTCAAAAGACCAAGAATGCATTTGTCGCTTTGAACTTATCGGACATTTCCCATCCGAGCAAAAACATTTCATAAATTCCCTTTTTTCGTTCGACCTGATTCACCAAATGACAATTCTCGATACGTTATTTTATTGTTTTGAAATTCCGGACAATTCATTTTTTTTCCTCTTCTTTGTTCTAAACACAATGCCGAGTCACTGCGTGTGTTTCAAAAACAACCCGACTTTTCAACTTGTCAAATTCCCAGGTCAACTTTTGGCTCATAGTTTTGCCAATTGCGGGTGTGAAATCCCCACCCCTCCGGCTACTGTACACTATGCTTTCGGCCATTGGAGATCAAACGCCTGTGTATTTTGGCTAACATATTTTATGCATTCTTTTTCGCTTTTGATGTCTAGAATGTGATTCAACTCTTCGCTACAAAGGCACTCCCGCCGCCGCCATTTCAACAACAGACTTAGCTCAGAATTTATTCACAAATAAAAATTAATAATAATTTTTATTCCTTCAACCCGATTATCGTCCGGGAACAAAAAATTACTTTCAACCAAAATAAACGTCACATCAACCCTACCGGTCTGATGTGGCCTCTCTTTAGTGTTACAATTGTGAGAATAATCCAAATAATACACTTCCACCTTTGTCACTAGTTGTTTTCACTGTCATATTTTCGCATTTTTTTGCACTTGTATGGCATGTATTACATGAACAAACATGATAAAGGCTTTTCTGTTAACACCTTTGACTCTTTGCATATTTTACAAAGGAATCATCACTTACCAAGGCCAAGAACACTCGAGGATAAGAAAGAACGGACATCGACTGAAAGAAAACAGCATTCCACAATTGTCTCTATCTCAACTCTTTGTCTGTGTGTGTGCATGTGTGTGTATATGTGTGCGTGTGTGTGTATGTGTGTATATGTGTGCGTGTATGTGTGCATGTGTGTGTATGTGTGCGTGTGTGTATGTGCGTGTGTGCGTGTATGTGTAAGTTCGTTTCATATAGACCCCATTATGGCTTGGCCGATTTTTATGAAATTTCTCACAAATTTCTGGCAAAATACTTAGATATGTTTTGCGTCAGAATGTCTTCGATAAATACCGATAATCGAAAACATTCGATGAAAGAAAAATCAGGCGATTTTGACCAAAGTGAACACCTTATACAGCCTAACATCACAAGTGCATTTGAGAAGTTTTATACAACAGAAGCCGGAAAGCCCAGCATATAAAATCAACAATAGGTTCTTTGATATGACAGGGGTACGTTCGAAGTGAATGCTTTTGTTTAACATCATTGAATATGATACTTGGCTTTTGCATTAATTGAAGCCATTATATATAAAAATAATTTTATAAAATCAACAATAAGTTCTCTATACTGCAATGTAGACTACAATGTATTGTGAACTAAGTCACTGCGAGAGGCATGTGAATTTTCGCCTGGTGCACCGCAATGTGTTCCCAACTAGAGCAGGCAATCACTAAATTTGATTGAAATTTGGGCGATTTCACCGATTTGATGACAATAAAAAATATGGGAGTGTGAAACATTCGTCGATCATCATTCAATTCCAGGCAACGCCAGGTAACCCTTTTAACACACGCACACCCATATATACATATGTGCCTAGATGTCTCAGTGGAATTCCAATTCAAAAAGACCACTTCATCAGACCAAAGAAGGAGCGATATTGAAACCTTTCTGATGAAGTGGTCTCTTTGAATTGGGATTCCACTGAAACATGTATGCACATATGTAACAAATATTGTTTGTATAATAAACAGACTATATACCAGCTCTGTTCTCCATTGATCACTCTTTAATAATCATACGAGATCATTGGATTTACATCTAGGAAACAAATCTATACAACCATTATACATATATATATATATATATATATATATATATATATATATATATATAACTACTTCATTTACTCACATAAAATTAATATACGAAAGTATAGATTTATGTGTAAACTTTAAGTATTTACTTCAAAAGTGCTCAATACGTAGGTAGAGCTAGTTAGTAATTTATAAAATTAAAAGTAATTTATAAATTAAAATTATATGGCTTAATCGCCATATATATATATATATACATACATACACATATATATATATATATATATATATATATATATATATATATATATATATATATATATATATATATACTCAAAGAAAACCAACCTGCCTCCTCCCTTGAGGCTTGCATTTACTAATATCCGCGGGCTTAGAACTAACTTAGATGATATTGAGTCATTTCTCCTTGTAAACACCCCGGATATCTTAGCATTAAGTGAAACTAACCTTCACTCCTCCATTAACCACTTTAATATGCCTAGTTATCTCCCACTCTACCGTAAGGACTCGGACAGACATATGCATGGACTTGGAGTCTATATTCGGAACACCCTCCCCCTGACTAGAGAAATAAAACTAGAATCAGAGGACCAGGCCTTTATGTGCTTCAGACTAAATATGCAACACAATATTAACTACTTGTATTTTCTCTACCGCTCTCCCTCAAACCAAGACTGTACCCTAATAAACAAAATCTCAGACAGCATAGCTATAGCACTCTCCCTCGATACTAGCGCACAAATACATGTATTTGGTGACTTCAATGTCCACCACAGTAACTGGCTAGGATTCTTAAATCACACAGACGTAGCTGGTAGCGCAACTCATAGCTTCTCTATATCTCATTCCCTATCTCAGTTGGTTACATTTCCGACACGTTTCCCAGACCAGCACGATCAACATGCCTCACTTCTAGATCTCTTTCTGACAACAGTTCCCAATGACTGTACAACAAATGCCCACAGCCCACTCGGGAATGCTGATCACGCTGTGATAATGGTAGAAATCAGCCTAAATTCTTGCCCTAAAACTGAAGACCCACTTCTCAAAACAACGAGGTATTACAAAAAGGCTGATTGGGAAGCCATCAGGGAGCTCATCAGAGATGCCCCATGGCAAAATATATTTACTCTTCCAGCGGAACAGTGTGCAAATGAGACAACTGAATGGTTCAAAACTGCTATTGAAGCACATGTTCCCGCACGGAAATACTATAGCAAACCCCACTCTTCCCAATGGTTTACTTCTGCTTGTGCAGCTGCCATTTGTCAAAGGCAGCATGCGTTCCGCAGATTCAACCGACATAAGTCCAGCTCAAATAAACAGAAGTTTATAGAAGCTAGAAATAATTGTAAGAGAGTGATAGACACAGCTAAGACAGATTACTCTGAAACCACCAGAAAGCGCATCGAAGCACAGAAATTAGGAACTCGGGATTTTTGGAAAATCAACAACAGCGTAGTTAATAATGGACAGTCAATTATTCCCCCACTAACAAACAATCATGAGGTTGCTTGCACGGCAACTGACAAGGCTAATCTGCTTGCCAGTCGGTTTGCCTCAAACTCCACACTGAACTCGGTACACCACTCACTCCCTGATTTTCCTCTGCGAACAGACGCCACACTTGACGATTTGAAAATCACCCCTTCTCAGGTACATGCTATTATAAAAAACCTAGACACCTCAAAAGCATGTGGACCAGATCTCATCCCGGCTGTGCTATTAAAAAAATGCTCTGCCGAGGTTGCTCCAGTTCTGTCCAAACTTTACAATAAATGCCTTAACGAAACTTGTTTTCCTGACTGCTGGAAAACCGCCTCTGTGGTACCAGTCTTCAAGAATTCTGGTGAAAGAACTGACCCAGTAAATTATCTCCCCATTAGCCTCCTCCCGCTTTTCGCCAAAATATTTGAGTCCTTAGTTAATCAAGCCACCTAACAGCTGCTAAACTTAGTTAATCCAGCACCTAACAGCTGCTAAACTCCTGACTGACAAACAATATGGATTCAGGCAAGCCCGTTCAACAGCAGATATCTTAACTGTAGTTTCTGAACGTATATACCGTTCATTGGATAAAATAGGGGAGGGTAGAGCGGTGGCCCTTGATATATCTAAGGCTTTTGACAGAGTATGGCACGATGGTCTTCTAAGGAAAATTAGATCATATGGAATCACTGGAAGAATTCATAATGTAATTAAATCCTTCTTAAGCAATAGAAAAATCAAAGTTGTCCTCGACGGACATACATCCAAACAATATGACATAAATGCGGGAGTACCTCAGGGGTCTATCCTTGGACCTCTATTATTCCTGATATTCATAAACGACCTCCCTGATAATATTGTTTCGGAGATGGGTATATTTGCCGATGACACCACTCTCTATCAGATATGAGGGGAAAACAAATGAACACATATCCAAGGAAATGGCAGAAACACTAGAGGACGACCTTCAACCCGTAGTGGAATGGGGACAAAAATGGTTGGTCACATTCAATGCTGCTAAGACTAAGCTTTTTTCCTTTAATAACTCCAAGAAACCTTCTCTACCACCAATAGCAATGGCCAAGAACACATTGCCTGAAAGTACTTCTTTTAAACTCCTCGGCCTAACGTTTACAGGGAATATGAACTGGAATAAATACATTGAGAGCATTGCCAAGGCTGCTGCAAGGAAGGTTGGCTCCCTCTACCGTACTAGAAAACTACTTACGCCTGCCAGTATCCTATACCTCTATAAGGCAACCATTCGCCCATGTATGGAGTACTGTTGTCACATCTGGGCTGGTGCATCTGCTGCTTGTCTCTCGCTCCTGGACAGGGTTCAAAAAAGAGTCGCCAACCTGATAGGTCCTGAACTGTCATCTAGGCTTCAACCTCTGTCCCATCGACGAGATGTTGCATCCCTCTGCCTGTTCTACAAATACTTTAATGGTGAATGCTCTGACGAACTGCAAACACTTGTACCTCCCCGACGTAACTACCCCCGACAAACCCGACAAGCTACTAAGTCTCATCCCTTTACAGTAGAGATCCCTAGGTGCAAGAAAGCCTTTTACTCCAATAGTTTCTTCCCCAGAACTGCGGGTCTTTGGAACTCCCTTCCGGGATTCTGCTTTCCCAACTGCAATGATATGCAGAAGTTCAAGTCTAATGTTAACAAACATCTTTCTACTCTTCTCCCCTCATAATGACCCCGCTAATTAATTCCCTAATAGTAGCCCCCTGCTTCAAAGTGGCACTGTGCCTTGTTTGGGGTGAAAATTGAATAAATATATATATATATATGTGCGTATGTGTGTGCATACGTGACATGTTAAAGCTTTTTTAAGCAAATAAATTTATTTCCTAAATAAAACAATGAGGTTAAGGTGAGTAATAGTTTATGTACACGAAGAAATGATAAAAGCGTAGAAGAAAAGAGGATAATATGATCTCGCGGTTAAAATAGCAATTTTTTTTCATACCAAAGACGTTTGTCATTTCTGGTCTCAAATTTCTTTAATTGATACAATAAAAAGACAAACCGCTATTCATTCTCTGCTTCTGTACATTTATTCATAAAAATAAATTAAACGCGATGACAAATAATAATAATAAAAAGGAAAAAAGTCGTAAGGAACAGAAAAATTATTTGGTACCCCCCCCCTTCAAGCAAACCTTTAAATCTGAACTCTTAATCAGCTACTATATAAAATATTTACTAAAAATCTAGGCTCGCAAGTAACGATAGAAGTCCTATATATTTGCCTCCCAATGAAGGCAGAGATAGAGAGAACGCCGATTGTTCATGTGAGAAAATCCAATTCCTTTAAAAGGGGTCACTTTAAATCGGACTAAAAATAAAATTCCTTCACTGACCGAGGACAGAAAAGATAAAGCATAGTATTGTTAGTTTTAACTAAACAAAAAATATATGAATAAACACAATTGCCCAATTACGTTTACACATTTATTATACACTGACAAACATTTAAACAATAACAAAACACAATACAATAGCGACAGTTCGATAAGACTCACCGACTGGTGGAAAAAGTTCTCAGAGCTCACCTCGTGGTGGAACGAAGGTTCTCCTCTTCTTGAGAGGGAAAAGGCAACACGTCTGCCCGTGACCAAAGGAAAAAAAACCCAAAAAACAACCAACCTTAGAGCAGGGGCAGATTACTCGTCCCCGGTGTCCTCTAATTTTTAGTCCCCTACAGTATCAGTCCTAGCCAGAAAACATAATAATAGTAGTACAGAGTGGAACGATAAAAGTGTGACGCTAAAGGAAACAGCATTACAGTAATATTTTTAAACTTTTATTGAAAAATTCAATTCAGGTAACTTGATTATGTGGCAGATCTATTCAATGTAGCCGCCTTCAGCCTCAATTAATGGCTCTATATAGGTCAGGAACTTGGAGCATGCCTCTTCCACAAGCGCCGGCAGGTGCTTGGCAAATGGCGGCGATCAGGCTGGCTTTGGTGTTGTAGGAGGTCATGTTGGTGATGTTTTCGACATATGACCAGAGTAGTCCAGTGGGTTCAGGTCGAAGAAGGAAGAGGGGAGTAATGAATAAAGGATACAAAATCGTAGCATTCCTTCTGAAGCCGAGCCTGGGTCTCTTTGGACTTTTTGGCCGGTGCCAAGTCCTACTGCCATACCCAGGGTCTGCCTGTGGCCACCTTATTGCACTAGAGTATCACCACACTCTTCAGCACATCCAGGTACATTTTGGTGTTGACTTTCAAGTCGACTTCAGAGATGTGAGGTGGGATGATGTGGCCCTCATTTGAAACCACACCAAAGACCATAACCGTGACCAGAAACTGTTTTTATCACCCTGTGCACGTCTCTGTTATTCGTGACAATCCAGCGATGCATTTTGAAGGTGCTGGCAATGGTCCTGTTGTCATAACTTGGATCATTATAGAGCATGAGTTGTACAGCGACGCATCTCCGATCTCGCTCGTTGAACATTGTGTCATTTTCATAGATGATAGAAGGCTCCTATCGCAGCAACTATGTGCTTATTATATTAAAATAGAGCCCATTGTATCGGAATCGGTGAAAATATTGGAATCGTTCCATCACTATTTGCTATCGCAAGCTTTAATTGAGTGCTGGAAAAGCAATAAAACTAGTTACATAGCAATGTGCTATTCTTGTTAACTACGCTTACGATTGTAAGAACAGAAGTTATACCGATATTAAAGTCGTGTTTTACGTAATCAACGGTTTTCATAAAATGTAATTATGTATATTATAATTTATGATTCACGCGGATAGTAATAATTTGTAGCATTAAAACACTGAGAGAAAATCGTCTAAAAATAAATAAAAGGAAACACGTGATGTATTTAATTAGTGCAATCTATGAGATAACCACACTCTTTTGTACAAAAAGCCGATGTCATTTTTTATTAAGTAGTAGATGTACCCGGCATTGCCCGGGAGTTAACTGAACGTAAAATTTCTAAAATAAATAAATAAATAAATAAATAATCAAGTAAAAAAAAAAAAAAACGGAAAAAATTGAGACGTGTATGTGAGTATTATATATTTTCTAAACAATTCAAGTCTTGTAAGTAAAAAAAAAAAAAAATACTCGAGATGAAATCGAAACGAAAACGTTAAGATAGTAAATCAAGTACGAAACCATTACGTCAGCCTTCCACGGCCTTTAAAAAGTGTTTTCAAACATACTTATTCTTAACACAAGGAAACTGTCGTGTGAAAGATTCGTGCATGTACACTCAGAAAACATTTGACAAAAATATAAAAATCCGATGACACCCATGTACCAATTTTTCAATTTTGACCCCTTAGCATTCTTTCCGGATGAAAACAGATTAAAAATTTTCCACCTGTCTGAATACACTATATACCAAATTTCAGGTCCGTGTATAAAAAGTTCGTTGAGTATATAGGTTGAGAGTTATCCTGATTTATATATATATATATATATATATATATATATATATACGAGGGGCGTGCAATAAGTAATGCCACTGACCCAGTTCCAGTTGTCTGATCTAGCTGAAATTTTGCATGTGCAAGGATTTATATCTCTATGGGTTATGTGGCAAATTACAGCTCTGAACTAACTGTGGTTTCTGTGTTAAAGGTGTTTGAACTGAGTCAGGTGTGAAATAGAGCCTGTTGAATGTCGAGCAGTGATCTGGTTTTTGTATTTAAAAAGACGCACACCACAGGAGACTTTCGATGAAATGAAATGATCTAACGGTGATAATGCCCCATCATATGACCTTGTAAAACGCTGGCATCGTGAATTCAAACATGGGCGGAAGTCTGTGAAAACAGCTCCCAGACCTGGTCGCCCCCTTCTGCTATTGATGAGGCATCTGTTCGTCAAGTTGAGGCTGCAATTTTGGAAGATCGGTGCATTACTATTCGCCAAATAGCCCAACATGTCAAGATTAGTACAGGGTCTGTGGAAACTATCATTCATGACTATTTGCATATGCATAAAGTGTCTGCCAGATGGATTCCCAGATTGCTCACAGTATTCCAGAAGCAAGAACGCGTCGAGTGCTCGAGGATGAATTTGGAGATGTGCCAAGAAGATAAGTCAAAGTTTTTCAAAAGACTGATTACACAGGATGAAACCTGGGTCCATCACTATGATCCAGAGACCCAAACCCAGTCAATGCAGTGGAAGCACTTCAACTCACCACCTCCAAAGAAGGCAAGGGTGCAGCGCTCCGCTGATAAGATCATGCTCACAGTCTTCTGGGACCAGGACGGAGTAGTGATGACAGATTTCCTGGCAAAGGGTATCACAATTACAGGAGCCTATTATGCTTCATTTCTGAGGAAATTAAGGGAA
>NC_136493.1:12970650-13003150 GCF_053919585.1 Euprymna scolopes
ATTTAAAGATCTCCGTATGCAAACGATTTGGGTTAGGAGACTTTCCATTGTTCAGTTTATGGACAGCTGTTTCAACCTCCTGGAGAGAAGGAACCTCTACCAAGATATCCTTGACCGGATTGCTAGGAATCAACCTAACAAACTCCTGATCGACATAAGAAGTCTGTTCAGGAGGTCATCGAAATGCTCCCTCCATCTATGAAGAATGTCGGTAGGGTCTTGAAGAAAATCTCCACCATCTTTCGAGCGTAGAGGAGTGATAAGCCGTCTGGATGGTCCGTAAACTGCGCGTAGTAGGCTGTATAAGATCTTGGTGTTGTTCGAATCCGAGGAAGCTGTATTTCCTCAGCTTTCTGCCTTCACCATTCATCCTGCATGTAACGCAACCTCCTCTGCACCTCGCGCTTGATTGCCTTAAACTTGTCCCTCAATCGATCTTGCTCATCATCTGTCAAACCACCCCCAAGATACGCGTACAATGCCCTGGCTTTTGAATCAAGCAGAGCCTAAATTTCAGTATCATTCTCATTGAACCAATCCTGATGTTTACGCTCACAATAACCTAATACTCTCTCACATACCTCATAGACAGATTTCTTAAAAGCAGGCCAAGTATTTTCACAATCAATCTCTTCTATCTCCTTAACTAGTTTCTCTCCTACAATATTGTCCTTTAGATGGGCAACATTAAGTCGCTCCCCTCATCTTGGGCTTCACAACACACTTAATCTTTGCACAGACCAACCGAAGGTCGGTTCAGCACTCTGCACCCCGCATGACACGAACACTGCAGATATTCCTCATCTCACGTTTTCTGACTAACACATAGTCTATCAAGTGCCATTTTTTGGAACCAGGATGCATCTAGGTCGTCTTGTATTTGTCCTTCTGCTGGAAAACTGCAACAACATCAGACCATTGCTATTACACTTGCCCACTCCATGTTTACCCAGCACATCCCAGGTTTCAAAATCTCTTCCCATCCTAGCATTAAAATCTCCAAGAATGAAGATCTTATCAGCAGAGGGAATGTGTCTAACTACACTGCACAAAGCAAAGTAGAAAGCAACCTTTTCATCTTCTGTTGCATCCATAGTGGGTGCATAGACACTCAAAAAAGTTGTATAACGACCATTTACCAGATGTAACGTCATAGTCATGATCCGGTCACTCACACCACAGGGAAGTTCTTCCAGGCTAGAAAGAATTGATGCCTTTATAGCAAAAGCCACGCATGATTCCCTCTTACATCCATCCGCTCTACCACTCCAGAAAAACTCAGAAAACTCTCCCTCATCAGCCAGCCTGGTCTCAGACAGAGCAACTATGTCCATGTCATAACGTTGAAGTTCCTTAGAGACAAGAGCAGATCTACGCTCTGGACGCGTTATGTCTGACGGTAAGTCAAGCAGCATCCACACATTCCAACAGCTGATGGTCATTGTCATATATTTCCTCACAGTAGCATGATGATGACCAGGTCCAGGTTGTGGAACCCTGAATCACCTGCCGGGCCAGGCCCTGGAAATTCCAGTTCCCTTATTGCTATTTATGTTTATAATCATATTTTCCAACTTCATTGAACGTTTTGCCGTTTTAGGCTACAGCCAGCCTTTTTTGCTATAAAGATACACGAGATGGTAAAAAGTGCATCTAATTTATATCGAGCAATGCCTGTGCCTGAGGATTGTTATAGTGGGGAAAGACTTTGCACCGAGACAATCTCACTCTCTAAACAACTGCCACATATATCCAAAAAGAAGAGCAAGTCAACATCATTGGATGCAGCAGTCATCGCAAGTTTTATATCAAAGTTTTCCTTCTCCTAGGGAGGTTGCCTTCACTATGACTTACAGAGCCCTCTCCACCCACCATGACATTTGATCCATGACTGGAACTTAGGTTGCTGGGCACCAGAGCATATTTCACATGCCGGTGGGTCATATATGCCGCAGCTTACAGGGCCTAACCTCCTCTGGAGGTTTCTGTTAGAGTTACCTCACCCTTAGCCTTTGGTTAAATAACCTTGGCAGTTGAGGTCCAGTTATACGGCGCAGGACACTCGCCGTTCATCAGAGCCCTATTTGCGTGGCAGTGGTCACGGTGTGCACGTGGGGTTGATTTGTCTGGGAGAAGCACAGAATAATTGCTAAGACATTATCTCTGTGCTTTTAACACACGTCCACACCAGACCTTGACCACTACATACATACATACATACATACATACATACATACATACATACATACATACATGTACCCATATCCACGTATATACGATTATATAAATATACATATTCATAAAAATATAAATATACAGACATATATAGGAATATATATATATATATATATATATATATATATATATATATATATATATATATATACATAGACATGTGTATATTTATACTAAGTAAATAAAGTAAAGTTAGGATAAATAAAAGAATGAATAAAAATTAAAAAAAAATAAATAAATAAACGGGTGTAGTTAATAATGTGAGGTTAGGTAGACACATTGCAAGATATGTTCAGAATACATGTTGGTTTGATATTTAGGAATCTGTATTGATTTGCTTTGCTTATTGGATAGGGATTAAGTTATAGTGTCTCGAAAAAAAATAAGTTATAAAGGTTTAAAGGTTAAAGATTATGAGAGTGGTGGTTAAGTTATAATGAGTCAGGGGTTCTTGTAGCTCCGTTAAGTTCATCGGTGAGCACTTTCAGTTGTAATAAAGGCGGTCAACTTAGCTGATACGCGCACTCGTCATATAATGATAAGATCACTCTGACTGACGCTAAAAACATTTAATAAGAATAAATCTTTAATTTCAACTGTATCTCTCGCGGTTCGCGGTAGTCTAGTGGTTCGGGTCTTTGCTAATGAAGCCATTCATGACTTATTATTATAATAGTAAATAATATATATATATATATATATATATATATATATATACACATATATATATATAATATAATATATATATACACACACACACACACACACACACACACACGCACATACACTCTACATATTTTGATGTAAACAATAAAAACAACGCAATTTTTAAATCCTTTTAAAAATCAAATACTTGCTTGATTTCGTTAATTTTTTTACAGACTTATTTAAAAAATAGCTGAACTATATATAAATTGAAATGATATACAAAGCATAATTCTCGTATCCCCCCCTTAATGCGATATTATCAGATTTTTTTTGTGTGTTTGTGGGGGGGATTCACATCTTAGTTTTTGTACATATTAAAATATATTGGAATGATATCTAATTTTGGGTCACAAACGTTCCCAGTTTATACGATTTTTCGAAAAAAAAAAAAAAAAAAAGAAAAAAAGAAATGAAGTTGGAAAATACAGTGTCCCAAAAATATGTATACACACTTTAAATAATTTTAAACCAGATGTTTGTTTTTTTCTTTGTAGATTGAACTCATCGATCTTAATGAGGGCAGCCAAGCTAACACCTGACGAAAAAGAATTCATTCTAAAATGTTACTGGAAGCATGAAAACGCTGTTGAAGTGTAAAGAGAGTGTATACATCTTTTTGGGACACCCTAAAATTATTTAGGTTTTACGAAATTTTTTTAAAAATTATTTATTATTTACGTTTCACAGTTTTTATTTGTATAATTCTAAAAGATTTCTGACATGATTTCTTTTTTTTTTTTTTAATGATTGAATTTTTCAAGGCTCGTGGAAAAATGTGGAAAATTAAGAAGAATTGACTGTCCAAGAAGATGACTCAACAAGTATTTGTTTACATCAGACTTGAAGATGATCATGTTAAAGTCGGTTCGGAAGCAGTCTGGTTGTATTTTGTTCCACACATAATTAATTTAACCTTAAATAAAATAAAATACGCATCAAGTTCGCTTGAAAGCCAAATCACAACGTAATATTAGGAAAATAAACAAATATTTTACTTGTTTGAAATTTATAACATAAATATATTTCTTGATTTAATTTTGTTGTAATAAGAAAGGAAATGCTAATTTAATTAGAATATTTTTAATGTACACATGTAAGAATTTATTTTCATCTAAAAAGTTTCATATTTAACTTGGTATACGTTTTTTATTTAGTAATATTCTAAAACTAGCATGGGTGCCCGGCGTTGCCAGGGTGTTTGGTGGTGTGTGTTGAGAAAAAAAAAAGTGGTAGCAGAAAGGCAAGCTCGAACCTGTACTGCAAAGGAGGAAAAGGACGGGGAAAAACGTGACGTCTTTGCTGTTACGACCACCGCCAAAACCGGAAGTGATGTAGGTTTAAATTAAGGCTAGACAATCGAAAAGAGGGGATGACTTTCGAAAATATCGGTGAAAAAAGCAACCCCTCCCTGTAGAAAAGTGCCCAGTTAAGGGTGAAGAAATTAATGTTTTTAGCCAATTTTTCAGTATTTGTCGTCTGAAGGGTCGAGCTTAAAAACGATACTGATCTTGTAAAAACCTGTCGCCTCTGTAGAAAGTTTTAGGCAGACAGGCAAACATACATACATACATTTATATATTGGTAGGTCAAATTTTCGACCCAAACCGATTAAAAAGCTTGCCCTATCTCTGAATAACCTTTATGTAAAATTTCAAATGTTTAGACCAGAAATTGTCTGACTAATTTGGTAGAAACCGCAGAGGTCACATTTTTTTAAAAACTTTGACCCCTATTATGATCGTATTTGCTTATGTAAGACATAAGAGTTCAAAAGGGAGGTAATTTTCTATTTAGATTTAAACGAGATGGCCGCAATTTTTCACCTGCTAACACGATTAAAGTCTTTTTTTTTAATAATTCGCGAATAATCAAGTAATTTCGACTGCATAATTTGGAAGTTAACATTTTAATTTATTAGAATTGACAAAAACAAAAAAAAAAATCAGTAAAAACCATTTATCGACTACAAAATTTCGTTCTGGCAGTGTAGAAGCGCCCAATTCTTTTTAATGATTAAATAAAATTCAACGTTGCCTGGGTGTTTGGAGGTGTATGTTGAGCAAAAAAAAAAAAAAAAGCGGCCAATTTTTTAAAATTTGACCCATATTATGACCCCTTAACATTTATTGTTTTGGACTCAAATTAAGTTATTAAGTTAGATCCATGTCAAAGGAACCTATATCTAAAATTTCAAGTGTTTAGACCCAAAATTGCCGGAGGAGTTGTATAGAGTTCTCAAAGGTCAAATCGTTGAACTTTGACCCCTTAACAGACAAATTTCTGACCGAAAACCGATCACGTCGATTTTTCCAAATCTCAGTACCCTGTCTTTAAAATTTCGAGTCTGTAGACTGAAAATTGACAGAGTTATTGCGTAGGGAAATGTACACACACAGAGGCACGTTCACTTATATATATATATATATATATATATATATATATATCTATATATATATATATATATATATAGATAGATAGATTAAACAAAAATATATACGTATACATAAATATATATGGAAACAATTTTGTGTTTACTGTAAAGTTTTTACGCAAATATTATGCAAGTATAAATCATGTAGAATATCTGCATGAATATAATTACACGTAATAGTTAACTAAAGATGATCATCCCATAAGAAAACCGAAAAAACTAATATGAAATTAATTTAAATGAATGTTTAAAAGAATATGCAAATTAGCTAGATCTTTTGCTAGTGAATGCAATTCCGAAACCCATATATAAGAAAATTGTATTTTCTTTTTAAATAGAAAAGAGGGGATTAATATGAATATCAATACACACAAAAGAAAAACGAATTCATAGGACTATAGATAGATTAAATTCAAAATTTTAAATTTTCTCGAAAACTATTATCATTAATATCACTTGAAATATGTTTTGCAATTACGAGGTGCCTTTAATAAGTTTCCAGATTTGTTTTGTCCAGGCATTTCAAATTGTCGTAGACTCTTGAAAATTCAGTATATTATTGCTATATATTTTATGAGATGACTAATCAATTTTTATGATTTCAGATTCAAACGAAAAAGCTACAGCAGGAATTGGAACACACCCTACTAAAGCCTGATTATCACAGCTGGTGGATTTCAAAAATGCAATCTGGATGTGAGAATAATTTAAAAGAACGATATGCAATAAAAGTCTGTTTAGACTTGAAAAAAAATGACACAGAAACGTATTGAATGCTTCAGACTGCTTTTAGACCATCTTGCATGAATGGAGCATCAGTTTTTGAGTTACATAAGAAATTCAAAGAAGTGAGTCTGTGAGGGATCATGAGAGATGTGAGAGGAGCAAGGAAGTCAGAACACCAGAGTTGATTGGCCAAATAAAGAATTTCATTGATAAGGACCGTCGTGTGTCTATAGAGACAATAAGTGCGCAGATTGATGTCAGTGTGGGAACTGGCCACACAATTATTTGTGAGGAACTGAAGATGCGGAAGATTTGCGCAAAGTTTGTCCCAAGAGTGCAGTCCACAACTCCATCCTTTTCATAGAGTTTGACAAAGATGGGCATCACGACAGTTCCTCGTACTCCATATAGTTCAGACCTTGCTCTCTGTGACTATTGGTTATTCCCTAATCTCAAATAAAACCTTAGAGACTGTCGTTATGAGACAAATGAGGAGATGAAAGAGGCTGTGATGAGGATAATTGACACACACAATAGGACCTTCCTGAAGTTGTTGAAACTATACAAGTGCATTGCAGCCGGAGGAGATTACTTCAAATGGGACTAGAGTTTCATGTGTGTACTATCAATAAAAGTTCCCATACGAAAAACGCACAGAAACTTATTGAAGGCACCTCGTATATTTTTTTGTGAAAACATTGAATAAACAATGTTTAATTTAATGATAATATCAACGCATTTCATGGAAAACATTGAATAAACAATGTTTAATTTAATGATGATATCAACGCATTTCATGGAAAACATTGAATAAACAATGTTTAATTTAATGATAATATCAACGCATTTCATGGAAAACATTGAATAAACAATGTTTAATTTAATGATAATATCAACGCATTTCATGGAAAACATTGAATAAACAATGTTTAATTTGATGATAATATCAACGCATTTCATGGAAAACATTGAATAAACAATGTTTAATTTAATGATGATATCAACGCATTTCATGGAAAACATTGAATAAACAATGTTTAATTTAATGATAATATCAACGCATTTCATGGAAAACATTGAATAAACAATGTTTAATTTAATGATAATATCAACGCATTTCATGGAAAACATTGAATAAACAATGTTTAATTTGATGATAATATCAACGCATTTCATGGAAAACATTGAATAAACAATGTTTAATTTAATGATAATATCAACGCATTTCATGGAAAACATTGAATAAACAATGTTTAATTTAATGATGATATCAACGCATTTCATGGAAAACATTGAATAAACAATGTTTAATTTAATGATAATATCAACGCATTTCATGGAAAACATTGAATAAACAATGTTTAATTTAATGATAATATCAACGCATTTCATGGAAAACATTGAATAAACAATGTTTAATTTGATGATAATATCAACGCATTTCATGGAAAACATTGAATAAACAATGTTTAATTTAATGATAATATCAACGCATTTCATGGAAAACATTGAATAAACAATGTTTAATTTAATGATGATATCAACGCATTTCATGGAAAACATTGAATAAACAATGTTTAATTTAATGATAATATCAACGCATTTCATGGAAAACATTGAATAAACAATGTTTAATTTAATGATAATATCAACGCATTTCATGGAAAACATTGAATAAACAATGTTTAATTTGATGATAATATCAACGCATTTCATGGAAAACATTGAATAAACAATGTTTAATTTAATGATAATATCAACGCATTTCATGGAAAACATTGAATAAACAATGTTTAATTTAATGATAATATCAACGCATTTCATGGAAAACATTGAATAAACAATGTTTAATTTGATGATAATATCAACGCATTTCATGGAAAACATTGAATAAACAATGTTTAATTTAATGATAATATCAACGCATTTCATGGAAAACATTGAATAAACAATGTTTAATTTAATGATAATATCAACGCATTTCATGGAAAACATTGAATAAACAATGTTTAATTTGATGATAATATCAACGCATTTCATGGAAAACATTGAATAAACAATGTTTAATTTAATGATAATATCAACGCATTTCATGGAAAACATTGAATAAACAATGTTTAATTTAATGATAATATCAACGCATTTCATGGAAAACATTGAATAAACAATGTTTAATTTGATGATAATATCAACGCATTTCATGGAAAACATTGAATAAACAATGTTTAATTTGATGATAATATCAACGCATTTCATGGAAAACATTGAATAAACAATGTTTAATTTGATGATAATATCAACGCATTTCATGGAAAACATTGAATAAACAATGTTTAATTTAATGATAATATCAACGCATTTCATGGAAAACATTGAATAAACAATGTTTAATTTAATGATAATATCAACGCATTTCATGGAAAACATTGAATAAACAATGTTTAATTTGATGATAATATCAACGCATTTCATGGAAAACATTGAATAAACAATGTTTAATTTGATGATAATATCAACGCATTTCATGGAAAACATTGAATAAACAATGTTTAATTTAATGATAATATCAACGCATTTCATGGAAAACATTGAATAAACAATGTTTAATTTGATGATAATATCAACGCATTTCATGGAAAACATTGAATAAACAATGTTTAATTTGATGATAATATCAACGCATTTCATGGAAAACATTGAATAAACAATGTTTAATTTGATGATAATATCAACGCATTTCATGGAAAACATTGAATAAACAATGTTTAATTTAATGATAATATCAACGCATTTCATGGAAAACATTGAATAAACAATGTTTAATTTAATAATATCAACGCATTTCATGGAAAACATTGAATAAACAATGTTTAATTTGATGATAATATCAACGCATTTCATGGAAAACATTGAATAAACAATGTTTAATTTGATGATAATATCAACGCATTTCATGGAAAACATTGAATAAACAATGTTTAATTTAATGATAATATCAACGCATTTCATGGAAAACATTGAATAAACAATGTTTAATTTGATGATAATATCAACGCATTTCATGGAAAACATTGAATAAACAATGTTTAATTTGATGATAATATCAACGCATTTCATGGAAAACATTACGCATATACGTGTCATATCGAAATCGAAGTATGAATTCTAAAAAATTCAAAAACTAATCTAATAGAAAAATGATTACAAGTCAAAATCGAACACATCTACTGGAATCATTTTCTTTTCTTTATTTTTAAATTTATACTAATTTCGACATGACACGTAAGCACGTAATAATGTTTTACCCTGAAATGCGTTGGTTTAAAGTGATCATCACTCTACACAAACATTCCAAAACTTGGTCCCGATATAAAATTTCCCAGTGGTTGTTGACGTGCCGCGAACCTCGACAACATTATTCATTTTTTGCTGTTAAATTTGGTTAAAGATGTGTGTGTGTGTGTGTGTGTGTGTGTGTGTGTGTGTGTGTGTGTGTGTGTGTGTAAAATGCAAGCCTAAACCTTATTTTGGTTCTTATCCAGAATTTTCCACTGTATTCAAAATAGATAAATAAATAAATAAACGTCTGTTCGATGTACGTACTCGTGACGGAAAGAAAATATCGTATTCCAAAAACCACGTAAATTCATCATGTAGTTTATCTTTATAAATAAAATATTTTTAAAGCGATTAATGGGAATTCGTTTTTTGAGACGGTTTTTCAAGATGACGACGTGAAACTGCCACTCCTCAATTATCCATAAAATTTGATTTTCTGATCAACGACCTGATCAATTTACATGATATTTGGAATACGATATTTTCTTTCCGTCACGGGTACGTACACCGTACACATTTTTCTTGATTTCTTTCTTTATTTTTTCATGCAAGCTGCACAAGCAGCCTTATTTATTTTGTGTAAGTTAAAGAAAATCAAAAAGTTTTTGGTGCGAAAAAGTATAAATCGGTTAAAACAAACGAAAAAAAAACATGGTCGCCAGCGATTAAAACATTTAATTTAATCGGCTTTTCAACAACTTAGAAAGTAAATCAGAATTTTATTTTATGATTGGCAAGGGAGCCCGGCGTTGCTCGGTCGAAAAATTATAAATATATACATAATTTAAGTACCATCGGCTAGAATCTAAACCGAAAACAAAACATAACAAAACATAAGTTAAGCCAATTGATTGAAGTCTATTTGTACTCAACATGGTTGGATTGTGGAAAGGAGGTTGAATTTTATTAAGGACAAAATAGTTTCCATGACAACAATATTTTTGATAGACAAGATGCAAGCAAGGGCGGTCGGACGGTCGACAGAGTTTTACGATCTATATATCTATAAAAGTGAGAAGGTGTGTGAGGAAACTTCTCAAACTAAATACTTGACGAATTTTTGATCTACCAACTTGAAATTTAGTATATAGAGTATTGAGACACGGGGACAATTTTTTAATCGATTTTCATCCGGAAAAAAGTGCCGCTAAGGGGTCAAAATTGAAAAATTGGTACTTGGGGGGGGGGGTCATCGGATTTTTATCTGTCAGCTGTTCCACGACTGCGCATGCGTGGTCGTGAAACAGGCCACTTTTCTTTATGTTAAAAATAAGTAGGTTTGAAAATACTCTTTTAAAGAACGTGGCAAGCTGGTCTAATGGTTATCGCACTTGACTCATAGTCTTCATGGTTTTATTTCGATATCAGCTCGAGTATTTTTTTACTTACAAGAAGTGAACTGTTTAGAAAAAAAAAACATAATACTTGCATACACATGCCTCATTCTCTTTCCGTTCTTCTTTTTTTTTTACTTCATGTTTTTTAAAAGGAATTTATCGTTACGTTTAATACCTTCAGTGTTTCTGTTTATGATAATTAAGAAATCTGCATTAATTAAAATATAATATTTATGCGCATATTTCAACCGGGCAACGCCGGTCGGCCTGTTTTTTTATAGATAAAGAATATAATTTCCTATAAGAATCTATTTATTTTTACTTTTTTACTTTGTGTTTTTCTTTTATCTCCAGTCCCGCGGATTAAATTAGTCGTTTATTTACTGGTATAATCAACGCAAACACGAGTAGCAACGTGATACATAACGCAATGTCGGAAATGAATCTCAGTAATTATATTTGCTTGCCTGCTTACAAGGGCAACGTTATACACAATGCCAGCTTTTAATGTGGAAAAAATTTAGCTTCCCAATGCCTCAGTCCAGAAGGATTTCCCATTCAGTGGTTTAGAGTCGAGAAGATGAAGTATAGAATCAGAACAGATCCTACATTTTGTTTCTAGTCAAAAGGGACAAAAAGCCTTTTTTTCTATAGGAGCACTGCTTATCAAGGCCCAAAGGCCACTCGAGGATAGGGGTTAATGAGTGTTAGGTTATCGGTGAGAAAACACTGTGATGATCAGTAATGGTGGGACTTAGGTAAGGACGACAGCTCAACAAAACTTGTTTACATTACACTTGAAAACGACCATGATATAGTCAGCTGGGAAGCAGTCCTGCGGTATCGTGTTTCACACACGGACAGTTGTAAGAGAGAAACTCTGGTCATGGAATCCCCCTCTCTATCTGTGCCTAAATCTAAACGTGGAACACTGTTCCGCTGGCCTGCTTTCCGGTTGAATACAACATAGTAACCTCCAAATCCAATGTAAACAAGTTCTTGTTGAGCCATCCCCATAAATAATCAAATTCTACCCAATTTATATCATTAACGATTGCTACACGACCACCTTACATTCATTAACCCTCGAGTGGGCTTCAGGCCTTGATAAACGGTGTCTCCCAAGTCATAATAATAACAATAATAATAAATAGGTACACGTAGAAAATAAGCGGAATTAATGATAGTTGTCGTAGCTAGACAAGTTTTAGCTGCGAATCTTCTGCAGGAGGGGAGGGGCATAGAGAAGTTTAGACTAGCAGCACCTGCTATGAAAATAAATTAATTACAATGTTAACGAAATTAATTTTGCATTATTACGATTTTTCTGTTCTCATCTTGAGTGTTATTGGCACAACGTTTCAACCGATGAAACCTCCGATCTTCTTCTTAAGCGGATTTTGTGAAACGTTTTGTCAAACTTGAGAATCTTTCTCTCGAACTCGGGAATCTCTACGGAATTTCGAACGGAACTTTTGATTTTATCCACAGGGATAACTTCCTCTCGTTTCCTCAGCGATGACCGGATAAAAGTCTTAAATAATTTATAATGGTATTCTTAGTATTGCCCGCACTGGGGATTGAACCTTCAACCTCGAGAAAACTGTAACATAGAACTGCTTAATATTTTAGTACTTTATGCTTTACGCCACGGGTCGTCGGAGGTTGAAGGTTCAATCCTAAGTGCAACCGATATTGTGAATTACTTAAGACATTTACCCGATTATAACTGACGGAACGAGAGAAAACTACCCTCTGTTGATTAAATAAATGGTTCCATTTGAAATTTAATAGAGATTCCTGAGTTCGATCAAAAGATTCCTGAGTTTGACAAGATAAATCTGAAGAACGTCCGGAGTTTCTATTGACCGAAACGTTCGGAGATTAGCACCCGCGATAAGAACAGAAGTTCAATAAATCCAAATAATAAAAATTATCGATTCTTATCTAAAAAAAAACAAAACTAAAAAACAAAATAAAAAACATCCGAAACAAAATCAGAATACAATGAAGCGACGCCAAGCGAAATGGTGATATATTACAATAATCCCTATGCTACAATTGAACGGGGAAAATTACTCATTTTTTTGTACTTACTTGGTTATCGAATGCTTTGTTATCCATATCCGTAATGTGATTTTTCTAAAAAAAAAAAAAAAGAAAAGGAAAAAAGGAAAGACTCGTCAGTTCGTGAGGTGCAGTTTTTCACGGTTTACCTTGAGTCGAGATCTTTTTAAACTGACACGAATATGGAAAGCGATCATATCATTCAACCTGTTATTTTTACACTTTGCTTCAAAGACGCGTTTTTGTTGTTGTTGTTGTTGTTGTTGTTTTCCCTTCTTTTTTTAATCTTAAAAAGTAAGACGTCTTGTTCCTTTAAATTATTGCCACATGATATTCTTAAAGCACCTGTTGACGAGTACGACATTTAATAGGCTACTGTGGTCTACTGGTCTACATGTGTGTAGATTTTATGGGAATTTCTCAATCCAGTAAATATTGACATGTAGACGAGGGTGGATGGGGTATGTTTTTATAAGCAGTTCACAAACAATAAATATCTGGGAAACACGAAATTGCTCAATATATCGAACGCATAAACGTGTATGATAATTGATAAAAATGTCCTGTGGGATTTATAACCGCAAATTAATTTGTAACAAATTGAATTACTTTTTGGGGTGCTTGTTACGATAAAGTTAATTTTATAATATGTCGTTTTAAGCAAAAAAAATAAAATATTAAGCACGTAATTGTCATGTCGAAAATAGTAATATATCCAAAACTTACGAAAATTCATCAAATAGAACAACTGCTAGTGTGTTTGTAGTGTAAAAAAATGCCTTTAGCTATAAGGCTAAAATGCTGTTCGTCTTTGAAATGTAATTTAAAGTTTGTGTTCCGAGTTATGTCCCCTGTATATGAACTCTTCGTCGTCTACTTTATAACATCTAAGACAAATACAATTTTACCTAATTTTCTGTAAAAATTATTTCTAACTATAAATAACTTTCTACTGGGCGAAGTTTCATAATTTTTGGATATGTTACTATTTTCAACATGATAATTTAAGTACGTAATATTGATTTTGCTCACAACGACATATCTAAAAAAAAAAAAAAATGGATCCATCGACTCTCTCTAAACAAGTACCAAAAATCGGCCAATCCGATTGGTTCAAAACAATACAATGGGAGGCATGATGTAATTGTCAATTTTCTGACATAAATAAATATTTGTTTGAAATTGGCTGGGGGAGGATTTATCCTGCACCCCCCCCCCAAAAAAAAACAACAGATATTAGACCCTTCATGTAATGATCCGGTCACTGTTATTTTTGCAGTGGGAGTTTAGTTCTGTGCAATTCTAGGAGGTCTACCCACCCCAGGTCTTGCCTTCTATCTTTGAGAAGAGGTTAGTTTATTGCTAATCTCCTGAGGCGCCCTTTCCGGGGAATGCGGACGGGGCTTCTCACGCACTATTTGCAAGTAAGAGTGCCGCTGCCCGGGAGTGCTAACTTTATAAATCTCACTTTCCGACCCTGGTGTTCAAGTTCTTACAGTGATAGAGAACTAAATTTTATTTGTTCGAACTCCTTGCCCTGACTGAAACTGTACTTTTCATCGTCCTTTCTTTCTCTATCTCTTTCACTGTTCATGAACAAAAAAGAAACAAACTTCTCTCTGCTTTCCAATTGGTACTTTTTACAGCTATCACTGTCCTCTCATATGCAAATTAATGCCGTATGTATATTAATAAGCCGTGTACAAACGAATTTTTTTCTTTTCTCTTTCCTGCCTTGATTCCGTCGCCCGATATGATAGACAGAGACACCGTCGCTTGTGTAAGTCACGTTCTGCATTACTTTCGACCCAAAGTGTTGTTTTTACAACGTTTCTGTTGATGTAACTTCCAATCTTCTTCATGTGTATTTTGTTGAACTTAGGAATCTTTCTGTCGAACTCGAGAATTTTTCTGTCGGAACCGGGAATCTGCAAGGGATTTTAAACGGAACCCTTTTATTTAATCCGCGAAAAGAAGTAGCATACTCACATTCTAGACACAAAAATTGGTTTAAGACTCCTAAAATTTATACTAGAATTGTCTGCAAATAACTGTTGCATAAAGCACTTGATACTATTCTGTTGTAAAGTTACACTCTTATGGAGGTTGAAGGTTCAATTCTCAAAATACAATTGCAAATTATTCAAGACTTCTACCCAGTTCTGGCTGACGGAACAAGAACATGCTACGCCCGTGGATTAAATAAAGAGTTCAGTTTGAAATTCCGTGAAGATTCTCAATCTCGACCGAAAATGTTTCTGAATTCGACAGAAAGATTCCCGAGTCCACATCTGAAAAAGGTCGAAGGTTTTATCGGCCGAAACGTTATAAAAATAAACTCAAGATGAGAATAGTAATCTGAAGAATTTTTAAAAAATACGAAAAGTACATGTTTTTTAAAAACTTATCAAGGCGCGGAGGCCACTCGTGGATAACGGTGTTAGACTGACGGCGAGACAGCACCTTGATGATCAGTAATGGTGGAACTTGGAGAGGGTTTAATTATATAAGAAGACAACTCAACAAAAACCTGTATCAGACTTGAAAATGATCATGTTATAGTCAACTGGGAAGCAGACCGATGGTATTGTTTCCACAGACAACAGTTCTAGAAAAGAAACTTTGCTCATAGTATTTTCGTTTAGTTTTGGGCACAGATAGAGAGTGAGGGAAAGTGTTGACAGTTGTTGAGCCAGACGAATGTTTGTTAGGAAAGTTTTATGGGGAGAGGGAAAGAACATAGATTGAACACTACGACAAAGATAAATTAGCTGCGTCTCTTCTGAAAAAGAGAAAGTAGTAAAGCGAAAACGTTTTCACCCACTAGATATCGAAGACGGTTTTGCACCCTTGTAACAGAGCCGCTTACGCTGGATTAGCAGCAGCAACAGCCATATGCAAATGACCAAGCTGGCTGCGCGATGTGACACAGTAGAGATAAAAAGAGAATCAGGTGTTCGAGACGCAGAGAATTCGAGACGTGTGTAACGCGGCCGTTACATCGCAAATGAGCAAATAAATAAAGCAAATCAATAAAATAATCGGCATTTTTTTCCTAAAAAAAATCTCTCGCTGCCATAAGTTAATTTTAACATGTATTCGGCTCTCCTTTGTGTACGGCATAATCACGTTAATACACCAGTTCCCGCTGGATCACCGAAGTAAAGCAACGTTGAACCTAGTCATGACTAAATGGGTGACCATTTGTGACTTCCAGGTACTATATGTGCTCTCTGCTTATCTCGGCATTGTTTCCAGTCGTCCTGGATTTTTCCTTGCCACTGGACTCAAACAGTGCCGATTCAGGAGAGGAGTGGGTAGAGATTATGCAATCTGTGTGTTTGTATATATATATATATATATATATATATATATATATATATATATATATATACTAGCATTTCAGCCCGGTGTTACCCGGGTGTTTGGAGGTGTATGTTGATAAAAAAAAAAGAGCGATCAATTTTTAAAAAAATTGACCCCTATTATGACCCCTTAACATTTATTGTTTTGGGCTCAAATCAAGTTATTGTTTTGGGCTCAAATCAACTTATTAAGTTAGATCCATGTCCAAGGAACCTATATCTAAAACTTCAAGTGTTTAGACTCGAAATTGTCGGAGGAGTTTGGTAGAGTTCTCAAAGGTCAAGTCGTTGAACTTTGACCCCTTAACAGACAAATTTCTGGCCGAAAACCAACCACAAAGATTTTCCAAATCTCAGTACCCTGTATATCAAATTTCGAGTCTGTAGACTTAAAATTAACAGAGTTATTGCGTGGGGAAATGTACACACACACACACACACACACACACACACACACACACACACAAACACACACACAGACACGTTCACTTTTATTGATATATAGATAATATATATATATATATATATATATATATTGTTTCACTCGCGGCAGTACGACTGCGACAACCGTCAAGTCAACTGAACAACAAACGTAAACCGAATGCTTCGTCTACACGACTCAGCACTAACAATACCGTCGATGCGACCTAAGATGGTACCGAAAAATCCCGTCGACACGATCCAACACGATGCCGAACAACTCCGTCGACATAACTCGACACGATGCAAACAATTCCGTCGATACAACCCGGTAGGGTCCCAAACTGACACAATCACGAACAAGCCACTGGCACACAAATCTTGGCCGCTTCCGCGCTTGCTCGTCAAAATAAATAAAATAGTTGCAAACGTTCTGAATGCTTTGGTTAATTTTTATATAGATAGAAAAAGTCCAAGTTTGTTTTTTGTCTGAAACCAATTAAAAATAATAGACAGATTAATTGTAAACGAAGCAAAAAATCGTGCCGGATTAAATTTGTGCTGCTTTCAGAGTTCTAGGTTATATTTCATCTATTAAAATGCGAATTTGAATGAAATAGAGCTTGGTACTTTCATCTATTAAAATGAAAGGTTACAACTGTCAAGTGATTAACGAATTCGGTGTTTCAAGTTCGAATCCCGTTGGTCCCACAAAAATCACTTTCACTGAGAATGTTGGCGACCTTCACGTGGATCAAAATATCGGGGACAGCAATAGCAACAATAGAATCTTCGGTTTTATACGATATGCATATGAAAACTAGCTTTTAAAAGTGATGAATAAATCGAATCCTTAAGAAGCGGATAAAGAAAAAGGGTCTCAATTCGAGCCACCTACCTTTTAGCATTCGCCCGAATCACAGTTCGATGTAAAAACCCTATGCCAAACTGACATGAAAGAAATTAAAAAGAAAATAAAGGGGAAATGTAGCTGAACGAACGAACAACAACAACAACCAAAATAATCTACTGCAGTTTTATTTTCTATTTTTGATCGATCATCGACGTTTCAAACTGGCTGTAATGACACTGCGGTGTTGGCAACCTTCACGTGGTCTGCCCTATATAGATCCAATGTCTTTCTAGAAAGAATTCTAACTACAAAAATATCGGGGAAACCAATGCCAACAATAGAATCTTTGGATTCATATGATGATGATGATGATGATGATTATGATGATGGTGATGATGATGGTCTATTAAAATACGAATTTGGAACTCTAAAAAAAAAAAAATACATTTACGTGTGTACGCTAAAGAAAAAGTCATAATTATGGCGAATAATAGAAACAACACTTACAAATCTTACGTCATCAGGTTTAGTATGATACTGACGCGTTCATGGGTAAAAGAAATCATTTGATGTTCATAAGAGTGTTGTTATAAGAAAAGCACACTTGTTTTCTTTTCTTGCTGGTATTTGAATAACTTGAGAGTAAATAGGGCAAAAGGTATTCAATTTTTCATTACGCTAAAGAAAGAAAGAAAGAGAGAGAGAGAGAGAGAGAGAGAGGGGGGGGAGAAAGTGAAGAGGGACAATCAGGAAAATTGCGATCAAATAGTAACTTGACTGGATCTATACACGGCGGAACAATATAATAAATGCAGTTTTATTTAAAAACTTATTTAAAACTTTGGTGCTAGTGTACTTATTGATCCGCGCTATTTTTAAATAGTATTTTCAAGTTTAATTAAAGTTTTACGATGTCTGCTTTTATTAAATTGTAAGGTGAAAGTACAGAATAGGTACACAACAGGGAGAAAAAAAATAAATAGACACGAAAAACAGTCAAAAGACTATTAGACGAAAATGATGATGATGATGATGATGATGATGATGATGATGATGATGATGAAAAAAAAAAGAACCTCGAAGTACCATTTCGCCCGACACTTGTCAAGAGATTACGTCGGCAGCGATTAAAATAAAACAATTTACACATAATCGAAAATGGAGGCGAAGGGTGAGGTGAAACCAAAATAAATAAATAAATAAATGATAAAACTATACGGGGTGAATTAAGTGAATGAATAACCCGTGATATATCGTCCATATTTCAGAACCTAGGACGAAATAAAAAAAAAATAACTTGTCTGCAAATGTGCAGAAACAAGGAATAATGACACAATGTAGGCATTTTTGTTTTTGGTAAATCAAACCTCTTTAAACAAGTCTAATTTATGCGACAGCTTCTTTTGCCTACAGAGCGATGGTTTGCGCATTAGTACAGTTACAGCCTCCAAATATTGAGATGCTGTTTGGAACGGGCCTTGTGTTCAATGCAAAAACAGCCATCCGAATACGCTTCACCACATGCTTTATTGTCATACAAGTCCGCACCAATTGATGACTCATGAATATGTGAGCGCCCGGATGTGCTCCATAAATGCCCGGATGTGTTCTGTGAACGCTCGGATATGTTCAACAGTATGTTTATTCTAGAACCCCGGGACTTTCGAAAGCACGCAGGGACATGCTGTGCCAATCTGACTCCCAGACGTTGAAACACACGACCCACATAGTCAGCATCACGACGACATTTAAATATTTTTTGTTTTTTTTTAAACTAAAACAATCGATGAATTCAATATTTTAAAACAGGGCGTAATTTATTTCTTTGAAACAAATTTAAAACTTAAAGTGTTTGTTTTATAATATTTTAACTGTAAATAATTTACATGACTGAAATGAGAAATGAAATAGGAAATTCTCTATTGCCTCCCGAACCACACGAACACAAATTCATCTTAAAAATTAATTAATTAATCAGTTTTAATTAAAGTTTTGATATGAACTAAAATAAAGAGTACGTTAGCTTATAGTTAATATATTTTCTCATGTTTTATTTTATAAATCAATGTTGCTGTTGTTATTATTTTGGTACTTGTGCAGTGTATGCACCGTGCTGAAATAATAACATTATTTATAAAGCCATTATTAACTAGTGGGGCTTTCTAACTATTCTGCGCTTTCACCTAAAACTTTACTGAAAAAATATACCATATTAATTTGATTTAACTTAGAAATACTATCTAAAATATAGTACGATGCATACACTGCACTACCACCACCACCATTATTATTATTATTATTATTATTATTATTATTATTATTATTATTATTATTATCATAAGCAATAATAATTAAAAAACAACTGGGATAGATGACATCGACTGGCGGCACACCAACTTGTTGTGAAGGGTTATGGTTTTCATTCTGCTAGATCTACAGCAGATGTGCTTACAGTTATATCCCATAGGATTAGCAAATCTCTCGACGGAGGCTACCTTTCTAGGGCAATTGCTCTTGACATATCAAAGGCCTTTGATAGAGTATGGCATAAAGGTTTACTTCACAAGATCTCCAGCTACGGTATAGCTGGAAATGTCTTCTCAATTATTAAATCATTTCTCTCTGATAGGTTCATAAGAGTAGTAGTTGATGGGCAGAAATCAGAAGCTCTCAGTATTAATGCTGAAGTCTGCAACGCCTCCCCCGAGGAGGTGGTTAGGACTCTTATTTCTCTGGATTCTCGGCACGTGTCGTCTAGACTCCTCTGAGGCTGTTACATAAAATCTGGCATGCTGAAAGCGAATATTGAAGCGGCAGGCAGGAAGAAAGACAAACGATTGTATTCTATCTACAAAAGCTTAATTCTCATAAAATTATGTACAAAATGTTTTACAATTCTCATTCAGATTTTGTAAGTTCTTTTCAAAGTCTCAACTCTCTTCATAGACAACGACAAACGAATGGATGAGGTGGGGAGGGGTCACGTCTCTGCTCTACTCTGATCTTAAACTCTTTGCGACTCAACTCTCAAACTCTCAGACAGCGACCGACGGATGGATGAAGTGGGGAGGGGTCACATCTCTTCAGGGAACGGCGGGTTTATACGACCTGTTATCCCCGAATTCAACGAGTAATCTGTTTAATTTTAGAGCGCATCGACCCGATGTGGGTGGGGTGGAAGTCTCTCCAGCCAATCAAATCACGCTAAGCCCCAACGATCTGAGACCCCATTCAAGAATAAAAATCACATAATCTCGAGATCCCCAACCATCACTCAGCCAGTACAATATGTTCGTCTAACATCCTCGCATTTCCTGTTGTTGAGTTTCTCCCAAATAGCAAAATATCCCAGGCCTTCACCCTCCACAAAAAACAAACAAACAAATATATCCATTTTGACAGTGAATTAAAATATATCTATATTTATCTTCTCTATCTTAAATCCTTGGGTTATCTGGCGTCACCCGAGAATGCAAAGCTACCTTAGTGTAGTTCTAACGCTCCTCAATGGGGGATTATGTTACAAGTCCCTCAGGGGTCCATCTTGGGCCCAACTCTCTTCCTGATCTACATGAATAATCTTCCAAATCACATCCTTACATCATTTGTAGACATTTATGCTGATGACACTACTATCTATGGTAGCACATCTAAGACCGTAAACGATCAAGTTCTCTCTGATTCTCTCTCCTCTGATTTTCAGCATGTGGTACAATGGGGAAAGGAGTGGCTGGTTACTTTTAATGCATCTAAATCCAAGCTTTTATCTTTACATAATCAACGTGCTGATTACAATATGGTTGTCTTCAAGTCTAATGTAAACAAGTTTTTGATGAGCCGTTCCATATAAGTTAAAAAATTTACCAAAGTTCCATTACTAACAATTACTATATTGTCCAATTTCTACTGTACACTCTTTAACCTTTATCCTCGAGTGGCCTTGATAAGAGGTGATGCCTATGTAAAAAAAAAAAGGGTCAGGGAGGATGGAAAGACCGAGGTGGGAGAGTACTAACCAGATCTTCACAGGAAGTGTGCAGTTCAAATCTGTTACCTTGGGGGGCATTTTGTCACCTAAACCCGATGCCAACGAGAAATCAGTGGCAAACGGATGTTGTGATAACGTGCAATCATCTGCACGAGTGGTCAAGAAGTAGAGAACACTGGAAATCTGGGTAGACTTGTTGTCACTCGGTCTCCAGGGAAAACCACAGGTTACTGCCAGTGAGCGATTACTGATGATGACCTGTAAGACAACTCCTAGTGAGTAAAATAATAATAATAATAATAATAATAATAATAATAATAATAATAATAATAATAATAATAATAATGTCCCCTTCCAAATTCACCACCACCCTGATTTAATATCGTAGATGTTTACTATATTTTCTTAGTTTTTAACAAATGTTCACATCATGGTATGATTGTCTTTTAAGACTTATGTGAACTTCATTTCCGTATTCATGTATTTTACACTGATATGAAAATGATGACTACAGTTGAGTATAGGATTCCTAACCATGTAACTGATGAAAATACGCTACACGCGACATGGGGAAAAATGGACATAAAAAAAACAAAAAAACAAAACTTTGAATATAATTTCTGTATTATTTCAACATACAATCTTGTGGGGGAAAATCCAGCTTCCCAATAAGGGGCACTTTGGATAGGAACAAAAATTAAAATTGTCTCAGTGATGAAGGATTTCTCCACCGACCGAGGACAGAAAAGGTGAATTGTAGCATCAGAACAGATACTACACTGTGATTTTGTCTTGAAAGCCAAGAATTGTTTGTGTTTAATACATATGTATGTTTCTTTAATTGTTTGTTCCCTAAATTTATAATTCAGTTTTATGTAATTTTACATAGATAATATATTTTATATTGAATAAAATTCAGTTTCATTATTAATCGAATTGGGTTCCTTTCTTTTCTTTTAACATGTTTTAATGTTCTTTTTAAAAATGACCCCATATAGTAGACAGTAACATGTTTGACAAATCTTACCTACATTGTCTGCAGGCATTTTTCAGTTAACAGGCCTTATGACTCAACACGTTGTATGCAGTCTACGTCGCAAGGAACAGAAGACAAGTAATAACTCAGCTTACTTTTCCTTTTGTAACAATGCCATTTATTTTCGGGTACTTTTCTGAATAAAACCTGATCGTCTTCTCTCGCGTGATCGTGCTCCTTCTCTCTGACCTCTTTCCTCACGAACGTCATTCACGCCTCTAACGTGATCTCGAACGTGGGCTTGGATGCGCTCTCTATCTCTCTTTTTATAGTCTTTATTTTTCCTAACTGTGACGTCATTTCGCCCACGGCTTGGTATTTGCATATAACCGCTATACGCGCTCTATTACACAAGGTTTCTTGAAAGAAAATATTTTGTAAAAATGATAATATGTTTAAACAAAACCAAAATCGCTTCACTGATAAATTGCTCTTCCACCATGTCTGAACGATTTATTTTTATGCATGTGTTTTAATTAAAATTGTTGCCTGAACGGACGGAAACAAGAAAAAAGACAACAGAAAGTAATTAACAAGAAATTTTATTTAAAAAAGTGATGTGTTTAAATGCGACTACGTCTTCTCTATGCAGTTCTGCTGATTGCTCTATTCATGAAATCGGGAAGAGTCCATTCAGTGACAGAATGGGGTAGATCACGACTGCAAACAAAACAAATTGTTGATACATAAGAACATTTCCAAGACTATTATCACCAAAAAATGGAACAGTCCAATCTCCTCGACCACATGCACCAACTTTTAATATATATATATTTTTTTGAATGAATCACGCAAAATTATATCTCGTTTTAATTCTTTAAAGTGTGTTAATATGAATAAATTTGATAGATGTATGCACAATGTTTTTTTTTTTACAAGGGAGCCACCATTTATCAAGGCCGGAATGCCAATCGAGCATAAGAGTCAATGAGTGTAAGGTGGCCAGTGAAACAATAGAGTAATGATTGGTAAATTGGGTAGAATTCGATTATTTAAAGAGACGGCTCAACAAGAACCTGTTTACATTAAAATTAAAGACGATTATATTATAGTTAGTTGGAAAGCAGGCTTGCAGTACAAAGTTCCACAGGCAGGCAGTTCTTAGAAAGGAATTTGTTTTTTTGAATTTACGTTTAGATTTCGTCACAGATAGAGAGTGAAACAAATTGTTGATAGTGGTTGTAGATAGACGAGTGTTTGTTGTAAATGTCTTGCCGGACGGATAGATTTAAGCTCAGTCGAGCACCTGCTATGAAAATAGAGATAGAATAGAGAAAGGCTCGTAACGTCTCTTCTGTGAAAACAAGGTTGTACGAAAGAGAAAGGATATTGTTTACGAGGACGATTCTTAAATTGCTTTTGTATCTGAAGCGGCCGAATTGTATTTGCGTTTATTTAAAAATTCGTCTGAAGTGCGATTTTGTTGAACATGTTGTCTGTCTTGTTCTTGGCAGCAACATCGACAAGAGCACACCTTTGAGAGGGTCTTCGTGATATATGAGTTATACGCTGGACAAAAGGGGACGTACTTGAGGCATGGTCGCTTGTCAAGAAAATGTTGTACGATGCTTGGTAAGTTGTACACACTCTTAGTTTCGGTCATTGGAGACGAAGTATCAGCCTGATATCGCCAATGTGTCAGACCACGTTCCTCGTCAGTCCCTGAAATAAAAGAAAGAAAATTATGATTAATTGCCACTAGTGATAGGACGATTCCCATATTTTCCCGATTCTAATACAATTAACGATTCTGTTTCAAATTTCCGATCCCGATACAATTACCGTTTCCAATTATTTTAAAATCTCTAAATGTTTAGCTGTGAGTTTGGGGTGAAGAAAAGTGGAAAATATGTAATATGTGCATAGATTTTCAGAAATGTAAAAATGAATTTGCGGTGGAGGGTGACTTATAGAATGTAGTTTTCCTGATAGTTTAAAAATCTGTAAATATTTATTGTTTTATCAGCAATATTTTTCAGCAATGAAAAATTAAGTTTTAAACGAATCAAACAATTAAAAAAAAACGCCTTTGTCGTCGGAAAATTGGCGCAACATTTTTCGATTCCGACTGATTCCGATATTGCTACTTCCAAAATTCCCGATTTTTTCAATTCCCGATTTCGATTCAAATTAATCGCCCAAACACTAACTGCCAGCAACATTCATCTTAGACAGGTCGAACCGACTTCCTCCAACACTAAATGCCGCATTATAAGTAGACTGGCAAGGTTATCTGACGTTGCTCGGGAAGTATGAACAACAAAAGAGAAAACTGTATGTCATGCCCTTTTTTTAAAACTTATCTCTATCTCTCGCTCTCTCTCTCTCTATATATATATATATCCTTCCTCTGTTCTTCATTGTTTTCTCTCTCTCTCTCTCTCTCTGATTCTCTCGCTTATCACCTTCCTCCCTCTCGTTCCTCTCCTATTTCTTTCATTCCCTATCTTTCCCCTCTCTTATCTTCATCTCACTTTCTATCACCCCCTTTTTTCTATTTATGACAACTTGAAACGAGCTGTTGACGACTTACTACAGAATAACATTTAAAAAAAAATGCTCTAAATGTCGAATCCTCTCTTTTAATTTATTCTGTTTTTTCTTTGTTTTTTTTTTGTTTTTTTTAATTTTTTGAATCACGTTCACCCCAAACAGGGCACATCTGACACTTGCACGTAAAGAGTAGAACCATATTTAGGGAAGATGAGCAAGATGTTTCTTTACGGTACATTTAAACTTGTGCATGCCACTACAGTCAGGGAAGCAGGTAGCAGGAAGGGAATACCAAAGTTTAACTGTCTGACAAATAGTCACCAACAACAAAAAAAAAAACTATTAGCATAAAAGACTTTTTGGCTTTTATGGACCTCTCCAGTGAAGCGGTATGTTTTTTTTTTCTTTTTTTTTCTTTTTTTTTTTTGCTAAGCGAGTTTGCCAGAGTATGTACTTCGAGAGTTGTTCATGCTTTTATTCATTTATTTCAATAAATAGTCACGAAAGAAGTAATTCAATGTTTATTTACTAAAATGCTGATGATATTAATTATAATGAAAAGTGCGTTTGAATTTAGAAAAGAATACGTCGATGAAATTTTGGTGTATTGTCTGGAGATATATATATATATATATATATATATATATATATATATATATATATACGTATGTCTTTTAGTGGTTGAATTGCATGGGTGTATATATGTTTGTATATAAGTGTCACAGTCATCTGGCGTGTGTTGTCCTTGACAATATATATATATATATATATATATATATATATATATATATATATATATGGTGTCCGTAAAGTTACTATACAGTATGCTTGATTAAATAAACCTGTAAAAAAATAAATATTAACTATTAATACAAATATAATACAATAAAACAATAAGACTGTATAGTAACTTTACGGACACCCTGTATATATATATATATATATATATATATATATATATATATATATATATATATATATATATATATATATATATATATAGTATATTATATTTTAAAAATAATATATATACATATATACACATGTATACATATATATATATACCCGCGAGGGCGTGCAATAAGTAATGCCCCTGGCCCACTTTCAGTTGTCTGATCAAGCTGAAATTTTGCATGTGTAATGATTTATATCTCTACGGGTTATGTGGCAAATTACAGCTCTGAACTAATTGTGGTTTTTGTTTTACAGGTGTTTGAACTGAGTCAGGTGTCAAATGGAGCCTGTTGAATGTCGAACAATGATCCGGTTTTTGTATTTGAAAGGACGCACACCACAGGAGGCTTTTGATGAAATTAAAGAAACTTATGGTGATAATGCCCCATCATATGACCTTGTAAAACGCTGGCATCGTGAATTCAAACATGGCCGGAAGTCTGTGGAAACAGCTCCCAGACCTGGTCGACCCCCTTCTGCTATTGATGAGGCATCTGTCCATCAAGTTGAGGCTGCCATTTTGGAAGATCGGTGCATTACTATTCGCCAAATAGCCCAAAATGTCAATATTAGTACAGGGTCTGTGGAAACTATCATTCATGATCATTTGCATATGCATAAGGTGTCTGCCAGATGGATTCCCAGGTTGCTCACACCATTCCAGAAGCGAGAACACGTTGAGTGTTCGAGGATGAATTTGGAGATGTGCCAAGAAGATGAGTCAAAATTTTTCAAAAGACTGATTACACAGGATGAAACTTGGGTCCATCACTATGATCCAGAGATCAAAGCCCAGTCAATGCAGTGGAAGCACTTGGACTCACCACCTCCAAAGAAGGCAAGGGTGCAGCCCTCCGCTGGCAAGGTCATGCTCACAGTCTTCTGGGACCAGGACAGAGTAGTGATGACAGACAAAGGGTATCACAATTACAGGAGTATATTATGCTTCACTTTTGAGGAAATTAAGGGAAGCTATCAAAATCAAGAGACGGGGCAAATCAGCAAAGGTACCCTCCTCCTGCCGGACAACGCTCCGGTCCACAACTCGCATGTCGCCAGATTAGAAGCACCGGCGTGTGGTTATGAAATCCTTCCCTATCCTCTCTAATCTGTTGACCTTGAACCCTCTGACTTTCACCTCTTCCCAGCCATGAAGTTGTTTTTGAAAGGAAAGCGTTTCCCAGATGATGCAGCCTTGATTTCTGAAGTCACGTCGTGGTTGGAGGACAAACCTCGGGTGTTCTACAAAAACGGTCTCCAGAGCTGCATCAAACGATGGGAGAAATGCATAACTGAGTGATTCCTATATAGAGAAAGACTAATAACTGTGCCAAGTTTTGTTGCTCTATTGCTATGGGAAGTGGGTCAGGGGCATTACTTATTGCACGCCCCTCGTATATATATATATATATATATATATATATATATATATATATATATATATATATATATATATATAGTAAGTTGTAAAATATATATGGCGATTAAGCTACACTGAATATTCCGCATTTTATCCACTCTATACTTTCGTATATTAATTTTATGTGAGTAAATGAAGTAGTTATATATATATATATATATATATATATATATATATATATATATATATATATATATATATATACGTATGTCTTTTAGTGGTTGAATTGCATGGGTGTATATATGTTTGTATATAAGTGTCACAGTCATCTGGCGTGTGTTTGTCCTTGACCATCAAGCATTGTGATCGTCTAATCTAGAGTTCGTTATGTGCGTATGCACATTTAATTACAGTTCATGATAGAACAAGAATTTACATAAATATCTTTACAACACAAAGGGTTAATAACATTTATTTGGGGGTTTTAACCTCTGGTCAATCGGAAACATATTTGGTCAATCTTTGGTATTGTTTAACGGAAACTTGGAATGGAAACCAAGCTTTTATCTTTACATAATCAACGCTCTGATCCCCATCTGGCATCAATTGAAATAAATGGCTCCCGTCTTGGAGAGGCTCCATGTTTTGACAAGCTTTTGGGTTTGACCTTTACTCCTGATCTGAAATAGAACATGTACATCAGGTCTGTTGCCAAGGACGCTGGGAAAATGGTGGGATCCTTCTACTGTTCCAGAAGATATCTCACTGCTGATGCAATTCTCTATCTGTATAAAAGCCAAGTACCTCCAAGGATGGAGTACTGCTGCCACATCTGGGCAGGAACTGCTAAAAACAGCCTATCCTACCTTGGCAGAGTACAAAATAGACTTCGTAGCTTAGTGGGGGATGCCCTTTTCTCTTCCCTGTAGCCTCTCTCCTACAGAAGAGACGTTGCGAGCCTATCTTTGTTTTATCATTATTTCCATCGCAAATGCTCGTCTGAGCTCCAATCTCTCGTCTCCCCCTCGCCAATCTTTCACGAGAAACACCCGTCTGTCTGAAACTACTGTCAATAATTTTCCCCACTCTTTATCTGTGCCTAAATCCAAACGTAGATTCCATGAGCAGAACTTCTTTCTTAGAAGTGCACGGCTGTGGAACTCTCTTCCGTTTGCCTGTTTCTCACCTGACTACAACTTGGATGTCTTCAAATCCAACATAAACAAATTCCTGACAAACCGCCCTCTTAAGTAAGACACTCCATCAAAACCCCCAATACTAATGATTACTACAATACTATCTCATTGATTACTGTACACACAATATCCCTTATCCCTGAGTGGCCTCCGGGCCTTGATAAGTGGTTACCTCCATGTAAAAAAAAAAAAAAAAAAAAAAAATTGAAAATTCTTCCCAAGAAACTACAGAGCCTTTGGGTTTTTATTCCAAAGATTTTTTCCCCTTTCGGAAACTTGCAACGCTGATTTTGACTATCACCATTTCCGATCTCCTCTTCTGTCCCTCTCTCGACTCTGATTGACTCAACTAATTTCCACGTATCTCAAAAAGACTGTCTCCATTTCTAAATGACGTCATTAGTATACGTTACTAAGATAATCACCTGATCTTGTTACATGTCATTATTCTAAGATGTCAACTAAATTATGATAATATTTTTAACTTATATTTCTTAATTAATGTAAACAAATATTTATTATAAATATTTTTTTTTATTAATCTAAGACATATTTTAGCTGAAAACATTTTTTTGTCTTGAATAATCATAATACTCGTCGACCAGCACACATGTCGGCATTGCCCAGTCAGTATGTTACATTTTCAATACAATATCATAAGTTGTGATTTGATCTGGAGAATAAACAAGATGTTCAAAAACAAACAAATTAGCTGGAAAATCGGAAAACGTCAGAGCGTATTTTGTGATTGAATAGTAAGGACCTCCACTGCGTTTGTAGGAATAGAGGAGATATCTATAAAAAAGTGAAAAAATTCAGAGGAAAGGGGTGGGGGGGGTTAAGTGACATTTTAGATTCTAGTCATTGAAAGGAAAGAAGGACTATACGGAAAGGAAGTTCTTTTGCATATGTCTCATGAGAAAGATTTTTCCAATCAACCAAAATCGATGACACACTATTGCTGCAAATTTCGAACAGTTTCAATGCCGTTGTACCGGCTGCATTGGCTGAATGTGTTTCCCTATCACATAGACAACGTTCAAGGGGGAAAAAAGGGTCGTTCTCTGCATAAGTGCCTAGATTCGGAAAGTACATAATTCGGAACACAGAAAGATTGAACACCGCGAGATGCGCTGTCAAGATGAACAATGCAGGAAACAATGAGAACAGAAACAAAAAAGAAAAGTTGGACGAAAAAGATCTACATAAACGATTCATAAGAACTCTGCAAACGACTGCACTCGAAGCATGCAGACAAATGCTGCAGGCAAAATCTCAAAACAATACTGGAAAAGAGAAAACAACAAAATTCTTTGGAACATAGAAAACTAACCACATCAGAACTTTAGATTAGAACTAACAACATTAAATGTTGTTTGTTTGTTTTTGTTTTACGGCATATCAATCCTTTTCCAAGTTATTGTATGCCGAATCCGGTGGTTTTGAAGAAAATTTTTTTAATAAAATATATTTGTTTCTTGCAAGTCGGACCCTAACAGGTACTACCACTCCGGATCAGAGTGGACCTGGGAGAAATGGCAATTAAAGGGTGGCTCCACACTCCCCAAAGCCCGCAAGCTGGGGTCTCGTCATCGGATATAGTTTACGGTCATATCCAGGATCAACAACATTAAATCTAAAATATCTAAAACAAAAGAAAATAATGTAAACCCTGTGGACAAAGAGACAAAACGGTAAACCACATGATAAATAAATGCAACATAGAGCCCCCCCCCCCAATTAAGAGTCAATTAGTAAGTAATTAATTAATGGTCAAATGCCTTAAAAATTGGTAAAACCCTGTTTTTATGCAGCCTGAAGTGTTCATTATTAGGCAAAAAGAATTTTTAAAAAATGGCTGCTATTTCTCTTTATATAATTGCTATCTTGTAAGCTGATATGCAAATGAAATATTTTATACTTTTAATATATAAGTCCGATTTTTTAGAAACGCAAGTAGTTTGCATTTGGATATTGGAGTAGCAAGTTTGACAGCAATGTGTAAAGTTTTGGAGTTGTGAGTTTTGGCAGTAGAGTTTTGGCAGTAGAGTTTTGGAATTGGAGTAACGAGTTTTGATAGAAGAATGTCGGATTTGAAGTAACGAGTTTTGACAGCACAGTGTCGAGTTTTAGAAAGCTGTGTACGAGTTTGGGGTAGTGGGTTTTGGCAGCAGTATGTTTTTTTTTATTCAATTTGCACCTCAAACAAGGCACAGTGCCACTTTGTAGTAGGGGGCTATTATCGGGGACATAAGTTGCAGAGGTATTATGAAGGAAGATGAGTAGCATATCAGTATAGCTGGGAAAGCAAAACCCCGGAAGTGAGTTAGCAGTTCTGGGGAAGAAATTATTGGAGTAGAAGGCTTTCTTACGCCTAGGGATCTCTACTGTGAAGGGCTGCTTGTTGAGTTTGTCGGGAGTGTTCATGTCAAGAGGGTACAAGTGCTTGTAGTTCGTCAGAGCATTCACCATTAAAGCACTTCATCAACGAAATGTTGCATCCCTCTGTCTGTTCTACAAGTACTTGTAGAACAGACAGAGGGATGCAACATTTCGTTGATGGGACAGAGGCTGAAACCTAGATGACAGTTCAGAACCTATCAGGTTGGCGACTCTCTTTTGAACCCTGTCAAGAAGTGAGAGACAAGTAGCGGATGCACCAGCCCAAATGTGACAACAGTACTCCATACATGGGTAAATGGTGGCTTTATAGAGGTACAGGATACTTTCAGGCGTAAGTAGTTTTCTAGGGTGATAGAGAGAGCCCACCTTCTTCGCAGCAGCCTTGGCAATGCTCTCAATGTATCTATTCCAGTTCACGTTCCTTGTAAATATTAGGCCGAGGAGTTTAAAGGAAGTACTTTCGGATAATGTGTTGCTTGTAATTGCTATTGATGGTAGAGAAGGTTTCTTATAATTATTGAAGGAAACAAGCTTAGTCTTGGCAACATTGAATATGACCATCCATTTTTGTCTCGATTCCACTACAGATTGGAGGTCATCCTCTACTGTTTCTGCCATTTCCTTAGCTATGTGTTCATTTCTTTTCCTCCCGTGCCTGTTATAGAGAGTGGTGTCATCAGCAAATGTACCCATCCCAGAAAGAATTTTATCAGAGAAGTCATTTATGAATATCAAGAATAATAAAGGTCCAAGGGTATACTCCTGAGGTACTCCCGAATTTATATCATATTGTTTAGATGTACGACCACTCTACCCTCCCTGTTTTGTCCAGTGAACGGTATATACGTTCAGAGATTGCAGTTAGGATATCTGCTGTGGAACGGGCTTGCCTAAATCCATATTGATTGTCGGTCAGGAGTTTAGTAGCTGTTAGGTGATGGACTAGAACTTGATTAATTAAGGACTCAAATAGTTTGGCGAAAAGCGGGAGAAAGCTGATGAGGCGATAATTTAATGGATCAGTTCTTTCGCCAGAATTCTTGAAAACTGGTACCACAGAAGTTTTCCAGCAGCCAGGAAAGCAAGATTCATTAAGGCATTTGTTGTAAATTTTGGAGAGAACTTGAGCAACCTCAGCAGAGCATTTTTTTAATAGCACAGCCGGGATGAGATCAGGTCCACATACTTTTGAGGTGCCTAGTTTTTTTTTTATGATACCATGTACCTGAGAAGGGATGATTTTCAAATCATCTAGTGTGGCGTCTGTCTGCAAAGGAAAGTCAGGGAGGAAGTGGTGTGCCATGTCCAATGTGGAGTTAGAGGCAAACCGACTGGCAAGTAGGTTAGCCTTTTCGGTTGCCGTGCAAACAACCTCATGATTGTTTGATGGTGGTGGAATCGTTGACTGCCCATTATTTACTACACTGTTGTAGATTTTCCAAAAGTCACGGGTTCCTAATGTCTGTGCTTCGATGTGTTTTCTGGTAGTTTCAGTGTATTCTGTCTTAGCTGTCGCTATTTCTCTCTGTGGTAGGCACGCTGCCTTTGAGCAATGGCAGTTGCACAAGTAGAAGAAAACCATTGGGGAG
>NC_136493.1:13008150-13025650 GCF_053919585.1 Euprymna scolopes
AGTGTTTATGCATGTGTACGTGTAGTGTTTATGCATATGTACGTGTAGTGTTTATGCAGGTGTACGTGTAGTGTTTATGCATGTGTACGTGTAGTGTTTATGCAGGTGTACGTGTAGTGTTTATGCATGTGTACGTGTAGTCTTTATGCACGTGTACATGTAGTGTTTATGCATGTGTACGTGTAGTGTTTATGCATGTGTACGTGTAGTGTTTATGCATGTGTGCATGTAGTGTTTATGCATGTGTACATGTAGTGTTTATGCATGTGTACATGTAGTGTTTATGCATGTGTACGTGTAGTGTTTATGCATATGTACGTGTAGTGTTTATGCAGGTGTACGTGTAGTGTTTATGCATGTGTACGTGTAGTGTTTATGCACGTGTACATGTAGTGTTTATGCATGTGTACGTGTAGTGTTTATGCAGGTCTTTTTATAGTTGCTTCTTCTCGTCGTTGTTTCATTGTTGATCAGCTGTTTTACTAAGACGCGTAAACTATTCATGTATGAAAACACAATGGGACTTTGCTGAATTTTCAAGTTTTTAGAGAAAATTTACTTATGTAGAGAAAGACTACATAACTAATTAATTACTTGACTTAATCGATCTTAACTTAGTTTTCTTACTTGAGAATTGGAAGACGCAGTCGGACAGAGGCATCAGTAACTTTCAGCATAGATTATCTCTACATCATTTGCGTATCATATTCGTTAATCTAGGCCCAGAGATCACTCGCGGATAAGAGTTAATGAGTGTAAAGTACTCAATAGGACAATATCGTGGTAATCGTTAGTAGGGGAAATTTGGTAAATTGGATTACTTTATGTGACGACTCATCAAGCACTTGTTTACGTTAGACTTGAAGATTACCATATTGTAGTCAGCTGAAAAGCAGTGACACGGAAGAGAGTTCTACAGGTAGGTAGTTCTACAAAAGAAGCTTTATTCATGGAATCCACGTTTAGATATAGGCACATGAAGAGTGGGAGAGATTATTGATAGTGGTTTCAGCTAGACAAGTGTTTTCTCGTGAAAGTTTGGCAAATGGGGATGATAGATTGGAGCTCAGACGAGCATTTGCCATGAAAATAGCGATAGAGCAGAGACAGGCTCACAACGTTTCTTCTGTAGGAAAGCGATTACAGAGAAGAGAAAATGGCATCCCCCACTAAGCTACGAAGTCTATTTTGAACTTTGTCAAGGCAGGATAGAATGCTTCGAGCAGCTCTTGCCCAGATGTAGTAACAATAACTCATCCTTGGACGTACTTGCCTTTTATACAAGTAGAGAATTACATCAGCAGTGAGATATCTATTGCAGCGGTAGAATGATTCCACCATTTTTCCAGCGACTTTGGCAATGGATTTGTGGTATGTGTTCCATTTCAAATCAGGAGTAAAGGTCAAACCCAAAAGCTTTTCATAACATGGAGTCTCCCTAAAATGAGAGCTATTCATTTTAATTGATGCCAGTCGGGGATCAGAGGGTTGATGATGGAAAGCTTGGTTTTAGATGCATTAAAATTAATCAGCCACTCCTTTGCCCCATTGCACTATGTGCTCAAAATCAGAGGAGAGAGAATCAAAGAGATTTTGATCATTTGCGGCCTTTGAAGAGTTGCCATAGATGGTAGTATGAGATAAATAAACTATTAATGCATGAAAACAGAAAGAGACTTTGCTGATTTTTCAAAGTTATTTTTGGAGAGAGAATTTACTTGTAGAGAGAAAGGCTACATAACTAATTAATTACTTGAGTTAGTCTACCTGTACTTAGTTTTCTTACTCGAAAATTGAGAGACACAGTCGGACAGAGGCATCGGTAACTTTCAGTATAGATTATCTCTACATCATTTGCGTATTTCATTCAGTAGACTTCCGTTATCTGGAGATCGGAATGAAATACCTTAAGTTATAACAGCCAATAAACTTATATAATTTTAACCGTATCAGATGGAAAAAACGTCTCTATAACAAGACACTAGTCTGTCGTCATTAAGACTGGTATCTATTTATCTGGGCAGAGTGTTTGCTTATAACATCTGGTATTCCCAAACGGTCACTCATCCAAGTAATGACAAGGTTCAATGTAGCTTAACTTCGGTGATCTAATGAGAACCAATATTTGAATGTAATTTACCCATAAACTCTAGTAGATATGAATACATCTCTCTCCTAACCATGGAAGAAATAGTAGAGTAGGCTGGGCTCTAATTCTTCTCCAAATATCTCAGCATTGCCTCAAGTTGTCATTGATTTTTTTCCTTGCCATTGGGTTTTAACAATGCTGAACCAGAAGTGTGATTGATGATTATGCAACACTTGTTTCACTTTGAACTCCTCAACACACGTGTACTTTTCCTGACACTATACAGTGTCTCTCCAAAATCAAGGTGATTCACTTAGGATAAACACTCGTCTGTACAAATCAGAGCCCAGCTTAGAAGTCAAGCATAAATTCAAAATACGTTAATGGCGATTCGATGATGATGATGATGATGATGATGATGATGAGCAGCAGCAGCATCGTTCATTCATTTCGTATGAATCAGATAATTATTTGACGTTTCAGAATTTTTCAAATGAGGAATGGTTATTCGTATTATTTTGGCTCCGGGTCTGACAAAATACACCTGAAGGAAGTCGGAGGTTACATCGAACAAAACGTTCTAAAAATGACACTTAAGATGAGAAAAGTAGTGCAATGAATCCAATGATAATTATTGTTGGTATTGATTTTCTCGATATTTTTCTAATTAGAATTCGTAACAATGGTGACCCTGACAAAATAATAATAATAGTAATAATAATAATAATAATAATAATAATAATAATAATAATAATAATAATAATAATAATAATAATAAATAAATAAATAATGGCGTGCATAATTAAAAATTGAAAAGGAAGGGAAACTTCTTTTTCTCTCTCTCACACACACACACTCACACACACACGCACACACACAGTGAAAACTTTTCTTTAAAAACAAACAAAAAGATGGACGGAATTTTTTTTTCTTGCCTAAAACTAAAAAGAAATAATAAAACAAATATCGGAGAAGAAATTATGTTACACAAGTTTCTTTAAGGTCTACCAGCAAAAATTTATCCAGTGATTGTCCCACAAAAAGAATTAACTCCCGCACAACTAGGAAAACTGATGAATTTATGCTGATTAACGTATACAAAACAGCATTTATCGCTCAGCAGGCTGCAAAATAAAAGAAAATGAATAAGGATAAAAATGTCGGATCTATTCTGGGGGAAATAAAACCATATTTTCTGGAATAGAAAATTTATGTGTGTAGCGCACATGGCTTAAGATAAAGAATTTTAATATAAAAATGCTACTCAACTCGTAGCCACCTACCTCTACTCTAAGCAACATCGAGTATTCATAGGAAGGTTTCTAACATTCCTAATTGAAAGTGTTTCTGTGGAAGAAACTAAATTCGAACTTGGTACAGACAGGTTGTCAGTTCGTGTCATTAACCACTTAAACATTACCATCTCTATGTTGCCGTTAATGTTGTCACAGGCAATGATGACAAGACACTTAGACGATTAGTACGTACCTGTGTTTATGACTCCAGGGTTCCTTTGGATCCAGAAAGGAATTGCTAGGCCCATCAAAAGAGAGGATCCGATGATGAAAAGGTTCCGTGAGGAATCCAAACTGACATATCGCAAGTTGGAGATTCCCACTGCCGCCACCATTCCTAAGAAATAAAAAGAAAATGAGTGTCACAGAAAAATGGTTAAATCAATTGTTTGTTAGTAGTAAATTGTTTTTATTTTTTTAATTTTTTTTTTCGCAACAAACAAAGAATATTGCCAATTGGAATATAAGGCTCCCCTATTTGAGATCACGTCTTTTCACATTACATTTAAACTTCAGCAGGTTAGGACAGTCAGGGAAGCAGGAAACAGTGAAGGAATGCCAAAGTCTAGAAGTCCGAGGAAACAACCTATTAGAGGAGAAGGCTTTCCGGCATCTATGGGCTTCAACAGTGAATGGGTAAGATTTTGCTGCTTGTCAGGTTAGTCAGGAGCATGCACGTCAAGGGAGCACAAGTGCTGTAAGTTCATCAGAATATATTCCATGAAGATACTTCTAAAACAGACACATGGATAAAACATTGCGATGATGGGACAGAGCTTGCCCAACACACACACACACACACACACACACACACACACGCATATATATATATATGAATAATATATATATGAAAATTAGAATTTCTTTGCTTAGATAAATATATATATATATATATATTATGTAAAATGATTGCAAATATAAGTAAAAATTTAAAAAGACAATAACACTTTTGAAGTCCAAACTGCTTCAAGAATATTTGTAGCATTTTCTCTAATAATTTACTTTCAACTATTTATAAATAATTTACTTTCAAATAAATATATTTGTAAACTCATCAAGAAAAAGCTAAAATTAACAAATTGCTTACACATCATTTCAAGAATAAACAGCTTAAAAATTAATTGCAGCGTTTTCTTTAATAATCTCTTATATAGTAAAATGACTGTAGAAATTCCCCTCTGGGCCAAAGTATCATAGGTTTGCAATAAGAGATGTCACATACTAATTCATTAAGTCTAGCCTATTAGTCACTATCTTAAGTAACTTTAGAACAGCATTAAGGCGTTATAATAAAATGCTCCATTGAATCCTAGAAGCTACACCATCATAATCACAACATATTTAGAGGAAAGAGTTCCTATTTTTCCCTCTTAATATTTATTCCTCCCACTACCACCAGTCAACACCGGAAGAAAGCCTACACTTTTCAAATATTCTAGGTTTACCTCGCCCATAACTGACTCATACAAACACAGATATAGCATTAGCTTTCCTGTATTAAAATAAAAAGATAATAAAGTCTCCCTCGGAAAAATTCCCTTCCTCTGATTGGTTGCCCGCTAATTCTCTTATTCTGGAATTACCTCATTCTAAATGAACACTTCAGAACAATAGATTAAATTCATAAACTTTACTGGTTTTAGTTATTACCTTTTATTGGCAACTATTTAAAAATATTTTTTCTTTGCTTTATCGAAGACATGTATTTTTAGTTTTGTTTGTGTTTTAAAAGTTGCTTGTGTTTTAAAAGTTTGCTATTTTCTTACGCTATATCACCATCATATTTACCCACTAACAACAAAGGCTAATCTGCTTTTTCTCCTTTTTTTGCCTATTACGTTTAAAGAGCCTTTGAAAAAAGTATTTCTTTGAGTTCATCAAAACATTTTTTTTTATTCAAATTTTTTCCCGTTTGCTCGCCGTGTCTCTTGCTCACTGTTTGCACAAAATATATATGCAGCAGTTTAATGAATAATGTTCACTTTTTTTCATTTATATTTTCATACTTTTCATCTGTGGGCATTCATTATACTCTTTTTGGGGTAATTCATTTCTGAAGCGCAATGAAATAATCATGTGATTATTTAGAAACCAATTACAAACTTCAGAAGGGGATAGTGTTTTGCAACTATTGCACACTTTCACCTGACAAATTAATAACAGATGCTGTCAAAAACAAATGTTACATGATAAGGGCTGTCCCCTTTTCATGTAAGTATAAAAATAGAGTGATTTAGTTAAAATGAAAATGAAATAGAATAGACGAAATTCGAACTTCGTAATTTAGGTTTAGAAATAGATTACGAGAGAGAATTAGCAAATGGAATGTGAAAACAAACCATTGTTTAGATTAGAGATAAAATAGTTTTAAGAAAAGAATGTGCATTGCCAATTCTGTTATGAAAAATCAATTGAAGAATGCAACTATAAGATAATTTAATAAACATGTTTTTAACATATTGGAAATATAGGTTACTGGGAATATAGGTTAAAATTCCTTTTGTAAACAAAGGAAAAGTTTTGGACACGCATTTCCAGAACACGTGAAAGAAGACACATGTTTTAACATGTATATGACGTCATGGAAAATGGGAAGTTCTCGATATAGTTAGAAACTTTAGAGAAACTGGGGGAGAAACTGGGAGAGAGTCTGAGGACGACAGACGACAGTCCAGACATGGGATTCGAACGTCTAGAAGCGAGACGGTCACTTTTGAAACTTAGAATGTGAAGCTTTGAATTCTTGACTCTGAAAATCACGACCGGTCGGGAGAAGAAATAAACCCATCATGTGTTTTTATAAACGTCGTCTTTGTGTTGTAATTCTACCAAAAGGTAAAGTGAAAATTGTTATTATATGTCTTGTATATCATGTGTTTTAAAATGTCTTTACATACACGTCTCGACATCTCATATCTACAATGTGAACACTAAGACTGTCTGAACACTGTTTCCTCACTCTAAGAGCTGCTACACTTCTAAGTATTAACATTTAATATATATGAATCTCTTTATAACACGAACAATCTCTCTTACAACATCTCTCTCTCTCTCTAAGACACAACAACAAACTCTTAATAAGACTCTCTAAGCATCACTTTTAATAAGACTTAACAACGAACAATAATAATAATAACAAACAACAATAATAATAATAATTAACTATATAACACAAACGTTACTACAGGAAGCAATAGTGCTAAAACCAAATGCAAACATTCAAATTATCCTAATGTTATATAAATACTGGCAATTTATTTTGAACGATTCAGCATGTAAATATACATGCACAATTAAAAACAAATTATACATAACGTCTTTGAACTCTTGAGAATCGCCAAAAATTTAAACAGTAAATACTGGAACCCTAACAATTTTGCTGTTTAGCTCTAACAAGAAATTATTGACATTTTAACACGCATTGTTAACTCTTTCTTTGAACACAAGGAACTAACATAAAATGTAATCAAACACATATTGCTCTTTCCTTGCTCGGACGGAACGCCTTCAAAATGTAAACACAGCACTGGTGTGAGAATGTAAATACGCACAAAATACCGACACGCCACTACCCCCCCCCCAAAAAAAAACGGCCATAAGGAGTACCCATGTTTAATTTTCGATTATGGAGCGGTTATCAAGACTTTACTGATGCTGTATTTTATTTCTTTTTTCATTTTTTCCCTGTTGACGACTACATTTAATTTTACATTCTTAACTGATTACCAGGGTTACAAAGCTGTAATTTATCACGTCGCCACGTTCTTTTTAGAACTGATTAAACACTTCAAAATAAATCAGGTAGGTTGCAACCAGTATTTGCAGATTATCGCTCCAAACTAACACTAATCGCCAGTAACCAACAGCACTGACAATCACAGACATTAGCTTCCATTAGCTACCACTGGGAAAAATGCCCGACAGTGGAAACCAGATTATTTTATTTGAGCCACGGCCGCTAGTGTCCCCTAATTTCCAGTGACGGCAGTGGCCATCTACAACAACCGTAGTTTAATTTGTTTTTGAGGGTTCTGTTCTGGATCTGTCATGCTTCCACCGGGCAACGCCGGTTAACAGGTCCTGCTGGTAATAATAATAATAATAATAATAATAATAATAATAAGAAGAAGAAGAAGAAGAAGAAGAAGAAGGAGAAGGAGGAGGAGGGGGAGGAGGAGGAGGAGGAGGAGGAGGAGGAAATAAGAAAACTTCCATCGTGCCAATCATTATAGGTGCGTTTGGCTCAATTCCAGATAATCTTGAGAAACAGTCCAACTTCTTAGAAATCAAGTACAACATCACCATACTCCAGAAATCAGTTCCGGTTGGTACAGCAAACATCCTACGCCAGATGTTTTCCATCTAATTGACTCTTTGTCTATGCTCACAAGTAGGTACGGGCAAAAATGGACGGACAACGATAGGAGGACCTAGTTTTGAAAGCCGATTAATCATAATTTTTTTGGGGGGGGTTCCGACTACTTTTTGATTGTGTTTGAAAGATTAGAGACTAAACTTAATTTCCAATCTACACGTGAAAAAAAAAGTTATGAAAAATGTTTTCACGGCGAGCTACTCGCTTCAGCTAAATTTGAAGTTAAATAAATTCATTGTAAAAATCCTTTAAAAGATAAATATTAGTTTTCTGTGTCTATTTCAAATATAATTAGTAAATTCCTAAAATATTGAATTAAATAAAAAAAAAACACCTTGTGTGTACAAAACATAAATTAATTAGTCCAAAAAACCGAGTAATTCTGCCGTTCGCAAAACGCGACAAACTAAAATTTTTCTAAACACGGAAAATACGGAGCCCCAAAATTTCTGCCAGTCGAAAGACTGTGAAAATGACGTCATGTAATTAAAAGGGAGGAAGAGGGTGATAATTTTTCCTCAGATGTGCATCCGTACATTCTTATTCTGAACGTTTGTACAAATTTTTCCATTTTTTAATTTAATTATTTTTCTATGTTCCTGTTTTTAAATTATTTTTTTAATTATTGTTCAATATTATATAACAAATATGTTACGCCGAAAGTTTCACATGCTTGTTAAAATCTTGCATATAAAAATTATGCGAGACATGTAATTAAACAAAAAAAGTAGAAATATTTTATGCAATTATAATTTATTGTGTGAAAATGTTAAATAAACAATGCTTAATTCAATGGTAATATCGGTAGTTCGAGAAATTCATTTTTCTTCGAGTTATATCGAATTCATTAATACGGACTTTAGGGTTATTTTTCGTGATTTTCCTGTAAAAATTATTTTATTTTATTTTTTTTTGTTACAAATTAAGATGATTTATTTATATAAAAAAAGCAAAAATAAATTCTTGCGTTTTTTATTTACTACTGAAAACCATAACTTTAGTAAAAGCATTTTATGTTTAAACAAAATAATACATTTCCACTATTATTTAAATAAAAAAATAATGGGTTCATTATATTCCGCGATCATTATTTTATAAATACTGAACATTTTATTTAAATTGGTTAATTTCCTGATTTAAAAAAAAAATTGTGCGTGAATTTTTAAGTAAAGGGAGGGAACAAAATGTTTATACATTTTAAGCATCGGCATTCATTTTGCACGTACTTAGTCATTAGCTTTGATGTATAAGCCTATTCTTGAGTGAAAAAAAAAACGGTAAAACGCTATGAAGTTAACAAAAATAAATAAATAAATAAATAAATAAATAAATAATAATAATAATAATAATAATAATAATAATAATAATAATAACGTCACACCGATAAAAAGGACACATATCTCTAAATAAAGAAAGTTAAGAGTCACCCACCCCTCTTTGAACTGGGTTACGCCCTTTATGACTAGAGAGTTCTAGGGAGAGATGGAAAGCAAGATGGCGATATCGCCGAACATTCAATATCGTTTGTAAATGTTTTAATGTCTCTACCGTGAATAAAATGTGTTAAAATCCAAATAAGCCTGTATACTTGTTATTTTAATATCCAACGGTCCTGACATGACATTTCTCCGAACGCAGCAGCAGCAGCAGCAGCAGCAGCAGCAGCAGCAGCAGCAACAACAACAACAACAACAACAACAACAACAACAATAATAATAATAATAATAATAATAATAATAATCATAATAATCATAATAAAAATATTTTTGTAAAGTAATAAGAAAAAAGTCAAAATTGAAGCCAAATTAAAAAAAAAATCAAATGCAACTTTTTTAGGCCAAACTACTTTAACTCCCCCCCCCCCAAAAAAAAACAGCCAAATTCGCAAAATTTGGCCTTAGAAAAAAAAAAAGCTGGCAACCCTGGAGCAAGACGAAAAACAGGAGTCACCTTTACTCTCATCCTGATCTGACGTAATATTTACTTCACTCGACTGGGTCGTGTAGGAAAAGCAAAGGAACAAACAAACAAACAAAAAAACAGATACGTCCATCTGCGATTATAATATTTTGCAGATATAAGACTGCGACTGCGCTTACCAAAAAGCGATAAGTAGACGCCACCAACAACTGGTTGTGGAATTGTCACAAACAAGGCACCCATTTTACCAAAGCAGCTAAGCACTATCATTACAATGGCGCCAACTTGAACAACTCGCCGGCTTCCAACCTGTCAAGGAAGAAAATACATAGATATATAAGTAAATGCACAAAGCTTTATAGATCTTACCCGATTGGATAACGTTTTTAAAACACAGGCAAAAATAAAATATCTTGTTTATTTATTATATACAATATATACAGGGGGTGCAAAAGTAGGTATACAGTGGTCAAAAAAAGAAAAAACGTATAAAGTTTAAGGCATTTATTATACAGACAAACAAATGTTGCATAAACAAGTAATAATTAGCACGTATAATAAGGAACACATGTAATAGGAAGCCCTATTTCCGCAGGTATTCAAATTGCTTGCAGTCAGCGTTAACACATTGCTCTAATCGAGAACGAACACTCGTGCACACTCTAGAACAAAGATCTTTATCAGCATCAATTTCCTGACAAGCTTCCAAAATGAACTGAATCATGTTTTCGACAGTGCGAGGCTTGCGTGCAAAAACCTTATCTTTTACTGTGCCCCCAAAAAAGAAATCCATAGGAGTTAAATCTGGCGAGCATGGTGGCCAGTCGATAGCGCCACGGCGTCCAATCCATCTGTTGGGAAATTTTAAGTCAAGTAGTGCTCGCACAGTGAGCGCAAAATGAGGTGGGGCCCCGTCTTGTTGAAAATAAAAATCATCATTTTGGTATTGTTCACGTACTTGGGGTATTATTGTATCCTGCAACATGTTTAAGTACACAGTTTGATCAATGCTTGTGTGAAGAATAATGGGGCCAACAACACCTTTGCAAGAAAGCCCGGCCCATACTGTTACCCCGGGTTGATTGAGTTTTTTTTCAATAGTGATGCGAGGGTTTTCGGTTGCATAATAAACGCAATTGTGTCGATTAACGGCACCTGATAATTTAAAGTTTGCTTCGTCAGACCATACAATTTTATTTAGAATACCGTTACCTTCAAGTTCCTCGCTCAGGATGTTTTCAGAAAATTGTAAACGATGATCCGAGTCATCTTCCAATAAACCATGTATCAATCGAGGCGTGTACATCTTTAGACCGGCACGATTCATCAGGCGCCCCAATGATCTACGCTAAATACCAAGTTCAGATGAGGCTCTGTATTTCGATTTCTGTGGGCTCTGAGTAAATGCCTGTGCAACTTTGTATTCATTTTCTTGCGTGGTCACAGTAATTGGTCGACCACTTCTCGGTGCATTGTGGATACTCCCTGTCTGTTCAAATTTGTCACATAAACCGTGAGCCTTGTTGGGGGAGGTGTTGCAAAAGTTTTGACCCACTTTTCTCTTACGCGTTCACTATTTTCTGTCTTCCAGTATTGTTTTAATATCCATTTTCGCTGTTCGTCAGTCAAATTACCGGCCATGGTTAAATTGCCAATTTAACTGAAAAAATAAAAATAAATGATTCAAAGTACATGCACTTTAATCGAAAGGAAATTTAATTAATAAAAACAAAAGACTAAAAGTATATGCATTTTTACTTTAAGGTATGTAGCTTTCAGTTCAATAAAATGTCAATAATTTCAATACTGTATACATACTTTTGCACCCCCCTTGTATATATATATATATATATAGTCATCCACATACAGTACTGTTTCGTTGTATCACAACTCATCAGTGCGGCTAGACAAACACCTTTCCCCAGCCGCGGATTGAACCTACAACCATCGCATTGACAGTCGCTAGCTCTCACCATTCGGCTACGAATTAGTGCCGCAAGTATTTCTCCTATAGTGTGTATTAAATCCACACCCTCCCGTATTAATTATGATGAATTAAAACAAAATAAAAAGTGAAAAAGTTAGTTGACCAGTTTCAAACCTCGCTCAACAGAGCTAAAACCGAGTTTAATAACGATTAAAAAAATACATATATGAGATAGAAGTATAGAGGGGAACAAGTGGAGACCCCCCCCCCAAAAAAAAAAACACGAAAAGAATTAGACAGAAACTGCATTAAGAGCTCTGCTGGACCGATTAAAAACGTTGGCCGACCGGGTCTGGCTCACAGGCCATACTTTGGAGATCTCTGATCTATTGATTTCTTGCCCGACATTATCAAAAATCAATCTATATATCTATGAAAGTGAACGTGTCTATGTGTCTGTCTGTGTGTCTGTGTATATTTCCCTACGCAATAACTCTGTCAATTTTTAGTTTACAAACTCGAAATTTGACATACAGGGTACTGAGATTTGGGAAAATCTATGTGGTTGGTTTTCGGCCAGAAATTTGGCTGTTAAGGGGTCAAAGTTCAACGATTTGACATTTGAGAACTCCACCAAACTCCTCCGACAATTTTGGGTCTAAACACTTGAAATTTTAGATATAGGTTCCTTGGACATGGATCTAACTTAATATCTTGTTTGAGCCCAAAATAATAAATGTTAAGGGGTCATAATAGGGGTCAAAGTTTTTAAAAATTGACCTTTTTTTTTTTTTTTTTTTGCTCAACATACACCTCCAAACACCCGGGCAACGTCGGGCACCCATGCTAGTATTCGATAAAATGAATATAATAGGATAAGTGTCAAATTTCCACAAAACTTCAGATAATTACATTTTTAAATACTATTTAAAGCAATTCTGCTTTATAAAATTCAGGGGAGGCAATTCTGGTGTTAAGTATAAAGATAGGGAAAAGGAGAGATGAAATAGCATATCTATTCAGTTTCAAGGAGTCGTTCTCCTGGAAATTATCGTCTGCTTTCGCCTTCATTTATGGGAGAGTGTCAACGGGATTATATAGATACTTTTATTCCCATCCACAGTGCCCCTTTTTAAGGAGCTGAAATTGTTCCCACTTTAAATATTTTTTCATAATTATTAAATATTATTCTTGAAAAAAAAAAAGCTCCAGTTTGTAGTAGAATGGGGCCAAAAGTAGATGTGTTTAAATTTTTTTTTTTTTTTGTATCAACGATTATGTAACCCAATGCATGTTTTTGTGTTGTTTTTATTCTGGTATATACATTATATTTGTATTTTATACTTTATTTAATTTGATTTCGTGCCTGTTGATATTTTTACGAAACTACCATTAATTTTGAATAAAAAGCAGTGCTAGCTCCTTTTGACGGATGTCACAGAATTCTACGTGAAAATCTTTCATTTCAAATCCTATCGACTAGGAGAGTGGACGTGTGCTTCATTGCCTGCCGTGGACAAGGATTCCTGAGCCGTTTCTTCTGGAAGAATAACCCTATAAGAAGAAAACATTGGTCGCGACGAGGTGAACTTTTCCCTACAACTTAAAGTTGTATACGCAGCGACGGAACGTGCGTTTTTGAAGGAAAGAAATTTGAAATAATTTCTGAGCCTTTAGACTGATAGTTTAAAAAGACTGCAGACTATTTACAAACTTGTGAGTACATTCCATAGAATTTATTAAATTTATTGTATGCATTGTTTTTTTTTTTTTTGCACATAATAATGGTCGTCGTTCATTGAAGTGACGTTTATAATTTATGAACCAGTTTGTTTTTATGAAAGTGTGCAATGTTTTATTACTTGGCGTGTTTTTTTTGTTTTTGTTTTTGAATGCCTGCAAGGGGAATATCTGTAAATAAAATCTTTTTTTTTTTCATTGAAGGAAGACCTCTTTCAACTTTATTTATTTACCGCCTCCTTGAGTGGATTATACATTTCCCGTCGAATTTATCTGAATATGAATAAATTTCTGACAGATTGTCATATTTAATACTGCTAAGACGAAGCTCCTTTCTATCAACAATCATAAGAATCCTTTTCAGGCATCGATTTTTAGATAAATTTTAGATATGGTCCCAAACAAGAGTCTCTAATCTACTAAGTCCTACACTGTTTACCAAGTTTCAACTCCTGTCTCATCCCCATATTTGTAACACTTGACCAAGCCGTGTGCGAGGTGACGTCACAGCGAGGAAAAAGAACAGAAAAAGATTATAAAAGAGAGAAATAGATGTATTAGACACATGGACCGAGAGCGACAGGCAAAGACACATCCTAAACATTGTTGGACAAAGACATAGTACCACATGTTGGACACAGCAGATTCTATTTAAGCACTTCAGAGTACGAGAAATCTTTTGAACAAGAGGCAAGGCGTTATTCTAGCAAGTACCTGTAAATAAATATCTGTTGTTTCACTGAAAAAAGAGTGAGTCTAATCATTTCCTTGTCTTTGTTTCATTGCGACTGTCTGCATACAACGTGTGGGTCCCGAGTGAAGACATGTAACAACTATGTTACACACGATTGCATCTCTAGGCTTGCCCTAGAAAAAGGTTTAACAATTCTGCACATAAGCTCTGAAACAGAAATATGGTGATGGCAGGTTTTGTGAGAAGAGACACAAATTCATACAATTTTAGAGCGATTTTAATAGCTAAGCAATAATGACTAATAATGCAACAAGCAAAAGGTAATTGTTCAAAAAAGAGAAAGGTGTTAGGTTTGCAAGAATGTGTTTCACGAGAACTTATCTGGATAAAGCGTTCAGGTAACATATTTCATGTATGCATACCCTAATTCTGACTCTTTTCCTGTGGAAGTAAAGGCTTTTCTGTCTGGACTTTTGCTGCAATGCAAGCGGGAAATCGGAGGTGAATGATGACTTACTTCTGTCGTCTAGGGTTCTGTCGAGAAATAGTCAACCAGTTCAAGATGTAGTGGTGAAGAAGGAGCGGGATGGCTTCCAGTGCGTCCCATTGATTGCTTTTGTCACCAAAGTCCAGCTGTTGTCCTGCTAGGTTTGAAAAGAGGCTGGAATACAATTTGCAAGGGTTTTTTATAGGCTGGCTCATGTGACCTCTAAGGGAGTAGAGATTGAAATCCTCGTTAGCCAATCCATGGGACAAGGAAACAACTAATGAGTGCAGAAGAAAAATAAATTCCAATAATATTAGTTGTAGGGGGGGGGGAATGAATCCGAATATGTGTTTTACCTTGGTTGTGGTTATTTTGAAAACTTTGTTCTAGGTTGAGACATATCTGTGGACCTTATTTAAAACTAGCTAGGGTACCCGGCATTGCTCGGGTGTGTTGAGGTGATGTAGTAAGTAACTCAGGTAGGCAGCCTGAGAGGTGTTAAAACAAAAGATAGTAGCAGCAGGGGTGGGGAATCAAAACAACAGCTCGGGTGGAGAGAGATGTTAAAAAAAAGTGGTAGTAGGCAGGCAGGCTCGAACCCGTAACGTGAAAGAGAATAAGAAGGTTAAAAAAAAAAAAAACATCTCAGCTGATGCGTCCATGGCGAATCTGGAAGTCGCGAGTATTGTAATTAAAGCTAGTCAACCAAACGGAGACGATGACTTGCGAAAATGTCGACGAAAAATGCAACTCCTCCTTGTAGAAAACTGCCCAGTTGAGCGTGAAGGAATTAATGTTTTTGGCTAATTTTTCGATATTTGTTGTCTGAAAGACTACGGTTTAAAATGATACCAGTTTCGTCACAGTCCGACGTGTCTATGGGAAGTTTTTGCGAGATGTACCAACACACACATACACACACATGTACATTTATATTTTTTATATATTATTTTATTTATATTTTATATATTAGACTAGCGGGAGTACCCGGCGTTGCCCAGGTGTGTCAAAAAAAAAGTAGGCGACCCATATGGAGAGAGGTGTAAAAGAAAAAACGTGGTAGCAGGCTCAAACTCGTAATGCGAAGGAGCTGCCCATCATTGCCCGGGTGTGGAGCTGTAGTGTTACAAAAAAAAGTGGTAGTAGCGGGAGTGCCTGGCGTTGCCCGTGTGTGTAGATGATGTAGTAAGGAACCCCAGGGGTTGTAAATACAAAGTGGTAGTAGCGAGGGGGGGGGGATCAAAATACCAGTAGGCAACCCGGGTAAAGAGCGGTTTAAAAAAAAAAAGAAAAAACTGGAAGTAGGCAGTCAGGCTCGAACCCGTAACGCAAAAGAAAAAAAGTTAAAAAAACATGTGACGTCTTTGCTGATGTCTCTGTAGCACGACCGGAAGTCCCAAGCATTGAAATTAAGTGTAGTCAATCCAACTGAGATAATGACTTTGCAAAAATGTTGACACAAAAACCAACCCCTCCTTGTACAAAACTGCTCAGTTGAGGGTGAAGGAATGCATGTTTTTGGTAAATTTTTCGATATTTGTTTTGACAAACTCCTGGATCTGACCTTTACTCCTGATCTAAAATGGAACACTTACATCAAATCCGTTGCTAAAATTGCTGGAAAAATGATGGGATCATTCTATTGCTCCAGCAGATGTCTAACTGCTGATGCAATTTTCTACATAAGAGCTACGTACGTCCAAGGATGGAGTACTGTTTCTACATCTGGCCAAGAGCTACTAGAAAGACCTTGGCCTGCCTTGACAGAGTTAAAATGGACTTTGTAGTCTAGTGAGAGATGCCCTTTTCTCTTCCCTGCCACCTGTTTCTCACAGAAGAGATGCTGTGAGCCTGTCTGTGCTTTATCGTTATTTTCATGGCAAGTGCTCGTTTGAACTCCAATCTACTGTCCCACCCCCCGTCGACAAACTTTCATGAAAAAAAAATCGTCTAGTTGAAATAACTATCAATAATTTCCCCCACTTTTTATCTGTGCCTAAACCTAAACGTAGATTTCATGAACAAAGCTTCTTTCTTAGAACTGCACACCTGTGGAACTCTCTTCCGTTTCCCTGCTTTCTAGCTGACAACAGTATCGTCATCTTCAAGTCCAATGTAAACAAGTTCTTGATGAGCCGTTCTCCTTAAGTAATTCAATTTACCAAATTTCCACTACTAATGATGACTACGATATTGTCACATTGTCTACTGTACACTCTGTAATCCTTATCCTCGAGTGGGCTTCGCCAATCTTACATTTAATGTTATAGTCACAGCATTGATTAAATTATGTGTGTAGATAATTTGAACATGGTAGACGATCAGTTTAGAGGGGTCAACAGAGTTCAGCCAGGTTTTGGGGAAAGTTTCTTAGCATAGACACTAAGGTTAAGTCAAAATCACGTCAGACGAGGTATATGAAAACGCGAGATTCGTCAGTCAGCGTGGACAATTCATAGCAAAACGATTGGTTTTGAGACGTTCTAAAATCTGTTTTTCACCTCTTTGTTGTTTTTACAGCCTATGAAGAATCCTGCTAAACAAATCATCTTCTTCCTTAATTAATAATTTGATTAGAGTTGCAAAATTGTCCACCATCATGCAGGATCACTTTAAGATGCACGGATCATATTGTGGGAAGCCAGCAATATGATTACTGGAATCCAGTGAGCTCGTTGTTTATATAAAACCTGTTGAATCAAATAAATAAATTAATAAATATATTGGTCGGGGAAGGGGGAGAGTAATGAATCGAGATATCATATGTCTTACCTTAGTGATTCCAATGGCGCCAATATTTTCACTAAAGGAAGTGCTACCGGAAGAAGATCCCCATGCGCCAGCCAATAAACACGTGACTCCTTCTAAGCCGATTGCTATTTGTTGTAAAAAAAAAATTGATTGTTGTTAAATTTTTTAAAAAAGTGTGATTTCATCTTGATCAAAAACAAAAGAAATAATATATATATATAC
>NC_136493.1:13030650-13098150 GCF_053919585.1 Euprymna scolopes
ACTTTAAACTTATATCATTTAGCATAAAGGGCCTAATTAATGGTAGACGTATGTTTGAATTGCGTTGATTTTACTCGTGGACGTATGTAAGAGGATAAATATGCTCGCCGAATACATTCACTGCCTTTTTTGACACGTTCATTTCTGACGCTTGGATTGTATCTTCTGTTTGTATTTGTAATAATATGTTTCATTACTGAATTGTATAATTGTTCATAAATTGGTTGACACGCAGATTTTTTCTTTTTCTTTTTCTTTTTCTATATACTGTCAAATTCTTACTTTCTCTTTTTCTCTATTTAACTAGATCTCATTATTCTTTCCTTTTCCTTCTAGTTCTTATTCTCTTTATTATAACCATTTATTTCTTTTTTCTTTTCTTCTCCATATCATATATATATATGTATATGTATGTGTATATGTGTGTATATGTATATGTGTATATATATATATATATATATATATATATGTATATATATGTGTATATGTATGTATATATATATATATATATATATATATATTTTCTCTCTTCTTTTTCTCTCTATTTTGTTTTCTCTATATTTTCTTTCTCTATTTCTGTCTCTATTCCTTTTTTCTCTTCTCAATCACTCTCTCCCCATTGTAATCTTTTAACTTTATTTAAATTGCCTCTCCCTTTTTACTTTTTTATTTAATTAAAGTCCTGTGTTTTAAGTTTTTTAACTCCAACTTCTAAAGAGTTCCTACCTAAAATAAAAATCCATTATTCATTGAACTTTTGAATAGTCAAGTCGCTGCCTGATGATATCTGTTGTTTGATTGAAACAAGTGGCTATTTGTAGCAGCGGGATGTGAGCATGTTTATATAACAATAAACAAGTATTATCAGCTCTTTTTATTGCGCACTATCTAACAACCTCGTTGAATTCATTAGTCCATTAGTTTTGAATATAAAAAAAACCCGAGTATATATATATATATATATATATATATATATATATATATATATATATATATATATATATATATATATATATATATATATATTGTTACGGTTTCCTTCGGTCTAGGGGTATTGGAACACTGCAAACATAATCAAATAAAAAACTAAGAGTAAAAAATATATTTTGAAAAGTAAAACAAATTTTTATTAGCAAAGAACGAAAAGCAAAATTAAAAATAGTATAAAAAAAATGAATTTCGATAAGGTGTTTATAATATAGTGTAAGGGAGATAACTCTGTTTTCTGATTATTTCCCTTTTGAGAGATAAAAAGTTTTTTAAGTAATGTTTTGTTTTTTTTATCTTTTAGACATAAATGTGCTTTAATTCAGAAAAACTTATACATTTACCAGTTTGATGAGGAAAGAGATTTCTTCTCTGTATCTTGTTTGGTTCATCGGTTATTTTAACGACTCGAGTTTTCTTGTTTTCTTTCAGTCGCAGTTATAACTGAGTTAAAATATACGATCATTTGCTTTTCATAGCGATCGTTAAAGATGTTTCCAGAAAGAACAAAAAAAAGTATAATTTTTTGTTTTATCTTTTGAAAGTCTCCAGAGACGCTAATCTAAACGTTTTATTTTCAAATTCTTAAATAATACTTTTTATATTATTTTATATCATCTTTTATTGTTTTCCCCTTTTAATTAAGTAATTTATTATTTTTATTATTTTATATTATTATGTAATATTTTAAGTATTGTTATTTTGTTATAATTATTAATTATACTAATAATTATTTTTATTATATTTTATTTTTATTATGTTATTTAGATAATTAATATTATCATTATAATTATTGATTATATTAATAATTATTGTATTTTATTTTTAATATATGTTATTATTTGGATAATTAATATTATCTTTTGTGTAATAAATCTTAATTTCTTCATAGCAAATGGGGAAAATATATCATCCCATTACCCCCCACCCTTCAAAGGAAAATTTTGATATCTAGATATCAAAACTTTCAATCCTAGAAGTCGGTTTTTGGTGTGGTAGGTATATTTGAATGGTGTGGGAAAGTTGGTTGTTTTTGTTTTACGGCATATCAACCTTTTTCCGGCTATTTAATGCCGAATCTAGTGATTTTGAGGAACGATTTTTAATGGAGTATATTTGTTTTTTAAGTCGGATTCTATTTAACCCATAGTTTGTTTTTTTTTACACAGGCATCACCACATTATCAAGGCCAAGAGGCCACTCGAGGATAAGAGTTAAAGAGTATACAGTAGAAATTGGACAATATATTAATCATTAGTAATGGAAATTCGGTAAATTTGTTAACTTATATGGAACGGCTCATCAAGAACTTATTTACGTTAGAGTTGAAGACAACCATATTGTAGTCAGCCAGAAAGCAGGAAAACGGAAGACAATTCCGCAGGCGTGCAGTTGGGACCCTAACAGGTACCACCACTCTGGGTCAGAGTGGATCTGGGAGCAATGGCAATTAAAGAGTGGCTCCACACTCCCCAAGGCCCGCAAGCTGGGGCCTCACCATCGGATATAGTTTTAGGTCATATCCAGGACCCACCATATTGAATGTGTAAACAAACACAAAAAGAAAATACAATATAAAGAAATTAAACAAGCAATAGGTACAAAGTTTTTTGTTTTTTTTATTTTAAGTTTTTTCAATGTTCATTTTTGTTCATCTGTTCCTGAAAACGAGAAATGTGGATGATAATATTTTCAATATATATACATTTGTTAATTTTTAATTTTATTTTATTTCTATTGTGTGTGTATTTTTATTTAAAAAAAATTTTTTTTATTGTTTTTATGTATTTGTGTATATTTTGTGAAAATCAAGATTATGTCGTAGATAGAGCATCAGCAATAATGTTGTCTCTACCGTTTATGTGTTCGATGATGATGTTATATTCTTGTAAGAGTAGAAAAAACAATACAAGACAACCAAGTAATCACTATAAACTAGTGATTGAAGATAAGAGTGAAGAATCAAACCCTACTACAAAACAACCAAACCAAGCTCTATGAATAAATATTTGAAGATACAAAGAACTTGAAGCATAAAAACTTGTTTTACAAAATTACTGGATTTGGCATTTAATAATCCGAAACGGGTTTATATGTCGTAAAACAAAACAACCAAATTTATATATAAAAAGTATTTTGTGTGTGTATGTGTGTGTGTGTGTGTGTGTGAGAGAGAGAGAGAGAGAGAGAGAGAGAGAGAGAGAGAGAGAGAGAGAGTTACCTATGGAATCCGAAGTGGCTGGGCCAATTTTTTGGAACTTTTACACAAATGTACTTTATGCGTCTGGCAGTGTTCTTGGATAGGTTTTTTTATTTGAATGCCCCAATAAGTATCAAAATCGATAATCAAAAAGATCTGATTAAAGTAGAAACAGTCCAATTTTGATCAAAGTTAACACCTCTATACAGCCTAACTTCACAAGTGCATTTGAGAAGTTTTATCACCGCACAAGCAGAAGGACCCAGTATATAAAATCAACAGTGGATTCTTTGATAAGACAGGAGCACGTTCAAAATGAATGTTTCTATTTTAAACTTTAATCTAAGACATAATCTATTCCCTATATAAAGAAAATGATAGCAGTTTTTGGTCGTAACTTCTGACACTATAGGAATCCAACAAGGCAATTCCTATGCAAAGCTTCCACACTCACCATTCCAAACTGGGCTAGCCCTTGTCATCTCTAAACTCTTCAATAAATTCCTAACCGAGTCTTGCTTCTCTGATAGCTGGAATATTGTCTCTATTGTACCAGTATTCAAGAATTCTGGCAAAAAAAAAACTGACCAACGCAATTATTCCTCTTTCAGTCTCCTGCTCTTTTTTGCTAAAATCTTTTCACGAAAATTAAATCATATGGTATTTCTGGACAAATATTCAACACAAGCAGATTCTTCCTAAACAAGAGAAAATTCAAAGACAAGATGAATTGGAACAAATGCACTGAGGACATTGCCAAGGCTGCTGCAAAGAAGTGGCTTCCCCTCACACCATAGAGTATCCTATATTTTTACAAAGCCATGTATGAAGTATTGTTGTCACATCTAGGCTGGTGCATCAACCACTTGTCGAACTCTTATACAGCATTCGAAAAGGGTCTCAAATCTAACAGGTTCTACACTATCAGCCAAGCACCAACCAATCTCATCACAACAATGTTGCATCCCTGTGTCTGTTTTGCAAGTACTTTAATGGAAAGTTTTCTGATACACTCACAGCACTGGTGCCCCCCTCGACATACATACTCCCGACCAACACGACAGGCAGCAAAATCCCACCTCTTTAATGTTAAGGTCCCCAGATGCTGGAAAAGCCTGCGCTAAAAATTTCTTCCCTCGGACTGCTCAACTTCACTAACTTTACTAATCTGCAGAATATTATGTGAACAGAATCTCGTTGCTCAACTCCCTTTAGTCCCCTGTTCACATTACATTTAAACTTCTGCATGTTAGTACAGTTAAGGAAGTAGGAAACAGGGAGGGATTTCCACAAAAATCAGGGAAATAAGGCACCTTGTTATGCTCTTCGAGTGTACCAAATTTCACTTCTCTGTGTTTCATAGCAATTTCAAAATTAAAAAATATTGACTTGCACTAAAGCGATACACATGGTTTATACTAAACATCTGTCGAGAAGGCCTTATGAATTATATCTATATTCTATAGCTTAACCATATTCTGTACTTATACTCAAAGTGATCCATATTAAGTAGCAACTCTATATCGTTTTCACTTAGATGGGCCAAAGTACTTATGATTTATATGAAAACTAACACCTGAAACTCATTTCAAATTGTACTCTAACATTTATACTATAATTTTTCCAATGTATTTATTAATCCTCAAAATCCTTGCTGAACTCAAGATATTAAGCTCAAATCTACATCCATACTCGTGTTTTCAATCAAAACACATGAATAACCACATCTTCCAATCGTAATCCTATTCTGAGGAGTGAACTTTAAAGCAGATACTAATTATCTCTGATAATAACTCAATTAATACTAACTACCCATGTGGGAGCGTAGAAATACCTGGCTTTGAAACCAGGTGCAGGGAAAACGCTTTCGGTGCTTATGAACCCATAGATCTGGTCAGGTCATCCATCTAGAAGGAAACTCTGATGTTAAACCTGTACCACTGACCTCATATGACCTCATATGACCTCATATGTCTTGGCATCAAACGGGTGAGGGAGGCCTTTTCAGTTTTGGTCGATAACCTTCCTAGAGCTGGTGACTCGATCAAATCACTGGTCTGCAAACCTAAACTGCTTAAGGAGTAGATAGGCTCTGCCTATTGCCACGCTTCCATATTCCTTCTTTGCCTATTAGCCAGAAGCAGAGGTGCAATCACAGGGACTTATTTGAGACGCCCAGGGTTTAGCCTTGTTTCCTGACTAGGGCAATGAATGCCATTTCCCATATCTGCCTCATTTCCTTCCCCTAAACTTTGGCATTTTGGGGGTGCTTGGTTGCCATGTATGCTAAGATGATTGGACTTGGAGTCTATATTCGCAACACCTTCCTCATTACTAGGGAATCTAAACTATAATCAAATGACCAGGCCTTCATGTGCTTTAAACTAATTTTATAACATAGCATTAGCTACCTATATATTCTTTATCGCTTTCTCTCGATCAAGACTGTACACTAATCAATGTCTCTGACAGCATAGATGTAGCAGTCTTTCTGGACACTAGCGCCCAAATTGTAATAATAATTGTAAGAAAGAAGTAGCGACAGCTAAGATAGAATATACTGAAACCACCAAAAATTGCATCAAAGCGCAGAAATTAAGAACTTGTGATTTCTGGAAAATCTACAACAGTGTAGTAAATAATGGGCAATCAACAATTTCCCCACTATCCAACAATCATGAGGTTGTTTGCATGGCAACCGAGAAAGCTAACATGCCCATCAGTTTGCCTCAAACTCTACTTTGGACTCAGCTAACCACTCCCTCCCTGATTTTCCTTTGTAGACAAAAACCACACTAGATGATCTGAAAAATCATCCTTTCTGAAGTACATGATATCATAAAAACCTAAATACCTCAAAAGCATGTGCACCTGATCTCAACCTGGTTGTACTATTAAAAAATGCTCCGCTGAGGCTGCTCCAGTTCTCTCCAAACTCTTCAACAAATGCCTTAACAAATATCGCTTTGCTGGAAAATTGCTTCTCTGGTACCAGTTTATCAGAATTCTGGTGAAAGAACTGACCCATTAAATTATCGCCTGATAAGCCTCCTCCCTCTTTTTGCAAAAATATTTGTGTCCATAATTAATCAAGCTCTTGTCTACCACCTTACAGTTGCTAAAATTCTGTCCGACTATCAATATGGATTTAGGCAAGCCTGTTCCACATCAGATATTCTAACTGTAATCTCTGAATGTATGTATCGTATACTAGATAAGGCAGGGGAGAAAAGGACAGTAGTCTTAGATATATCTAAGACTTTTGACAGGGTATGGCACGATAGTCTTGTAAGGAAAATCAAATCCTATGGTATTACGGGACAAATGCTTAATATAATTAAATCCTTAAGTAAGAAAAGAATCCATGTTGTCCTCGATGGTCGTACGTCTAAACAATATGATATAAATGCGGGTGTACTTCAGGGGTCGATCGTTCGACCTTTATTATTCCTGATATTCATAAATGACCTACCTGATAAAATAGTCTCTGAGATCGGTATATTTGCTGACGACACCATGCTCTATAGCAGGCACAAGGGGAAAACAAATGAACACATACTTAAGGCAATGGTAGAAACCTTACAGGAAGTCCTTCAGTCTGTAGTGGAATGGGGTCAAAAATGGATGGTAACGTTCAAATGCTGCTAAGACTAAGCTTGTTTCCTTTAATAATTACAAGAAATCTTCTCAATCACCAATAGCAATGGCTAAAGATACATTACCTGAACGTACTTCTTTCAAACTGTTTAGCTTAACGTTCACAGGGAACATGAGTTGGAACAGATACATTGAGAGCATTGCCAAGGCTACTGTGAAGAAAGTGGGCTCTCTCTACCGTGCTAGAAAGTTACTTATGCCTGAAAGTATCCTGTGCCTCTATAAAGCCACCATTTCGCCCATGTATGGAGTATTGTTGTCATATTTGGGCTGGTGCATCTGCTACTAGTATTTTACTCCTTGACAGAGTTCAAAAGAGTCGCCAACCTAATAGGTCCTGAACTGTCGTCTAAGCTTCAACCTCTGTCTCACTGGCGAAATGTTGCATCCCTCTGCTTGTTTTACAAGTATTTTAATGGTGGATGCTCTGACGGAACTGCAAGCTCTTGTACCCCCTCGATGTAAATACTCCTGACAAACTTGACAAGCAGCAAAATCCCACCCCTACACAGTAGAAATCCTTAGATGTAAGAAACTACTCTAATAGTTTATTTCCCAGAACTGCTAGACTTTGGAATTCCCTTCCGAGTTCCTACTTCCCCAACTGTACTGACATGCAGAAGTTCAAGTGTAATGTGAACAGACATCTTGTTGCTCAACTCCCTACATGGTATCCTGCAACTTATGTTCCTGATAGTATCCCCCTACATAAAAGTGGCACTGTGCCTTGTTTGGGGTGAAAATGTAATAAAAAAAATTTCTGCAGTTTTCATTATTGTTATCCATTGTATATTTTCATTATTGTTATCCATTGTATATTTTCATTATTGTTATCCATTGTATATTTTCATTATTGTTATCCATTGTATATTTTCATTATTGTTATCCATTGTATATTTTCATTATTGTTATCCATTGTATATTTTCATTATTGTTATCTATTGTATATTTTCATTATTGTTATCTATTGTATATTTTCATTATTGTTATCCATTGTATATTTTCATTATTGTTATCTATTGTATATTTTCATTATTGTTATCCATTGTATATTTTCATTATTGTTATCTATTGTATATTTTCATTATTGTTATCCATTGTATATTTTCATTATTGTTATCCATTGTATATTTTCAGCTACTCCTCTGATTCCAATCTCTCTGATTCCTTTTTCAATGTTTTTGGGTATTGTTCCTTTTAGTGGTGTTTCATATTGACTTTCTTCATTTTCCAGATCCCTTTTATCTTTCTGGCCAGTTCTGTACAGTTTGTACCCTATACAAGACATTAGACTTTCTTTCTAAAAGAGAGGTAAATCTATCACTAGATGAGAAAATACCGAATTCCATTCAGATATCCTAGCTGAAGATTCTGGTAGTTATTAGCGCCTCTAGATCCTTCTTGGATTTTGCAAACAGTTTCAGGTCATCCATGTACATTAGGTGGTTCATTCTTTCATCTGCATTAGTGAACTTGTATTTATCCGTTATGTATTGTCTTTCACTCTTACTGTTTGAACACCCCCCTCTCTCTCTCTCTCTTTCTCTCTCTCTCTCTCTCTCTCTCTCTCTCTCTCTCCATTATCATTATATTTGGTTTAACATACTGGCATGTGTTGGATGGCTTTAAGAAATTATACTAAACTGATCTATCTCTGACCAGGTCTTTATTTATCCTATGTTTTCCTTGGTCTTTCCCTGTGTACTGAACCTGATACCCCAACTGCTCTACATCTCTTAGCCCCAAAACTCGATAAATTATTAAAGAATCCCCCAATTCTTTTGCTTTCTTTTTTTTAATTTACTTATTTCGTAACTCATCTCCCTTTTTTTATTATTTTAAATCAAATGATGTGCGATTCACTGAGACAACTGCAATATAATCTGTTGTTGACAATTGATGATTGTATGTATAAGTGTCACTCTTCTGTTACTGCCCTGATAACTCTTAATTTAATAAATAACAAGTGCGAATAAACTTAAGTCAAGGTATGACTTGTCCACTAAGTTCCAGCCATGAAGGTTCAACAGTCTTTGTTTTATCACTATTAAATGATATGCTTCAGATGTATACCGCTGCATTTTAATCACTCTTGGTTTTTGATATGATTTTTTTTTTTTTTTTTTTTGAGTATTGTTTCGATAGACATCATCACTCAGGCCATGTGTCTTTCATATAAGCAAATAATTAACTATAGTCACAATTGAATATGTGGTAAAATCATATTTAATTTAAAAAATATATACCTAAAGAAAAGTGGAAGTCACATAAACCGAAACTTAGTAAAAATATTGTTGATGAGATGCTGACCAAAGTGTCCCCCATATCACATTGTTTTCTCATATGAATACAATCTTAATCTTAGTCGCCGCTTACACTTCAATTGATGACCTTAAACTATATCCGATGGTGAGGCCCCAGCTTTTGGGCTTTGGGGAGTGTGGAGCCACTCTTTAATTGCCATTGCTCCCAGGTCCACTCTGATCCGGAGTGGTAGTACTTGTTAGGGTCCCAACTATGGGTTAAATAGAAACCAACTTGAAAAAACAAATATATTCTATTAAAAAAATGTTCTTCAAAATCACTGGATTCGGCATTGAATAACCTGAAAAGAGTTGATATGCCGTAAAACAAATACAATCAACCAACACTTCAATTGCAATATGCCTTATTTGTTGTGAACAAAAATATTAAAAAAATAAATCTGAATAATTTGCAAAGTGTTGGCGACACAAAATGAAGCAAAAAGAAATAAAACGAAGCAAAATGAAAACAAAACAAAATGAAAACAAAACAAAATGAAGCAAAAAAAAAAACCCAAAACAAAATAAAACAAGTAAAACAATAAAAGCAAAAGAAAAAACAAAACGGAACAAAATTAAACAAAATGAAACAAAAACGAAACAAAATAAAACAAAAAGAAATTGAAACAAAATAAAACAAAACAAAAAATAAAACAAAACAAAAAAATGAAACAAAATAAAAAATTCAAGCAAAATAAAACAAAACGAAACAAAATAAAACAAAACGAAACAAAATGAAACAAAACGAAACAAAATGGAACAAAACAAAATGAGCAAAACGAAAGAAAACAAAACAAAATGAAACAGAATGAAACAATAAAACAAAACGAAGCAAAAAAACAAAAGCAAAATTAAACAAAACGATGCAAAATAACACTAAATGGAACAAAATTAAGCAAAATAAAACGAAATGAAACAAAACGAATCACAGCTAAATAAAATGAAACGAAACGAAACCAAATGAAAGAAAAAAACATAAAACAAAATGAAACAAAATTAAGCAAAACGAAACCAGCGAAACAAAACAAAACGAAGCAAAATGGACAAAATAAAAGAAAATTACAGAAAATAAAAGAAAAAGCAAAATAAAATAAAATGAAAACAAAATGAAATAGTATACCTCTGTTAATGCTGTGTACTGGAGGTGGAGGGACGCCGGTTAGTCTGGCACATGCGTAGTAATCACCGACCGATTCAATAAGTATGCAGAATATTCCAGCCAGCAAACCAAGAACTCCGGCTGTACTGACTGTTGGCAGTCCCCACTGACCTGTAAATTGTAGAATAAATAAATATATTCAAATAAATATTTTCTTCTTTTCAAAAACCAAAACCAAAAAAGTTCATGAAATAAATTGGATGCACTGAATATAAAGAAGTATACAAAAACATGATGTGAAACAATTCGCTTTTGTTTATAAGCAACTATTAGGATTTGGATTATTTCGGCTACTATTTTCCTCTTGTGGGATATTCTTACAACATTTCAGCCGATGTAACATCCGACCTTTTTCAGGTGTCTCTTGTCGGACTCTGGAATCTCTTTTGAAAATTATCTATTGTGATAAGTAGTAAAAACACGAATAGATTTTCGACTCCCAAAATTCAGAATTGTCTACAAAGACCCGTGGCGTAACGGCTAAAGTACTAAATAAAATTCAGTTCTACGTGACACTCTTCTGGAGGTTGAAGGTTCAATTCTTAGTGCGGGTGATACTAAGAATGGAATTATGAATTGCTTAACGTTTCTGCCTTGTCATGGGTGACGGAACGAGAGAATGCTGACCCTCTTGCTGTTTAGATAAATCGAAATATGAGGAAAATACTGGTACATATTTGGGGCTACACCGCCTGTAAGAATATCATTTGATTGGCTATTGAAATTGGTGTAATTATGTCAAAAGAATTAACTGGTGCTACCAAATCAGGCTATCTGAAGGTATTGGCTTCCTAAGACGAAATGCACCTAATATTGATGCTTTTTGTTTTTCTACTTTTTTTTTTTTTTTTTTTTACAAAGGCATCACCACATTATCAAGGCCCAGAGGCCACTCAAGGATAAGGGTTAAAGAGTGTACAGTAGAAATTGGTCAATATAGTAATTATTAGTAATGAAAATTTGGCAAATTTAATAACCTATATGGAACGGCCCATCAGGAACTTATTTACTTTAGACTTGAACACAACCATATTGTAGTCAGCCGGAAAGCAGGAAAACGGAAGACAATTCCACAGGCGTGCGGTTCTAAGAAAGAAGCTTTGTTCATGGAATCTACGTTTAGGTTTAGGCACAGATAAAGAGTGGGGGAAATTATTGATAGTGTTTACAGCTAGACGAGTGTTTCTTGTGAAAGTTTGGCGAGGGGGGACCATAGATTGAAGCTCAGTTGAACACTTTCCATGAAAATAACGATACATCAGAGACAAACTCGCAACATCTCTTCTGTGAGATAGAGGTTGCAAGGAGGAGAAAAGGACATCTCCTACGAGGCTACGAAGTCTATTTTGAACTCTATCAAGGCAGGTCAAGTCCTTTCTAGCAGCTCCTGCCCAGATGTGGCAACAGTATTCCATCCTTGGACGTACCTGGCTCTTATATAGATAGAGAATAGCATCAGCAGTGAGATATCTACTGGATCGATAGAAAGATCCCACCATTTTTCCAGCGGCCTTGGCAACAGATTTGATATACGTGTTCCATTTAAGATCAGGAGTAATGGTCAAGCCCAGAAGCTTGTCAAAACTTGAGGCCTCCTGAAGACGAGAGCCATTCATTTCAATTGATGACAAATGTGGATTAGAATGTTGATGATGTAAAGAGAGAAGCTTGGTTTTAGATGCATTAAAAGTAACCAGCCACTCCTTTCCCCATTGTACTACGTGCTCAAGATCAGAGGAGAGAGAATTGGAGAGAACTTGGTCGTTTACTGTCTTAGATGTGGTACCATAAATGGTAGTGTCGTCAGCATAAATGTCTACAAATGATGTAAGGATATGATTTGGAAGATCATTAATGTAGATCAGGAAAAGAGTTGGGCCCAGGATGGATCCCTGAGGGACACCGGCATTAATACTGTGAGCTTCTGATTTTTGCCCCTCAACTACTACTCTTATGAACCTATCAGAAAGAAATGATTTAATAATTGAGAAGACTTTTCCAGCTATACCATAGCTAGCGATCTTATGAAGTAAACCTTTATGCCATACCCTATCAAAGGCTTTAGATATGTCAAGAGCAATTGCCCTAGAAAGATTGCCACCGTCGAGAGATTTGCTAATCCTATGCGATATAACTGTAAGCACATCTGCTGTAGATCTAGCAGAACGGAAACCATATTGTGTGTCACTAAGAAGTTTATTTTTGTTGAGATGGTTGATTACTTCTGTATTTAACACAGATTCAAGCAACTCATGACGCACAGGAGACTTATTGGCCTGTACTGAGAGGGGGATGAGCGATCACCTGAATTCTTAAATACAGGGCATACTGATGAGATTTTCCAGGGAGATGGGAAACTATTCTCCTTAAGACAACGTTTAAACAGTTTTGTAAGTATGGGCGCTAGTTCAGGTTGAAGTTTTTTGAGTACTATAATTGGAATACCATCAGGGCCAGTTGCTTTACTCGAATCAAGGTTTTTGATTAGCTTCGCAACATCACGTACAGATATATGTATATCACATAGCGTGTTTTCTGATACAGGAGGAAATATTGGGGGTTGGCGGTCTTGGCCGCAAAGGGTAGAATTAGCTGCAAAGTTCTTGACAAAGAGTTTGGCTTTGTCTGATGCTGACGAGATTACCTCAGGTCCATTGATAATAGTTGGGATGGAGTACACGCTTCTGTTCAGGATTCTGCAATACTTAATTATGTTCTGCAAAAAACAAAAATAAAACAACACACCTTTTCCCTCATTTTTCCTTTTTCCCATTTCCCCATTCTCTTTCTGACCGGTTTTCTAACTTAAAATGTACCAAACATTAATATTGTAACCCTTTCACTTCTCCCATTGCAAAACTCATTCATGTTCTGCAGGGCAGAGAAAAAAACGATAAAATCCACTATAAGACAACCAAACCAAACACTACAAACTAGCGATTGAAGATTAAAAGAGCTTGAAGAATAAAAACCTTCTACAAAATAACTGGGTGCAACATGAATACTATTTCCAAAATAACTGGAGTCGGCATTAAATAATCCGAAAAGGGTTGATATACAATAAAACAACCAAACCAAACTCTAGAAATAAATATTTGAAGATACGAAGAGCTTGAAGAATAAAAACCTTCTACAAAATAACTGGATGCAACATGAATACTATTTCCAAAATAACTGGATTTTGCATTTAACAACCCAAAAAGGGTTGATATGCCGTAAAACAAAACAACCAAATAAAAAGAATTTTAAAAAATTCATTGTTAAAGAATTTAATTATTGTTTAATTATTAATTTAATAATGTAAAATGTAAAAAAATAATTATTAATTACTTAACAATCATTATTGTAAAAAATAAAATTATTGTAAAATAATTTTTTTGAAGTTAAAAAAAAAATGGCATATTTAAGTAAAGCAATTTTTATTGGATATTGAAATTTAAATGGTTTACTTCTTTTTAAAATTAAAAAAAAAACCCCAGTAAATCTCATTAAATCATTAATAAGCAAAAAATTGAAAATTTATAATTTCCGATGGCTGGCTGTATAGGAAGGTCTCGAACAAGTTGATCATGATAAAGTTATTCACGAGGATAACTTCATTTATCTCTTCTCTTCTCTATATAAATAAAATGAACTCATTTTTTCCCGTGGGATTTTGACATTAATAGGATTAAAATCAAGATATTTCATGCAAATATAATATGCACAAACGGCAGAACAATATCTGAGGTTATGTTATAGGCTTATTATTTCTCAAATTCCTTGATAATCTTAGATTTCTATACTTTTTCTGCTGAGAAGTCACGGCCAAAATCGGTTAAGATCAATGAAAGTGGTAAAATATTTTCTCTCTAATAAATTCCTCCTCCCCCTGCCATCACTTAACACCGTTTGGGGATCGTTCACAAGGAACAGTTGAGAAGAGAACACCGGTTTGGCTTCGTAATTCTTTCATGTAAAGTTATTTAAAATCACTAAACTAAGCTGCAGTGCTCTGTGGCGTAGTGGTTAGCGTGCTGGACAATTCACATTATATTTTCACGTTCGCGCCGACCTACCGTAGTCGTTTTTTTTTTGTTTTTTTTCCTAAACAACTGGAATGGACTTTTCTTGGTGGCCGAACTGTTAACGTTGCAGATGTTTTTTTTTTTTTTTCACACTTTATTTTCCTACTTTTACTCATGACTCCGAGTTTGATCCTTCCTACTTACCTACCATAACATTTTTTAAAACTCCCCCCCCCCCGTCCCGGAAACAAACACTCGGGCAACGCCGGGTACCCCCGCTAGTTCACATAATAAAACTATCCACACACAAACCAAAGAAGTTTTGTGGTCACACGGAAAAAGGAAAATGCGCAGCCTATTAGGAACTCTGAAAGAACTGTTCAATCTGCATCTGTTGGAATTTGTGTGGCGGAGAAAGAAATCGAATCAGGTATTTCCTCGTATATTGTTATGTATCCGAGAACAATATTATTTGTAACTATGTTTGTTTGTTTGTTTCTGTATTTAAAAACATCATTTAATAAAAAAAAAAAAAAATTTTTTTTAAATCATTTAATAAAAAAATTTTGTATTTAAATAAAAATCATTTAATAAAAAATATCCTGTTTTCTAATATTGTTACACTTCAATTTTATCACGTCAATTTCAGTATTGTTTTCTTTTAATTTTCAAATTCTGTTACAATAATTACATCAATTTCAATATTGTTTTCTTTTAATTTTAAAATTCTATATATACAATAATTACGTCAATTTTAATAGCCAATCAAATTACATTCTTATAGACGGTGTACTCCCAAATATGTCCCCCTATTTTCCTCATATTTTAGTTTATCTAAATTGCAAGTGGGTCAGAATGCTACCACGGCCACCGAGAGTAAGAAGAAGGTCCGTTAACTGAAAAATGTCTGCAAGCAATGTAGGTAAGATTTGTCAGACTGTCAGTACTATATGAGGGCCATTTGAAAAAGAGCAATAAAACATTTTTAAAAAGAAATTGGAACACAGTTCGATTAATAATGAAACTGAACTTTATTCAATATAAAATATAAATATTATCTATGTAAAATTAAGTAATTTTAAAGCAATATACAATTTAATACTGATAAAAATGAATTATGAATTTAGGGAACAAACAATTAAAGAAACATTAAACAAATATTTTTGCGGCCTTCGGAACAAGATCAGTGTAATATCTGTTTTGATGCTACACTTTACCTTTTCTGTCTTCGGTCGGTGGAGGAGAAATCTTTCATGACTGAGATTATTTTTGTTCCTATCCTGAGTGCCCCTTATTGGGAAGCTGGATTTTCTCCACAAGATTATATGTTGAAATATTTAAATAACTATTACTTTTAATACAGAAATTATATTTAAAGTTTTAGTTTTCTGTTCTTCTATGTCCATTTTTTCCCCCATGTTTTTCATCAAAATGTGTAGCATATTAGTTGTCTCATAAGCCATCATCAGTGATTGCTCACTGGCAGTAACCTGTGGTGTTCCCTGGAGACCAAGTGACAAGTCTCCCCAGATTTCTAGTGTTCTCCACTTCTTGACCACTTGTGGAGATGATTGCATGTTATCGCAACAGCCGTTCTCACTGATTTCTCGTTGGCATCGGCCATTGGTGTTTCCTGGGGTTTGGGTGACAAAATGCCTCCCCAAGGTACCAGATTTAAACTGCACACTTCCAGTGGAGATTTGGTCAGTACTCTCTCACCTCGGTCTTTACATCCTCCCTGACCCTTCACAACTAGTTGGTGTGGTGTGGCACCAGTCGATGTCATCTACACCAGTTTTTTTTTTTATTATTACTATTATTATTATGATAATAATAAGGGTGCTTGTGCAGTGTACGCACGTGTTTTTAAATATTATTTTCAAATTAAATTAAATTTTAGGTTTGTATTACTGTACACATAGATTCGAAAAAGTTGTCAAAAAACAAATATATCACAAATAAATGTTATCAAAGGCAAGATAAGTTACTCTTCTACCTATCTGGGAAGCTTTTTAGTGGTTTTACTCACTTTAAAACGTGTAATCGCTTCGAAAATCATACAATGTTTATCAATATATTTTAAAAAGAAAAATGTCGGCATGTTTGTAATTTATCTTCCCTTTGATAAGATTTATTTGTTATATATTTGTTTTTTGACAGCTTTTTCGAATCTGTGTATAGTAAAACAAACCTGTCATGTAAATTATTTACAGTTAAAATGTTATAAAAAACAAAAAAATGGAAATTTTAAATATATTTAAAAGAAATGAATTACGCCCGTGCTAAAATATTGATAATTCACCAATCGTAAAAAAAACACTGCCGTGAAAAATGCTTACTTTAAAATATTTTAAAATACTCAGTGAAAAGTTGTATTTATTATTAAAAGAGCGGGCTGAAAAATATTATATAAAAATTGGGGTATGGGATTTGTATTACTGTACACATAGATTCGAAAAGTTGTCAAAAAACAAATATATAACAAATAAATGTTATCAAAGGCAAGATAAGTTACTTTTCTACCTAACTGGACATGTTTTCAGTGTTTTATTTAATGTAACATGTTTATTCAGCTCGAAAAACATACTGTGTTTACCGATGTATTGGAAAATTCAAAATGGCGCCTTACTCTCTCTTTAACATGGTAAGTTTTGGAAAAGGTGCTATAAATATAAAACTAGACAAAATACTGTTAGAAACTCGCTCAATATATATTACCGTGACATAGGTTGACATATATTCGGTGTTTTTTTTTAATAGTATTTTGTCTAGTTTATTATTTATAACACCTTTTCCCGAACTTACCGTGTTAAAGAGAGAGTCGGGCGTCATTTTGAATTTTCCAATACATCGGTAAACAATGTATGTTTATCGAGCTGAATAAACATATTACATTGAATAAAAACACGAAAAATATATCCAGTTTGGTAGAAAAGTAACTTATCTTGCTTTTGATAACATTTATTTGTTATATATTTGTTTTTTTGACAACTTTTTTTAATCTATGTGTACAGTAATACAAACCCAAAAACCGTTTGTTTTGCAGTAAAAAATAAAAAAATAAAATGAAATATTCGACTTTCTCCAATAAAAATAAAAGTTCAAACACGAATTCACTTACGATATTTTGATTAAAATTATCCCAAATGTGCAATTATAATAATTATTTTCCGAATGGAGAATTGTTCTTTTTCTTTAGAACATACATGGACAATCGGTAACACATATTGGTAGCCATATTTTTTTATGCCTGTTAGCACGACCACGTGGTTGAATACCGGAAGCTGTCTATACCTACAACTTAATCAGGAAGTGACGTTACGCTGTCATGTGCATTGGTCTTTTTTACTCTCGGTAGTCATGGCAGAGCTAGCAAAATTGGGGAGAAGGTGATGTGTTTGCCCTGTGTTAGTGTTATTTGAAAACATTTGGATATCACAGACAGAATCTCCATCTTCATTTACCTAAAATAAAATATTCGACTTTCTCCGATAAAAATAAAAGTTCAAAAACTAGTTCACTTACTAATTTTTGTTAGATTAAAATTATCCCAAATGTGCAATTATAATAATTATTTTCCGAATAGAGAATTGTTCTTTTTCTTTAGAACATACATGGACAATCGGTAACACATATTGGTAGCCATATTTTTTTATGCCTGTTAGCATGACCACGTGGTTGAATACCGGAAGCTGTCTATACCTACAACTTAATTAGGAAGTGACGTTACGCTGTCATATGCATCGGCCTTCTTTCTCAGTAGCCACGATGCTACCCTCGTGGATTAAATAATGGCTTCCATTCAAAATTGTGTGCAGACCCCCGTGATTAATAGAAAGATTCACGAGTTCGACAAAATACACTGGAAGAAGGTTGGTTGGTTGGCTGTTTTCGTTTTACGGCATATCAACCCTTTTCAGATTATTTAATGCCGAATCCAGTGATTTGAGAGAACATTTTTTTAATAGAATATATTTGTTGCTTTTTTTTTCAAGTCGGTTTCTATTTAACCGATAGTTGGGACCCTAACAGGTACTACTACTCCGGATCAGAGTGGACCTGAGAGCAATGGCAATTAAGGGGTGGCTTCACACTCTCCAAAGCCCAAAAGCTGGGGCCTCACCATTGGATATAGTTTAAGGTCATATCCAGGACCGGAAGAAGGTTGACTGAAACGTAGTGAGAATAACACTCAAGATGAAAACAGTAGTCCCAAATAATTCAAACTATTAATCCTCATCTCCAAAATTCAGAAACGCCATATTCTATTAAAATTTTTTTTCCTTTTCTTTATTACCTTAAACTTTTAATAGAGAGAGACAAAGAGAGATAAAGAGGGAAGCGAGAGTTACAGTTTGAAATAAGAAGAAGGACAAAAAACAGCAAGAAAGGGTAAAAGTGATAGATAGGAATTTAGTTAAACTGAGTTAATAACAAATTACTGCTAATTAAAACAATTAAAATAGATTTTTTTTTTCTACTATAACTCAACCCTCAAAACGAAAAATATTTATTATTAGATGTACCCGGCGTTAACAAACAGAGAGCTACGGAGATATATGCATCCGAGTATTATGTTTTTTCCAAACAGTTCACTTCTAGTTAGATAACCATTAGACCAGTTTGACACAATCTTCAAGAAGTGTTTTCAAACCTACTTATTCTTAGCATAATTTGAACGATTCACAATTGCGCAGTCGTAAAACAGTTGACAAACAGGTAAAAATCCGTCCCCCCCCCCTCATGTACCAAGTTTCAGTTTTAATCTCTTAGCAACCTTTTTTTCTGGATGAAAACCGATGAAAAAGTTTTCTACATGTCTGAATACTCTATATACAAATTTTAAGTCTGTAGATAAAAAATTCGTTGAGTATATGTCCTCACACACACATATTCTTACTTTTATAGATACTGGGTGGAGTGATAAAATTGTAGCCTTAGAAAAGACAACATGATTCCATTTCCGTTTGATGAAAATCGATTTTCTTTTTTTGTTGAAGACCATTTACTAGTTGGCCAGTTGTATATAAATCTCTAGGAGCCTTCTATCATGTCTATCAATGTTCAGTGAACGAGATCAGAGATGCGCCGTTGTACAACCCATGCTCTGTACTGATCCAAGTTGATGATAGAACCAATTGCCAACACCCTCAAAATGCAAGTCCGGACGGTTCAGTGCTTAAGGACACAGTTCAACAAAGTTTCCGGCCAGCTGATTGCAGCAGGGGATAACTGCACTCTTCAGCACATCCTGGTACATTTTGGTGTTGACTTTCAAGCTTACTTCGAACATGTGAGGTGGAATGATGTAGTGCTCACTTGAAACGACACAAAGATGATAACTGTGGCCGAAAACTTTGTTTTCATCACCCTGGGTACGTTCCTGTTATTCGTGGCAATCCAGCGATGCATCTTGAGGATGCTGGCAATGGTCCTGTTGTCATAACTTGGATTGGTAGTGAGCATGAGTTGTACAGTGGCGCATCTCTGACCTTGCTTGTTGAACATTGTGCCACTTTCAAACATGATAGAAAGCTCCTATCACTTTTGGACTTGTACACAACTGGCCAACTAGTAGATAGTCTGCAACAAGAAAAGAAAATCGATTTTCATCAAACGGAAATGGAATCATGTCGTCTTTTCTAGAGCGACGATTTTATCGTTGCACCCTGCCAAGACCACTGTTGTTTTTAGAATGTTATTTGCGTTTTACACAGAATAAACGCACACTATGTTTTTAGGCTTTGATAATTATTTTAATGTAGTTCTACGACACGTATTAGAATTACACAATAGTAATACATAGTATTAGTTTCACCCCTTAAAGAGAAGGTTACTTTCGAAATATATGAATTCTTACCTGGATAGGGGAAATAAAACCAAGGCGATGCGTCTATGACACCTGCCTGCCTGTCTGTCCGTGCTAGGTATCCCCACTCTCCTTCAGTTTTGGAGAAAACGTCAGTCACTGTCAGAATGTAACACAAGATCCAGGCAATAAAAATGCTGAGGAGGACCTAAAATGAACACAGAAATGAAATTAGACAAAAATACAACTCATTAATAGAGCCCCACAAGAAATAGTACCCCACAAGAAACCGCACCCACACGAAATAGCACCCTACAAGAAATAGCCCACACAAAAAATAGCATCTCATAAGAAACAACACAACACAAGAAAAAACACCCACAAGAAACAGCGCCCATATGAAACAGCACCAAATAGAAACAGAACCCCACAAGAAACAGCATCCCAGAAACAGAATTTCACAAGAAGCAGCACCTTCCAAGAAACACCTCACAAAAAACAGCACCCAGAAAAAGAAACAGAACCCCACAAGATACAGCAAACCCAATAAACAGCACCCCACAAGAACCAGCATCCGAAAATAAACTGCACCCGACAAGAACCAGCATCCGAAAATAAACTGTACCCCACAAGAAAAAACACACTACAAGAAACAGCACACACAGAAGACAAAGCACAGGTCACAGTTGTAACAAATTACAGGTAATAAGGGTAATGAAGTACAGCTTATAAGTTTAACAAAGTCAGAGGTGTAACAAAGTACAAGTCATAAGTGTAACAAAGTACAAGTCATAGGTGTAACAAAGTACAGCTGATAAGTGTAACAAAGCACAAGTCATGAGTTTAGTAAAGTACAGGTCATAGGTGTGACAAAATTTACGTCATAGGTTTAACAAATTACAGGTCGAAAGTTAACAAAATTCTAACAAAGTAAAGGTCATAGGTGTAACAAAGCAGATACGGGAGGCTGGGTCGTGATGACACAACACTTATATGGAAAAATGAATCAGTCATCATGTAATCAAGTTGTATTCAATACATAATCGATTAATCGAGGATTAACCGACTAACTGATGAGGAAGGTGATTAAAAACATCGTAAAATGAAAAATTTCATTAGGCAGCAAGCCCTGACCAAAACCTTAGAATAGTCAGAGAAAACTAGTGAAAGTAAGCGAGAAAGAGAACCATATTGAAAGAGAGAGGGGGAAAAGGGAAGGAGAGGGAGATTTGTTGATTGCTTAGTTTACGGCATATCAACACTTTTCAGTTTATTAATTGCCAAATCCGGTTATTTTGGCAAAAAGTTTTATGCTTCGGGTTCTTTATATTATCAAATATTAATTCATGATGTTTGGGTTCTTGTTTTATTTTATGGCATATCAACTCTTTTCTCGTTATTTAATGCCGAATCCGGTCATTTTGGTAAAAATTTCTTATGCTTTGATCCTATTGTTATCAAATATTTATTCATCATGTTGAGTTTGGTTTAGTTTTGTTGTTTTGTAGAGGAAAATTGTTGTCTTCGATTTGCAGAACATGATTGAGTTTTGAAAATTGAAATGAAAAAAAAAAACAACAACAATAACATTAATATTTGGTGCATTTTAGGTCAGTAAACCTGTATCTTCACATTTGATAGCATCAATTCTAAGTAAAAAAATAAATCGATTCTTGTCAGTATTCGCGCATTCTCAGTTCCGACTCGTTCAGTCCAGTTCTCCAGAACTCGACTCGGGCCATCTTGACTTTTTTTTTTTACACAGTGGTCACCACTTATCAAGGCTCGGAAGCCACTCAGGGATAAGGATTATTGCAAGTACATTATGTTAGTGTGGAGATTTGATGAAGTGTTTACTTAAGGGGGCGGTTCATTAGGAATTTGTTAACGTTGGACTTGAACACATCCAAGTTGTAGTCAGGTGACTGCCGGCATTATATTCCCTCATTCCAGTGTTTAGCCTCATTGATATGCAAATCACATCCAAACACATTCCCCTGATCCTTAAAGATCAACTCATAAATGAGAAATCCTTGCTAGTCTCGCTATCTAGCCCTCACTAACCGGCTAAGCACACCGAATTTAAGTTTAAAAACAACGACTTTTACATACAAATAGACCGAATCGCATTCTAAGTTCTTTTAACAGTGTCGACTATTTTTCTTTTTCAAAAAAAAAATTAAAATAAATAAATTCGACTCGAATTGTACTTTCATAAAATAACTCTTTCGTTTAAAATCGACAACTTTTTTCTTTTTCGCAAACACAATGAAATTTCATTCTAAATTTCAGGCTTAAAAACGACGACTTTTTAATACAAGTCGACCGAATCCCATTTTAAGTTCTTTTAATAGCAACGACTTTTTTTCTTTTCAAAAACAAAACAAAAAAAAATCTAAACTCAAATTGTACTTTCATTAAAATAACCACCGATAAGTGTTTAAATAAATATGCACGTATTGTAAATTATTCATAGAATGGCGAATTTTCTCGTTGTCTTCTGAATATGCCTCAAACATTTAACCGAAATATAGTCCAACACGTTTCGTTTATTTCACGACGACTATTAAAAAAGAAAATCCAACGAATCCCACTGCGAATACCAAATAAACAAAAAGACAAAAAAGCTCCGACTCATTTCATCATATCTTCACCTCTCTGACCACAACTTGTTCAAATGTTCCCTTTCTGAACGCTTTAAATTTTTAAAGTTCGACGCGAATCATTTTAATCTTTCAATTTTTCAACGCCTTCACTCCTTCCAATATTCTCCTTTTTTCGATACTTTCAACCTTCGCAGTTTGACGCGACTCATTTAATCTTTCGTTGACAAATTTCGATGCGACTCGATTCATTCTCCTTTTGACGACAACGTTTTCAAATTTCGTCTCGGTTGCAGCAACTTTATTTTTCTAGTCGAAATAACTTCTAAAAAAAAAAGAAGAAAAGTAATGGATTCTTGTTAGTATTCGCGCATTCTCAGTTCCGACTTGTTCAGTTCGGTTCTCCAGAACTCAACTCGGGCCATCTTGACTGCCGGTATTATATTCCCTCATTACAGTATTTAGCCTCATTGATATGCAAATCACATCAAACCACAGAAAGAAGGAGATAGAGAGAGAGAGAGAGAGAGAGAGAGAGAGAGAGAGAGAGAGAGAGAGAGTGTGTGTGTGTGTGTGTGTGTGTGTGCGTGTGTGTGTGCGTGTGTGTGTGTGTGTGTGTTTGTAACAGAGAATCAAAATAATCCGAAATATCAGAGAGCAATATATATATATATATATATATATATATATATATATATATATATATATATATATATATATTAGGAGGTATATTTGATAAAAAACAAGGAAAAGAGTGCTCAATACGTTAGTAGAGCTAAACATGTTTTATTATTATTATTACAACCTCGGGTGTATTAACTTACAAGTTGTTTCAATAAACGGGATAAAGATTACCCGTTCATATCTTCAGATGGTTTAAGTTAAAATAAATTATAATGAAAAAAATGTTTTTTTAATCACATATGGGTATTAAAAACCAAAAGGGTGGGAGTACTGAATAAAGAGAGGAGGTGGAAAAAGAGAAAGGGAGGAGGGGGAATATTAGAGAGAAAATATTAGTTAGAAAATATATATAAAGTAAATTAGAAAGAAAGAATGAAAGAAAAAATACAGTTGTCAGAAATGGATTGTTGTCATTTGAAAATTGACACGTGTGTGATTCGGAATTAAACCTATGTTAAGAAATCACCATCGACGATGGCGGCGGTGGGGCGGACAGAGAGAGTTAAGATGCGTTTGGATCGAATGGGCAAAACAGATGCGTCCAACAGCTCATATGAAATCATTTTCAGTAAGAAATCAATTATAGATTCTATTGGATATATTTTATAATTTGAGTTGAGTTTAGAGAAGAAAGAGAGGGCTGGGGGGGGAGTTTTTTTAGTGAATTAAAATAAAAAGGCAGAAAGAAGGAAGAAAGAGAGAAAAGGAACTCTAATCTGTGCATATCCATGAATGGTGGCATGTATGTGTGGAGTCTGAGCTGAGCCAAGAAATCGGCAATCTATCACGACAATTTAGAATTTATGTCGAGTTTAGGGGAGAAACGGAGATAAATAAATTTGGAATTTTTTAGTAGTTTCAAAACAGCTTGAGTTTTAACTACATAGGTTTAGTAATTTTATTTTATTTTTTTAAATTGGGTTATTAACGGAGAGTATTATGCATAGCTATATTATTGAATTATTATTTGAGAATTGTTAAAGAGTGTGGTAATTAAAGGTTTAAGGAGGATTAGATGATTTTAGTTGAGTAAGGTAAATAATTAAAAATTGAGATTTAGAGTTAAGGTAATCTGCTTGAAGAATAATAGATTAAAATAGTGTTAAATGTAAAAGTTGACTTTTGGAGTATGCTGTTATTCGGTTAGGGGGGTTGCATCAAATGAATTTCAGTAGGGTGTAAAGTTGCTAAGGATTTGTAATGCCTACAAACAATTGACGTTTCATTTCTAATGTTAAACAATTTATCTCTATCTTTAAAGTTAGTAATAAAAAAAATTTTTTTCGTGTAGACAAAGAAACAGGGAGAATATAAGGATTTACAGGTATTGGATTTTTTTTTAGAATTTCTCATTTAATCGGGGGTGCGAGATTATTTTGAATCAGGTTTAAGTAGTTGGTAGTTAAAGAGGTTTTGTTGGTGTGGTTGGGGTTATTGAAGGAGCATTTTTGTACCCTAAAACAATCTTTAAAGGAGATTCCAGCAAGTCCGATATAGTATTTTTTATCATTAAGGTTTTCTATTGGTGCGATAGTGGCTTGTATACAATTTCAGACTGTAAGCATTGATATTCGAGTGGACAATCTGACTTATTTATAGAGTTGCTGTTTTTTGTGTTACTAATATTATTATCATTATTATTGTTGTTAAGAATTCTATTATTGTGATTTTTAATTATCCTTTCTTAAGTATCACTTCAACTGTTGTTGAGTTTTATAGTGTTTTTGTTCAAGATTTTATGTAATATATTATTTTTGGGGGAAATGGGTGTAAACTAATTTGAAGATTTTTTTTCCTAGTTTGTCTTTGATCATAATATTAAAGGGAGGGTTAAACCAAATAATTTTCCTATGTCTGTGTTTTTATTATTAGTAGCGGAGTTTGGTTCTATATAGTTGATGTTGGTATTAATATATCCACTATTTTTTAAAGCTGCTTCATAGAAGGGTTTGTGTTTGTTGAACATTTCTCGTTTTGATGAGTTTGTACGAATTCTATTTTCGATAGAGTTAATGGTTAATGATATGTTTTGGGTGATTGGATAAAGGGTGTACTTAAAGGATTGGTACTGTTTTAGTATAAGGTTCATATGCGTTTTTTGTTGGGTTGAAAGTAACTTCGAGGAAGTTTAAGTTTTTATATTAATCAATTTTTAGATTATGTTCATTTCTTTAATTAAGGCTTTTTTTCGTTTTTTTTTTTTGCCGTCAGAGTTCTCAATAATTAGCAGCTTATCGTCCCTATAGAGTCCCATATTTTTGGCATCAATTACTCTTGTTAAGTTGTATAGAATAAATAGGCCTACTAGGTCAGTTGCTTATGCAGAATCCAGAGGTCCCATTGAGCGGTCAAAAGATCCGGCTTGATTTATTTTGGTCTCTTGCTGGCCCTGGTTAATAAGAACAGTTTTTCTACATTTTTTTATAATGTCTATTTCAGCTGGTTGTATAAGTATAGGGCTTCATCGAAGAGGTCTTGTGGAATGGATGGGTAATAGCTCTTAATATCAAATTGAATAAAAGCAGCTTTCTTTTTGTTTGGGATATCTATTGACAACTTAATTGTGTTCTTAGTATTAATCCACTAATTTACCTTATAGGCGTTTTTGATTTGGGACTTTATTCCCTCTAGGATTGTTTTACTAATTTTACCTATTTCCGGTTTTGTGGGGTTTATAAGTTTTGTTTGTGCTTTGGTATCAAAATTCGGTTTATGGTCTTTAAGCAATATATAAGCTTCTTTTTCATATAATTTTCATACACTGTTGCTAATATTTATGACACCCAAGATCGCCATGGGCATGGAATATGTGCCTACATTAAGGATGGCTTCCCGTGTGGCAGGGATATCTCTAGAGAAGATCCTAATTTACCCTATATGTGCTTCAGGGTTGCACTTGCTAACACCACTGCATTTATATTTGTCCTCTATAGGCTCCACAACAGCGGAGTTACTATCTTTAAGAGCATATCTGAGAAAATAGTCCACATACTGTCTTCATGTCCCTCAGCTAACATCCACATCTGTGGTGACTTCAATGTCCATAACGTGGAATGGCTGACCCATTCAAATAAGACAGATGATGAGGGGAGGTTTTGTCATGATTTTGCCATTGCTTATGACCTCACTCAGATTGTTCGTGAACCCACCCGTGTGCCCGATACACCCGGTCAATATGAAAGCCTCCTAGACCTTTTTCTCTCAACTTCCCCTGAGATATGTTCATGTTCCGTTCATTCTCCTCTAGGATCCTCCGACCACTCCATCGTATCAGTTAAGATAAAAACGAAATGTAAGAAGCCCCCAGACGTACCCCTTCACCGTACTGTATACCGATACTCTATGGCTGACTGGGATAGCTTCCGTACATTCATATCTGATTTACCTCTGCACTCCATGTTTAAAAAGGAAGTGTCCTCTATAGTATCAGATCTGACCGAATGGTTAATTGTAGGCATAGACCAATTAATACCATCTAAAAAATTCCAACAAAAACCTAACAGTCAGCCAGGGTTCTCCTCAGAATGTGCTGCTGCTATCGCGCACAGAAATCACTTTTTCCATAGCTACCAACGTAATAGATGCACTGAGACTAAAGCTGCTTTCAGGACTGCCAGCAACCACTGTAAAAGAGTAATAAAAAAATGCAAGAGAGCTATATGCCCAGTCTGTTAAATCCAAGGTAGCTGATCAGCGGCTTGGTTCCCACCAGTTTTGGCAAATAACAAATAGGATCCTGAACAAAAGTGTGCGTTCTATCCCAACCATTATTAATGGACCAGAGGTCATCTCGTCAGCATCAGACAAGGCCAAACTATTTGCAAAGAACTTTGCAGCTAATTCTACCCTATGCGACGAAGGCCATCAACTCCCCATATTTCCTCCTATAACACAGAACAAGCTAGGTAACATACAAATATTCGTGCATGAGGTCGCCAAGCTAATCAAGAACCTAGATTCCAGTAAAGCAACTGGCCCTGATGGCATCCCAATTATAGTGTTAAAAAAGCTTCAACCAGAACTTGCTCCCATACTTACGAAACTGTTTAAGCACTGCCTTAAGGAGAAGTGCTTTCCGACTCCCTGGAAGACCTCATCAGTTTGCCCTGTATTTAAGAATTCAGGTGATAAGTCATCTTCCTCTCAGTATAGACCAATAAGTCTCCTGTGTGTTATGAGTAAGTTGCTGGAATTCATATTAAATAGAGAAATAGTCAACCACCTCAGCAGGAATAACCTTCTTAGTGACACACAATATGGTTTCTGCTCTGCAAGATCTACCGCAGATGTGCTGACGGTTATATCCCACAGGATTAGTGAATCTCTTGACAAAGGCTTCCTTTCTAGGGCAATTGCTCTTGACATATCAAAGGCCTTCAATAAGGTATGGCATAAGGGTCTACTTCACAAGGTTTCCAGCTACGGTATAACTGCAAATGTTTTCTCAATCATTAAATCATTTCTCTCCGATAGGCTCATAAGAGTAGTGGTAGATGGACAAAAATCGGAGGCTTGCAATATAAATGCTGGAGTCCCTCAGGGGTCAATCCTAGGCCCAACTCTCTTCCTGATCTATATCAATGACCTCCCTAAACACATACTTAAATCATTCGTTGACATCTATGCTGATGACACAACCATCTACAGCAACACATCAAAGGCTGTAAATAACAAAGTTCTCTCTGATTCTCTCTCCTCTGATCTCGAGCGCGTGGTTCAATGGGGGAAGATGTGTCTGGTTACCTTTAATGCATCCAAAACCAAACTCCTATCCTTACATCATCCACGCTCTGATCCCCATCTGGCATCAATTGTGATGGATGGCTCTCGTCTGGGTGAAGCCCCGTGTTTTGACAAGCTTCTGGGCTTGACCTTTACTCCTGATCTGAAATGGAACACGTACATCAAGTCTGTTGCCAAGGTCGCTGGAAAGATGGTGGGATCCTTCTACCGCTCCAGAAGATATCTTACTACTGATGCAATTCTCTATCTATATAAAAGCCAAGTACGTCCAAGGATGGAATACTGTTGCCATATCTGGGCAGGAGCTGCTAAAAACAGCCTATCCTGCTTTGGCAGAGTACAAAATAAACTTCGTGGCTTAGTGGGGGATGCCCTTTTCTCTTCCCTGCGATCTCTCTCCCACAGAAGAGACGTTGCGAGCCTATCCTTGTTTTATCGTTATTTCCATGGCAGGTGCTCGTCTGAGCTCCAATCTCTGGTCTCCCTTCGCCAATCTTTCACAAAAAACACTCGTCTAGCCGAATCCACTGTGAAAAATTTCCCCCACTCTTTATCTGTGCCTAAATCAAAATGTGGATTCCATGAACAAAGCTTCTTTCTCAGAACTGCACGCCTGTGGAACTCTGTTCCGTCTGCCTGCTTCCCACCGGACTACAACTTGGATGTGTTCAAGTCCAATGTTAACAAATTCCTAATGAACCGCCCCCTTAAGTAAACACTTCATCAAATCTCCACACTAACGTAATGTACTTGCAATAACCCTTATCCCTGAGTGGCTTCCGGGCTTTGATAAGTGGTGATCACTGTAAAAAAAAAAAAAATATTTAGGTTATCTGTAATGCACTTAGTATCTAAATTAATGTCTTTTACTTGATCAATGTTGTATTTTTTATAAGTGTCGTTTGATAAGTTTTTGATATTTTTGTTTAGAGATTTTATAGAAGTTTTGTGTTTTGTTAGCTTTAACCTAGATGAATATTGATTTGTTGATGTTTTTTACTACATTATCAAGATGTTTTTGGAATGGATTTTTTTCTTGTGTGAAAGGATATGTTTCTGGTAAGCTTCATTAAATCTGTTTCGAAATTAGTAATCTTTATCCCGTTTATTGAAATAACTTGTAATGAATTAAGTTAATACACCCGAGGTTGAAATAAAAATAATATATATATATATATATATATATATATATATATATATATATATATATATATATATATATATATATATATTATTGTAATTTTTATTTTATATATATATATATATATATATATATATATATATATATATATATATATATATATATATATATAAAAATATCAATACGAAAGATATATAAATGTTTATATCTTTTCTGTATTTATTTCCTATGTGTTGGCGTGTAGAAATACAAAAATCTTTTGAAAAAAACAAAAATGTTTCTTTCATAAGCACATATTTTCGACCGATCCTTCGGTCTTTCTCAGTGTGAATTTTTTATTTATACTATTGCTCTATCTCGCATATTGAACCGTTTCATTTGGATTGTCTTATAAATATTGATACTAATATTTATATGGACTTTATCTTTATAGTATTATACAATCTGTAATCTGAAATTTTTTAATTTATGTATATATAATTGAAAACTATAGTTTGCATGAAAATTTATAAGAGACCAAATTAAAAGGAATATTCCAAGATGGAGTCTAATTTTAATGAAGAAAGTACAAATATGTTAGTTAAATCCAGTGAAATATAATGATATCATCCAATGCAAAGAAAAATATGAACTGTATATATGCATGTGATGTAGTCCAAAAGATGTAATAGGGTAAAATCCACTGTAAAGAGTAACATTCCAACAAACTTGCTATAATAAAAAATTTCCTGAAAAACTAATTAGAAGATATTTACTAAAACATAATTATAAAATAATATGTTAAAAATAATATAATACAATATTGGTCAACAACATGAAAAAAAAGCAGTCAACTCCCAAATTAAAACATAAATCGAATAGATTTGTTGTAAATTTTTAATTTACAAAATCTAATTTCACATTTTTACACACACACACACACACACACACACACACATTCTTATAAATTTGTTTTGTTTTGTGTATTCATATTAAAACCTTCTTTCCATTTATTTAAAAAGAAAATACAACTTTGTTATATATGGGTCGTGGAATTACATTCATTTGCGAAAGATCTAGCTAACTTGCATGTTCTTTTAAACATTCATTTTAATTAATTCCCTATTAGTTTTTGGTTTTCGCATGCGATGATCATCTTTAGTAGACTATTACGTGTCATTATATTCATGCAGATATTCTACATGATTTATACTTGCGTAATATTTGTGTAAAAAGGTTATTGTAAACACAAACATCTTTATATATATATATATATATATATATATATATATATATATATATATATATATATAAAATATATTTTAGTCATCGACATACAGACCTGTTTCGTTGTTTCACAACTCATCAGTGCCGCTAGACTAACACCTATCCCAAGGCGAGGATCGAACCTAGAATCGTCGTGATGACAGTCGGCAGTTCTACCCCCTGACTACGGAAGCGGTGGCCGCAATTAATCTGTCCAAATGTCTATTTAAATAAACATCCGTCCGCCACTCGTAAAGTACTCAAACGTTTGTTTGCAAACAAACCGCGAGCTTCGCATTTTTTCAGCTAAATTAAGTAGCGAGTAAGATTATTTACGATAGTGCTCGACCCAAGAGGGGGACTTTATAAAATATATATATATATATATATATATATATATATTTACGTATGCATATATATATTTATTTAAAAAATTTTGCCTACCAAACTCCTCTGTTAGTTTTTGGTTTACAGACATGAAACGTAATATATAGAGCATTCGAATGAAGGCAAAACTTTATATTTGGGTTTTAGCTGGGGAAAATCGGTGCAAAAGTGTGAAAATTAGAAAAATGGAATTTGCCAGGCAAAGGTTAAACGATGGCATTATGAATATGCATGCATAACGTAATAGCTATTGGTTCATGTTTTAACTTTTAGCTTTGCAACAAACATGTCTTCATTGTTCAAGCATTAACGTCAAAGGAAAAAGTAAATCGTAAGCTAAACATTTTGGTTTCGATTCTCAGTGGTTGCTGCAGGAGTCATTTTTTTTTAATTTTTAAATCATTACTATATATTGGGTCCAATATAATATAAATACAAAATCTCCATTAACGAAAATATCATATTTAAGTGTATTTTATGACCAGGCAATGTCGGGCAATGCCGGGCGACCTGCTAGTATATATATATATATATATATATATATATATATATATATATATATATATATATATATATATAATTATTACTGCAATTATTATTTTTATTACCTACAGACACTAGTGTTTCATCCTTTCGGGAATCATCAGTGCGGGGAGTTACGATTACATCCGGTGGGGAATTTGTACATACCTACGAAGCCATCTTTGGCTCCATTAGCAAGGAACAAACCACTCGGCCAACGTTAACTGCGAGAAATACAGTTGAACTGAACATTTATATAAAGTGTAAATTCAAGACGGCGAGAGTGATCTTTTGATTATAATATCATGATCTGCGCACGTAAGCTTAAGTGACCAACCTTAATTTCAACTTAGGGTGCTCAACAGCATGAACACAGTTCTTAAATTATCATTACTATAATTATTACTATAATTATTACTATATATATATATATATATATATATATATATATATATATATATATATATAACTAATTCCCTGAAACAGTATTTCATGGTAAACAACTGATGATCCCTTAGATTAACATTAGGACTATTGTGAATTCGAGAGAGTAAGTTGATACATTGATTGTAGGTGATTAAATGACTTACTGACTCAATAGTTTCTAACGAATGATAAAAAATATAAAAATTAAATAATTTTTTCATATAGTTTTAAAGGTAAAAAAAAGTTCAAGACTATTTAGATAAATAGAGAGAGAGAGAGAGAGAGAGAGAGAGAGAGAGAGAGAGAGAGAGAGAGAGAGAGAGAGAGAGAATGTGATTGGTTTTGGAATAATTGCATCTTACCGGGAACATCTTGAAGATTGGTAATGACACTTTTATGAGTCCCTGTTTCCGCTTGTAACTCAAACAGGGAACTTCGACGTCTTTCAAATACTGCGAGAAGAGCGCGATCAGCACGACGACGCTTCAAAAAAAAAAAAACAAAAAAAAAAAAAACATATGGCGTTACATAATTAATCAGCGAAAAAAATGAATATTTCTCACATATTTTCTGCATTCGATCCCTGAAAAAATTCCACCATTAAAAACATAAAGAGGAAATAAAACTGTGTTAAAAAAAATAGACTTTTACAAGTTAAAAATGACAAATTTATATCACGTTGACTTAGAATGAGTTCCTTTTGCCAAATTGATGGTTAAATATGGTTAAGTGTTGGCTAATGTTTGCATTAAGTACTAATCACTATCAATTGCTAATTAACGAATAAATTGAACATTACCGACCATCAATATGGATCTAGGCAAGCCCGTTCCACAGCAGATATCCTAACATATATACCATTCACTGGACAAATCAGGGGAGGGTAGAGCGGTAGTCCTAGATATATCTAAGGCTTTTGACAGGATATGACACGATGGTCTTGTAAGGAAACTCAGATCATATGGTATCACTGGAAGAATACATAACGTAATTAAATCCTTCTTAAATTCGAGAAAAATCCAGGTTGTCCTTGACAGTTGTACATCTAAACAATATGATATAAATGCGGGAGTACCTCAGGGGTCTATCCTTGGACCTTTATTATTCCTGATTTTCATAAATGACCTCCCTGATAAAATTGTTTCGGAGATGGGTATATTTGCTGATGACACCACGCTCTATACCAGGCACGAGAGGAAAATAAATGAACACATATCTAAGGAAATGGCCGAAACACTAGAGAAGACCTCCAATCTGTATTAGAATGGGGACAAAAATGGATGGTCACATTTAATGCTGCAAAGACTAAACTTGTTTCCTTCGATAATTACAAGAAACCTTCTCTACCACCAATAGCAATAGTCAAAAACACATTACCTGAAAGTATTTCTTTTAAACTCCTCGCCCTAACGTTCACAGGGAACATGAGTTGGAATAGATACATTGAGAGCATTGCCACGGCTGCTGTGAAGAAGGTAGGCTCTCTCTACCGTGCTAGAAAGCTACTTATGCTTGAAATTATCCTGTACCTCTATAAGGCCACCATTTGCCCATGTATGGAGTACTGTTATTACATTTGGGCTGGTGCATCTGCTGCTTGTCTCTCACTCCTGGACAGTCGCCAACCCGATAGGTCATGAACTGTCATTTAAGCTTCAACCTCTGCCTCATCGACGAAATGTTGCATCTCTCTGCCTGTTCTACAAGTATTTTAATGGTGAATGCTCTGACGAACTACAAGCACTTGTACCCCCTCAACGTAAATCCACCTGACAAACCCGACAAGCAGCTAAATCCCACCCCTTCACAGTAGAGATCCCTAGATGTAAGAAAACCTTCTACTCCAATAGTTTCTTCCCCAGAACTGCTAAACTTTGGAACTCCCTCCCGGTCCCTGCTTTCCCAACTGTACTGACATGCAGAAGTTCAAGTGTAATGTGAAAGGACATCTTGCTGCCCAACTCCCTTCATAGTATCCCTGCAACTTATGTCCCAGATAGTAGTCTCCTACTTCAAAGTGGCACTGTGCTTTGTTTGGGGTGAAAATGTAATAAAAAAAAAGACATCACAATACTTAGTTCGCTGCACTTTATTATAAAAAGTTCATACAAAATTTATACCAGATCGAACCAGTAGTTTGCGAAAAAACGGTGGAACTTCAATACTAATCTCTTTTAATCCTTAACAGCGCATCAGAGGATACCATAATACTTAATTCGTGGCACCTTATCATCACAAATGCCCATACAAAATTTCAATCAGATCGGTGAAGTAATTTACAAGAAAAAATATAATAGACAGAAAAACAGACAGCCCAAGAGAAAGATAACAGAGATATTTATATAATTAAGTTATACACAGGTGTCCATGTTTCATCCTCGCAAGAATTTTCAGGATAAAGGCACGGATTTTTCTATAGATTGTTTTTCTATATCCATGTAGTGTTTTGTATCGTTAACTAACCAATCAGATTTCGTGTTATTTTCCTCTCTGATTATTCTTTTTTTCGGTAACTAATGACTGAGCTTCTCTCAAATAAAGGTCCAGCCGACCTTTACTTATTATATGGACAAATAAAAACAATGACAAAATCCGTGCAACGATTCCCCATGGGGATGAAACATAGACACCTCTATGTAGCTTAAATGTCACAAAGATATTTTTATATTATTACTACTAAGCACTACTCCACTATTCACTGTTGAAGTAAATGCTGATAAATACACAATCTGAAAATATATACACAATCCATTAAAGCACCTTATAATATTACATGTACATATATGGAATAATATACAAGGTGTCTCCAATGAGTTTTCAGAAATTTTGTACAGACATTTACATTTATCGTAAACTCTTGAAAACTCAGTATGTTATTGCTATACATGGTATGGAATATTCTCACCACATCTGGGCTGGTGCATCTACCACCAGTCTCTCCCTCTTGGATAGGGTCCAGTAAAGGGTTTCCAATCTAATAGGTTCCACTTTGTCAACTAGGCTCCAATACTTGCCCTTTAACACAATGTTGCATATCTGTCCTTTAACGCAATGTTGCATCTCTGTCCTTTAACGCAATGTTGCATATCTGTCCTTTAATGCAATGTTGCATATCTGTCCTTTAACACAATGTTGCATATCTGTCTTTTAACACAATGTTGCATATTTGTCCTTTAACACAATGTTGCATATCTGTCCTTTAACGCAATGTTGCATATCTGTCCTTTAACACAATGTTGCATATCTGTCCTTTAACACAATGTTGCATATCTGTCCTTTAACGCAATGTTGCATATCTGTCTTTTAACACAATGTTGCATATCTGTCTTTTAACACAATGTTGCATATCTGTCCTTTAACACAATGTTGCATATCTGTCCTTTAACACAATGTTGCATATCTGTCCTTTAACGCAATGTTGCATATCTGTCCTTTAACACAATGTTGCATATCTGTCCTTTAACACAATGTTGCATATCTGTCCTTTAACGCAATGTTGCATATCTGTCCTTTAACACAATGTTGCATATCTGTCCTTTAACACAATGTTGCATATCTGTCCTTTAACGCAATGTTGCATATCTGTCCTTTAACGCAATGTTGCATATCTGTCCTTTAACACAATGTTGCATATCTGTCCTTTAACACAATGTTGCATATCTGTCCTTTAACGCAATGTTGCATATCTGTCCTTTAACGCAATGTTGCATATCTGTCCTTTAATGCAATGTTGCATATCTGTCCTTTAACACAATGTTGCATATCTGTCCTTTAACACAATGTTGCATATCTGTCCTTTAACGCAATGTTGCATATCTGTCCTTTAACACAATGTTGCATATCTGTCCTTTAACACAATGTTGCATATCTGTCCTTTAACGCAATGTTGCATATCTGTCCTTTAACACAATGTTGCATATCTGTCCTTTAACACAATGTTGCATATCTGTCCTTTAACGCAATGTTGCATATCTGTCCTTTAACAAAATGTTGCATAACTGTCCTTTAACGCAATGTTGCATATCTGTCCTTTAACGCAATGTTGCATATCTGTCCTTTAACGCAATGTTGCATCGCTGTGCCTGTTTTACAAGTATTTTAATGGAATGTACTCTGATGAACTCATTGTGCTTGTGCCCCCTCGACATACATATCCTTGACAAACCCGCTTAACAACAAAATCGGACGCCTTCATTATTTAGGTCCCTAAATTTCAGAAAACATTCTACTCTAATGGCTTTTTCCTTTGAACAGCTAGACTTTGGAATTCCCTTCCTGCTACCTGCTTCCCCTTATAGCCAAATGGGGATATGCCTTGTTTGAGGTGAACATGAGTGAAAAAGAAAAGTTGAATTTAACATGAAAACCATATTTTTCATGAATACGAACATTTACGTTGGATTGGTTCTAGACACCAATTAATTTCAATTTCAATTCATTATTAAGACCTCTTTAGCTTAAGACGAAATATAATATATTAAAATATAGAATAAAACGAAAAACTGTTTTAAAACACTCTTAGACGCAAATATACATATATATATATATATATATATATATATATATATATATATATATATATATATATATATATATATATTTCTGTAGAAATATATTTTCTTATAATATATTCCAATCATTATTTAAGAAGCTCAATGTAATTACACAGCAATAAAGTGAATATATATATATATATATATATATATATATATATATATATATATATATAAAAGAAAGAATGCGCGCGCGCGCGCGCGCGTGTGTGTGTGTGTGTGTGTGTGTGTGTGTGTGTGTGTGTGTGTGTGTGTGTGTGTGTTCTTTTTTTTAAATTTGAAATACTAATCAATTTCGGATTTAAAATCCCTAAAGAGTTTTTTTGTTGGTCTTTTTTATCTCTGTTTTTTTTCCTCGGAACTAAAAAGTCTATCTTTCTGTTGTTTTATCAAGGTTGTGTTAGTTGTTAATGCATGTAAAACTGTCTAGTTTTTTAGCCCAAAAGGTGTGTTTGCCACATGTGAAGTTGCAAATAACGAGGGATTTTAAATCCGAAATTAATTAGTATTCCAATGTAAAAAAAAGAAAGAAAATAAAATTCTTCTTTGTTTTTTGTTTTTTGCATCTCAGCGTGTTTTAAAACAGTTTTTCTGTTTATTCTATATTTTTTATTTATGCTAAGATGCTTCTACGAGCCAACACCTTTTTAACTTTAAATTTAATGCATTTTCTAGAATCAAAATTATGTCCTGGATTTTAGTTTAAATTAGAGTAAGGATTCTAGACGTAAGGCTTAATATCATTGTAACTTGATTTTCATCTTAGTAAGAGAGAGAGAGAGAGAGAGAGAGAGAGAGAGAGAGAGAGAGAGAGAGATTGTGACTTACGTTAAAGCAATGTACCATTGTCCAGATGCATTCAGGTAAGCCACTTCAAAGAGCGACAAACCAATCAGTGTGATGGTAGGCATGATGGTCAACGGCCCAACAAAGCGCAGGAACACTTCCATTAATCCACTAAAGCCGATGAAAATCTGGACAAGACTAGCAACCATCAAGCAACCCTGAAACTGGTAATTTATTAAAATTTATGATGTCATACGTACATCTTTGAAACAAAAATTTGAAAAATGCAAAATATCATTTAAAAAGCAAAATAATTGTTGTGGTATGTCCACCCTACAGATAATAATAAACTTTTCCACTTATTATAAAGATCGGGAAAATATATGTCTGGCGATGAGGATGAAACTCAGTATTGTGGTCCAGTAAGGGTCTATGAGAAAGACACAACTCGGTTATTAGTGGAAGCAAAATATATTGATTAAAGAAAATTGGAAGGTTCTACTTATAGACACTGATGATAGGAACTGACCAATCAAATGGAACTACGTTCTTCTAGCATCCAATCAGAAATCGGAATCACTCCATAAAAATATGGAATCTTTTAGAATTTCTGCACATAATTTTTCATGCCCACACGAGAAAGATCTTTGCTCTTTGTTTGTTCTGTACAGGTCCAAAAGATGATATACGTCTCAGGCAAAAACCAAAGATCCTACTTGTGTGGAGATGAAAAAATTATGTATGGGAATGCGAAAAGATTCAATATTTTTATGGAACAATTCTGGTTTTTGATTGGTTGCTAGCAGAACGTGGCTCCATTTGATTGGTCAAGTCCTATGGCTTGTGTCTATAAGCAGAACCCTAACATTTTTTTAAAATCATACCCTCGTATCATATCAAAAATGTTGCAACATTCAAGACTTATATGGATCAACTACCCATCAGAAACTCTTTTTTTATCTCCAGGACTTATACAGATAAACTACCCACTAGAAACTCTTCTTAAATTAAATATGGCTTTCAATTAAAAGGTAAATTAAAGTATATATGAAAAAGCCCATGAAAATAAATTTTAATTAACTCAGATTTTGTATAATAATAGCTGAGCACCATTTACATCATTAAATGCACAGATTGGATAAACTTATCTTAGCTTAGATACGTCCATTAAATCTGTGCAAACATGAAAAAATGTGCAAAGTATCAACAACAATAGCCCCACCCCTCTCAGTACTCACCCAGTTTTGTTTGTGAATCGAAAATTAAATTTGCATGATTAATGACATTTATGAGTTTATACAAATATTTTGTTTAATTTTCGATTTTTGGGCGAGTATGGAGACTTCCTAGCTGACTGTCTAATGTCAGACATTTTTTGCTTGTTCTAACTTAAACCTCAGCATTTCTTGTGTTTAAAAGTAAATAAAAGCTTTAAAATAAGTTAAAATAAACAAAAGAAAACTTACTAGGTAGAGGGGTAAGTTAGCTTGCCTTTGGTACCATTCATTTGTTATATATTTGCTTTTTTGATCAGTTTTTCATTTTGTTAGATATACTGGAAAATGCCTCCACCAATATATGAGATGGTTAGTTAGGAGTAAAAGAATAATGAAAGGTCAGTCAGGCTTAACTTGTTGAACTCGAGGTTAGAATTACTAGACTGCAAGAATTAATAGAAACGGATATAACGTCACATGGCTCAAAGGGAGAGCGAGAAAGAGGTGAGAAAGATCCTCTGTCTTCAATTAAATTCAGTCCCTTGGAAGCACTACACGTTTGAACGTGTAAAAGATACGGTTGAATAGTGATTATCTCTCTTTTTCTCTCCCTCTCTCTCTCTCTGTCTTCTGCTCAGTGATTTGGAACGAAGATTATGTTGAATAAATCTCATCTGTCTCTCAACAAAGAACGTATTTGCAAGCGGCATTCCCCCAGCTTTGAAGGACCATGAAAAAGGCACGTGCAAGGTGCAAGAACAAGCAACTAACATTGTATTTAAAAGATAGATTCTTGCTATTTTGTTTTAACAGGGGTTGGAGCATCCTATCGGATGCCAGTCATTCACCTGCTACCTCATACATTCCAAACGAGAGATCTTTTTTAAGATTCTATCTGCCCCATTAAGTACAATTGTTTGTAGCTATCTTGCACTTGGTTCACCGCATATATTTGCCAGAGAGTTTTTGAAATTCTTTTTCATAAGTCCAGTTGCTTCTATAATTACTGGAATGATAGAGATCTACAATTCCAGTTTGTTTTCATGTCGTACATAAGACCTTCTACTAAGGTTGCTTCTTTCTCCTTCTTGTCCCATATCACTATGTCAAGTTTGATAGCTCCATTTTCAAAATACTATGTAGAAATTGCACAGTCATAGTGGATGATGCATGATTTATTTCCAACTGTTCAGGACTTACTGCTACAGGGTGAAACGATAAAATTATCGCCATAGAAAAAACGACATGATTCCATTTCCGTTCGATGAAAACCGTTGTTTTTTTTTTGTTGTTGCAGACCATCTACTAGTTGTCCAGTTGTGTACAAATCTCAAGAGCGATATGAGCCTTCTTTTATGCTTGCAAGTGACACAATGTTCAACAAGCGAGATCAGAGATGTGCTGCTATAAAACATGCTCCATACCGATCCAAGTTAGACAACAGGACCATTGCCAACACCTTAAAAATGCATTGCTGGATTGCTGAACATGACAGAGACGTGCCCAGAGTGATGAAAACAAAATTTTAGGTCACAGTTATGGTCTTTGATGTGGTTTCAAGTGAGGGCTACATCATGTCACCTCACATTTTCAAGGTCGCCTTGAAAGTCAACACTAAAGTGTGTTACATGATAAAGGGCTGTCCCCTTTTCATGTAAGTAAAAAAATAGGGAATTAGTTAAATGTAAATATGAAATAGGATAGTGAAGGATTCGAACTTGCGAAGCTAGATTTGGAATTGAGAATTCCAATCATAAGTTAAAATAAATACAAAATGTTATTGAAAATAAGGAATGTGGAATTGCAATTGTTTAGCTCACACAAAATAGTTAGATATCTGTTTATTGGAAAAGGAATGTAATAATGAAAATTGAAATAAGGAATTTAATCGTCAATTGAAATTGTAAACATACTTTGTAAATAGGTTACTGAACTCGTTGGGTCATGTCAGTGTGGCATGTTTTGGCAACATGATGCATGTCAGGCAACGTGCTCGATGAGCACATGTATAATCATGCGATGATGTGACGAGTTCTCAATATAGGTAGAGTTTTAGATGCAGTCTGAGAGAAAGAGTCTGAGAGAGAGAGCCGAAGGAGAGAGGTCAGAGAAGAGCTGACACCAAACCTTGGAAGCGAAAGGTTAGAGAGGAAAAGCCATGTGAAGGAACTTTGAATTCCTTGAGCGAAATCAGGACCGGTCATGAAATAAAGGACGTCATCATGTGTTTTTGTATGCGTCTCCGTGTTGTTATTCAACAGAAAAGGTATTGTCCATTTATGTTGCAAGAACTTTGTGAAAATCATCATCTCAAAAATAGGTAAGAAATATATGTATCAATATTTATAGAAACACTCCCGTTCATACAGAACTGTCAAACATATAAATGCCAAACGCACAAACTCTCAGTCTATCTATCAAGATATTCAAAAATCTCTTCTAGTTGAATTACAGGCTTGGTGCTCTTGTAGTAACATGTACCTGTCTGTTTCTTTATATATAAGAACTGTCTCTTTATATATAAAAGCTGTCTCTCTCTTTATATGTACCCTAAGACTCTAATCTCACACGAAGACTCTTCCTAATACTAATATAAACAACGACAAATACATACGTCATCCCTTCTAAAAGATAACCAGTACGTAACAAGTGTCCCTGGATGTGCTGAAGAGTGTTGGGATCCCCTGGTGCAATTAGATTACTGCTGGCAGACCCTGGATGTGGCAGCAGAATTTGGTGCCGGCCCTCAAGTCCAAAGAAACTTGGCTTCACAAAGGGTGCTACGACTTTGTACTCTTCTCTTACTGACCCCTCTCCTTCTTCGACCTGAACCTGCTGGACTATTTCACTTGATTATACGTCGAGAACACCACCAACATGACCTCTCACAACACCAAAGTCAGCCTGATCATCACCATCCGCTGAGTATTCGCCAAGTTCTCGCTGATGCTTGTGGAAAAGGCATGCTCCCAGTTCCGGACCTGTATGAAGGCGGTGATTTAGGCTGAAGGCGGTTACATTGAATAGATGTCAGCTCTACTACATAATCAAGTTAACTAAATTGATTTTTTTCAATAAAAGTTTTAAAATAAAGTTGTAATGTTATTTTCTTTAGGGTGACAACTTTGTTGTTCTACCCTGTACATAAGATATTCAATTTTTTACAGATGATCAAGTGGAGATATTTACACACTCCATTGTCTCAACGAAGGTGTTCCTCAGCAGAACCTTACAAGTAAATGTTAGACGGCTCACACTCTCTACTTTTGAGTGGCAGAATCTGCACGTGTTTTTTTTTTTTTTATTTATTTTTTTTTTATTCAATTTTCACCCCAAACAAGGCACAGTGCCACTTTGAAGCAGGGGGCTACTATCAGGGACTTAATTAGTGGGGTCATTATGAAGGGAGATGAGCAGAAAGATGTTTGTTAACATTACACTTGAACTTCTGCATATCATTGCAGTTGGGAAAGCAGAATCCCGGAAGGGAGTTCCAAAGACCCGCAGTTCTGGGGAAGAAACTATTGGAGTAAAAGGCTTTCTTGCACCTAGGGATCTCTACTGTAAAGGGATGAGACTTAGTAGCTTGTCGGGTTTGTCGGGGGTAGTTACGTCGGGGAGGTACAAGTGTTTGCAGTTCGTCAGAGCATTCACCATTGAAGTATTTGTAGAACAGGCAGAGAGATGCAACATCTCGTCGATGGGACAGAAGCTGAAGCCTAGATGACAGTTCAGGACCTATCAGGTTGGCGACTCTCTTTTGAACCCTGTCCAGGAGCGAGAGGCAAGAAGCAGATGCACCAGCCCAGATGTGACAACAGTACTCCATACATGGTCGAATGGTTGCCTTATAGAGGTATAGGATACTGTCAGGCGTGTTGTCACTGTTGAGATGAACTTTCATGTGTTTTTGTAATAATGACAATGAAATAGCTTTTTATGTTCTGGCACAAGGTCAATATGTAACCGCATAACACCAGATCCTGCACTTTAAAATCCACCTTCTGACATATCTTGTTTAGCGGTATTACTGCACAGCAATAAATTAACAACATAACCATTATCCCTGAGTGGCTTCCGGGCCTTGATAAGTGGTGACCACCGTGTAAAAAAAAAAAATAATCTTTACACATAAATTGTATTCATTTCATCCAACATCTGAATGTACGGAGCAGAGATTCTCAATCAGGGGTAAATTTACCCACAGGGGGTAAAAAATTATACAGTCGGGGGTAAATAATTAAAATACCTGATAATTAAAAAATAATTATTTCTTTTTTCAGATTGTATCATGCCTAAGAAACGTAATACAAATTAATTTTATAATTTTTTATTTAAAAAAAAAATGATTTTTTAAATTTTTTGTGATATAAATGTATAATATTATGTAATATGGTTTCCGTTATGCTAGATTTACAGTAGACGTGCTTACAGTTATATCTCATAGGATTGGCGAATCCCTCGATGGAGGCTTCTTCTCTAGGGCAATTGCTCTTGACATATCAAAGGCCTTTGATAAGGTATGGCATAAAGGTCTACTTCACAAGATCTCCAGTCATGGTATAGCTGGAAATGTCTTCTCAACTATTAAATCATTTCTCTCTGATAGGTTCTTAAGAATAGGTGTTGGTGGGCAGAAATCAGAGGCTCTCAGTATTAATGCTGGAGTCCCTCGTGGGTCCATCCTGGGTCTAACTCTCTTCCTAATCTACATCAATGATGTTCCAGACCACATCCTTAGATCATTCATAGAAATTTATGCTGACGACACTACCATCTATGGAAGCACTTTGAAGACCGTAAATGACCAAGTTCTCTCTGACTCTCTCTCCTCTGATCTTGAGCACGTTGTACAATGGGGAAAGACGTGGCTGGTTACTTTTAATGAATCTAAAACCAAGCTTCTATCTTTACATCATCAATGCTCTGCTGCCCAGCTGCCATCAATCGAAATAAATGGCTCTTGTCTTGGGGAGGCTTCATGTTTTGACAAGCTTCTGGGCTTGACCTTTACTCCCAATCTGAAATGGAACACGTATATCAAATCAATTACCAAAGTCGCTGGAAAAATGGTGGGATCCTTCTACCGCTCCAGTAGATATCTCACTCCTGATGCCATTCTCTACCTATATAAAATCCAGATTCGACCAACGATGAAGTACTGTTGCCATATGTGGGCAGGAGCTGCTAGAAGCAGCTTATCCTGCTTTGACAAAGTTCAAAATAGACTTCGTAGCTTAGTGGGGGATGCCCTTTTCTCTTCCCTGCAACCCCTTTCCCACAGAAGAGATGTAGCGAGCCTGTCCCTGCTTTATCGTTATTTCCATGGCAGGTGCTCATCTGAACTTTGATCTCTGGTCCCCCCTCGCCAGACTTTCACGAAAAATACTCGTCTTGCCAGAACCACTATCAACAATTACCCACACTCTTTATCCGTGCCTACACCTAAACGTAGATTCCATGAACAGGGCTTCTTTCTTAGAACTGCTCGCCTGTGGAACTCTATTCCGTTTGCCTGCTTTCCAGCTGACTACAATCTGATTGTCTTCAAGTCCAACGTGAACAAGTTCTTATTGAATCGTCCCCCTAAGTAATCCAAGTTACAAAATTCCCACTAATGTTTACTACGCTAAAATCACAATGACTAATATATACCTATTAACCCTTACCCTCGAGTGGCTTCTGGGCCTTGATAAGGGGTGAGCCCATGTAAAAAAACAAAAACAAAAAACAATTATACAAAATCTAAAAGCTTAAACAATAAAAAGGTTTATTTTGACCTTCTTGTTTTTCTGTGTTTTTATGATGGCTATGAATACATTACATATGAAAGATATCGCTGTGGAATTTTCCAGACCTTGCTAGTTTTTATTAATATTTTTTTAGTGTTCACACATTTTCGCTCGCAATTTGAATGAACGAAGGTTCAGAATTGAATCACCGGAATCAGCATTTTTCCACTTACTTCTCTCAGACGAGATTTCCAGATTTCGCGGTGTTCTTCACTTCCGGCAACAGGAACCGTACCATTATAAGAGGCTGAAAAACCACATAAGAAAAATCAAAGCATTAGAACCCGCTAAATAACCAGTGATACATTTAGGTAGAGGCAGAAATTACTAAACAAGTTATTCCAAGTTATTCTAAGCTGATTGCTTGGTTGTTCTGTTATAAGGTATAGCAACCATTTTGAAGATTATTTAATTCATGAACCATTTTTCAAACAAGTTAAGTACTTTAGGTTCTTAATATCATCACGGCTTGGCTCGGTCGTAAAATATGTTTAAATATATTTTAATTCATGCAGATTTCGTATTTATTATTACACAGCCAAATCTCTATTAAATATTATATATATATACTACCAAATGTGTCCGTCATTGCTCGGTATTAAGCGTAACGTTAAATTTCTTTTTAAAAAATGAAGTAAAAAAAAAAAGTGATAAAAAAACTGAGACATGTGCCTGCGACTATTGTTTTTTTTTTTCTAAACAGTTCACTTCTTGTAATTCTTATAAGTAAAAAAAAATACTCGAGCTGTGATCGGAACCAAAACCTTGAGACAGTGAATCAAGTCCTATAACAAGTAGACAAAGACACGTACATTAAAAGGTGTTTTCAAACTGCTTACTCTTAACATAAGTAATCCGTAATGTGAACTATTCACGTACGCGCATTCCTGAAAGTAAGCAAACATCAAAATCCGATCACTCCTATGTATTAATATTTAAATTCTTATCCTTTAGCAGCCCTTTTATCCGGATAGAAACAGATTAAAAAGTTTTCCATGCGTTTGATTATCCTATATACCAAATTTCAAGTTTGTAGACAAAAAATTCGCTGAGTATATAGGTTGAGAAGTGTCTTCACATATACACATTTTTACTTTATATATATATATATATATATATATATATATATATATATATATATATATATATATATATATATATATAATTTCAAACGCTTAAAATAACTTAGGTGCCATCAGCAAGAATCGAAACAAAAACTTTTAGCGCTCCAGACATGTTCCCTACTGTTTGAACTATCAACATATAGACAAGAAACATTTAAAATTAAATGACTTCATGGGAATCAAGTTATCCCTAGACAAGCGGACGCACAAACACAAACGAATGACCTTAAGGCAAACACGCTTATCGCCGTTAACTCTGGCAATATCATTCCTGGCCACAAGGGGGCGATACAACCAGCTTCACTTTTGGTTTGTATCATTCACTCTTTTTCTTCGTTGGACATTAAAGAGTGCAGATGTGACGGTAAACTTTCTCTGGTCTGGCGAACGCCAGTTCGCCCCTGACTTCACTATCGACCTCTCATCAAAGACTATAAACACAAGTAATGTTGCTTATAATCTCTCATTGAACTCTTATTATCATTTATTTTGTATTTGTTGTAAATAAATTTACTTTGGTTTTTATTATATATTGGCATACTTCGTGTCTTCATTACTTGGCGTAGGAGGCCAAACGGCAAACAACTTCAGTCTCATACTTAAAAATCGAGGATGAGATCGCCAATCACAATAATAGGCGACACCATCTTCTACAACTTACAGCAAACGTAATAAAAATATGTCGGCAAGTTGAAAGGAACATTTTGTATTTCAACTTGCCGATATATCCGTATACGTTATTCATCCCTCCAAACAAAAATTTTACTCGTTATAAACTATCCTTGGTGTATGATCACTATTTTTTGTTGTTGTTGTTAATTTCAGTGTTATGTGACCATAATTAATCGGTTAAATATTTTCACACAGACACACACACATACATACATCTACTGTTTTATTTATATAGATGTACATTTATATACGTACCACTGCGTGCAGGTTTATGGGCATAGCTTCGGGCAGATTCTACTTAATTTATAGATGTACTAGCATGGATGCACGGCGTTGCCCGGGTATTTGGAGGTGTATGTTGAGCAAAACCAAAAAACAAAAAAAGATCAATTTTTTAAAACTTTGACCCCTATTATGACCCCTAAAAATTTATTGTTTTGGGCTCATATCAAGTTATTAAGTTAGATCCATATCCAAGGAGCCTATATCTAAAATTTCAAGTGTTTAGACCCAAAATTGTCGGAGGAGTTTGATAGAGTTCTCAAATGCCAAATCGTTGAACGTTGACCCCTTAACAACCAAATTTCTGACCAAAAACCGATCACATCGATTTTCCAAAATCTCAGTACCATGTATATCAAATTTTGAGTCTGTAGACTAAAAATTGACAGAGTTATTGCGTAGGGAAATGTACACAGATAGACACACAGACACTTTCACTTGTATAGATATATAGATAGATAGATAGACTAATAGATTAAACAAAAATATATACGTATACATAAATATATATGGAAGCAATTTTTTGTTTACTGTAAAGATTTTACGCAAATATTATGCAAGTATAAATCATGTATGATATCTGCATGAATATAATTACACATAATAGTTAACTCTAGATGATCATCCCATAAGAAAACCGAAAAAACTAATAGGGAATTAATTAAAATGAATGTCTAAAAGAATATGCAAATTAGCTAGATCTTTTGCTAGGGAATGCATTTTCACAACCCATATATAAGAAAATTGTATTTTGTTTTTAAATAAATAGAAAAGAGGTTTTTTAATATGAATATCAATACACAAAAAAGAAAAACGAATTTATAGAAGTATATACTAGCATGGGTGCCCGGCGTTGCCAGAGTGTTTGGAGGTGTATGCTGAGCAAAAAAACAAAAACAAACAAAAAAAAAAGCCGTCAATTTTTTAAAACTTTGATTCCTATTATGACCCCTTAAAATTTATTGTTTTGGGCTCAAATCAAGTTATTAAGTTAGATCCATGTCCAAGGAACCTATATCTAAAATTTCAAGTGTTTAGACCCAAAATTGTCGGAGGAGTTTGGTAGAGTTCTCAAAGGTCAAATCGTTGAACGTTGACCCCTTAACAAACACATTTCTGGCCGAAAATGAATGACATCGATTTTCCCAAATCTCAGTACCCTGTATATGAAATTTCGAGTCTGTAGACTAAAAATTGACAGAGTTATTGCGTAGGGAAATGTACACAGACACAGACAGACAGACAGACGCGTTCACTTCATATACATATATATATATATATATATATATATATATATATATATATATATATATATATATATATATTTAGATAGATAGATAGATAGATAGATAGATAGATAGATAGATAGATAGATAGATTTTTATTATGGACCAACATAAGAAAAACTAAATGCAGAATACAGGTTATTTGACTAAAACATTTAATAATTCTTAGCCTTTTGTTTTCATGGATCGCTAATTCTATGCACCCATTAAAACAAATATGCATACAAAAGATGTCGTGTCTATATTTCTTAAAAAAAATTAAATTTAATTTAAATGAAAGATTTAAAAAGATAAAATCGATAGTTATATTTATGTGTACATGTCTAATTATAATGGTTGGTGTTATTTTAAAACTGCGTTTCTTTTAAATAATACTAGGTGGCGCCCGGCTTTGCCCGGGCATAAAATACGCTTAAATAAGATATTTTAATTCGTCCAGAGTTCATATATATTATTATAGTCGTGATTTCAAAAGTAACAAAAAAGGTATTTAGGTGTCATTAGCTAGCATCCAAAACGAAACTGTAGCATTCAAAGCTGGTGACGTTACCACTGTGCCAACATGACACGGATATAAACTGATTAAAAATGAAAAATTAAAAATAAACTAAGATACATATACAAAATGTTTATCAATTTTTTCATTTTTTTTTTTTTTTTTTACCCATTTTTGACCCCTTAAAAAACAATTTTAACCGAGAAAAGACACATAAATCCAATCATTTGAGGCCCTAGCGCCGCTCTGCGACTTTTAGTTTCGGAGGAGATAGAGTTTGAAAATATGAAGACAGACAAAAAGACCGACAGACAGACATATAGCCGTTTATATATTAGATTCTGTGTTTTGGTTACAAACATACGGACACAAAATCTTTTTATAATAAGATTCTTAGGTAATTCTGTATTTATGAACACGTGATTTCAACGAAGTTACTCGAGCGTGCCGCGCGAATGGCGGGAAGAACCAGAAACGGTCGACAAATAATTTTCTGGGTATTAAGACATTTTTTTTTCGAATGTATTACTTTATGAATTTAAGTGGTCGTCGCCATTATTAATATGGAGTGGGAGTTGTGTAACAATTTGTGTGTTTTTTTTTTCGGTTATTCCCATCATCTGCCGGGCACACCCGAGTAACTTCGAGGCAATCATGGATTCATAAATGCAGAAGCACCAATTCTTATTGCGTATTTTTTGATAATGCCAACAATGAAATATGATAAAACTGCTTACGGTCGGTATATGGACACTGCCATGGGGCCATCGAGAATAGTGTAATTGCTGGCGTTATAAAGCTGAAACTGCTGCCTTGCATTATGGGAAGTCTGAAAAAAAATGGAACGGTTATTTGTCATGAGTCGGCACGGAGTTGCTAACATCTTCCTTCTGGACTTTTGTGGTAGGTTATTTGTGTGGACCCAAGGTTGGGACCACGGAAGGAAAACACGGAGCACGGATTAGGTGTAAGAAAGATATATTAACCAAAAAGGTTACAAAGACAGGATAAAGAGTAAGCGGAGCTTACTATCCGGTGGTGTTTATTATGGGTAGTTGTATGTGCTGCGTACTACCAGTACTCCTGCTTATTCTACGGTATTAGCATACTGCTTCCTGAGATGGTTATCTTAACCATGATGCGGGTAAGTTTCGGTTTAACAAAAGTTATGAAAGTCATCAAGTAATTGGGGATAGGTTTTAAAAATCCATGAAATTGAGGTAGTGCGTATTTTTTTGTAAATGTAATTTTTTCGTTATATTTTTTCACTATCAAATTGAATCAAAATATAAAGTTAATAAAGTTAAAATCCGCTATTTCTACAGGAGAAAGCATCGTCGAATGAAAATGTAATAGATTATGTTTGAAACCAAGTTCGATACTAGAAACAGTTTTCAATAAATTCAAACGATACCAATCCAAAATTTCGATCCATTCACACCTTCAGGTGCAATATTTAGAAAATTATGTCAAACTCAACGGACCAATAAGGAATTCAGCATTGAAGATTCCTCTTAAGAAGATTGGATGTTACATCGGCTGAAGCGTTTCTTAAAATAAAAACCAAGGCGAAAATAATAATCCGAATAATGCAAATGATACAAACATATATGAAATCATTTTTGGAAACCAAATTCGATGCTGCATTTCCTTTTCAGTAAATAAAAACATTATGAATAAAATATTTCGGCCAACTCAGGCCTTCATCACGAGTTATAGACTTTGTTTTTTCTTTTCTTCATTGTCTAGCGATAACGACACATGCTGAAGATAAAATGGAGACGGTTGCCAGTGTCTTAAATTTATGTAGCAAGAATGCTGGTGACGTGTATGTAAAACTAGTTTAACACCAGAAACTACTGTTGAATTAAACTATTTAAAAAAATTATTTTCAAAACATTTCCTTTTCAATAAATCAAAGCAAAATAAATCTAATATTTCGATCAACTCCTGCCTTCATCAATGAGTTATAGACGTTATTTTCTTTTGTTTCTTCTTCAATGTCTTAAATCTGTGTAGTGTGAACGTCATCTATTATAAATCCAGTAGTTTTACATTGGAGAGTATCATACGATGAAAATCTAAGAAATCATTTTTTAAAACCAAATCCGGTGCTAAAATATTATTTCAATAAATGAAAACAATATAAATAAATATTTCGGCCAACTCAGGCCTTCATCATTGAGTTATGGTTATTTTCTCTTTTCTCCTTTTCTTTTCATTCATCATTACATCACAGCCTTGAGCTCCTGGGATGCATAGGCCACCAACAACAGCTCAGCGACGTACACAGTTCTGGGCGATTCGCCTCAGCTCCCCCCAAGAGTAACCAGTCTTCTTAGCATCCGCCTCCAGATCTCTTCTCCGGGTGTTCTTTAGTCGGCCTCTTTTTCTCTTCCCCTGAGGGTTTTAGGTCATGGCCTGGCGTGTGATGTGTATTGGTTGTTTCCTCAGAGTGTGCTCGATCCATCGTCATCTTTTTTTTTTTTTTACATGCGGGTCACCACTTATCAAGGCCCGAAGGCCACTCAGGGATAAGGGTTATTGCGTGTACAGTAATCAATGAGATAGTATTGTAGTAATCATTAGTATTGGAGGTTTTGATAGAGTGTCTTACTTAAAGGAGCGGTTTGTCAGGAGTTTGTTTATGTTGGACTTGAAGACGTCCAAGTTGTAGTCAGGTGGGAAACAGGCAAGCGGTAGAGAGTTCCACTGGCGTGCAGTTCTAAGAAAGAAGCTTTGCTCATGGAATCTACGTTTGGATTTAGGCACAGATAAAGAGTGTGGAAAATTATTGACAGTAGTTTCAGCCAGACGGGTGTTTCTTGTGAAAGATTGGCGAGGGGGGACGAAGGATTGGAGCTCAGACGAGCACCTGCCATGGAAATAACGATAAAACAAAGACAGGCTCGCAACGTCTCTCCTGTGGGAGAGAGGTTGCAGGGAAGAGAAAAGGGCATCCCCCACTAAACCATGAAGTCTATTTTGTACTCTGTCAAGGCAGGATAGACTGTTTTTAGCAGCTCCTGCCCAGATGTGGCAGCAGTACTCCATCCTTGGACGTACATAGCTTTTATATAGATAGAGAATTGCCTCAGTCTTGTCTTCTGTTGTTACTTGGTTGGTTCACCCTCAGAAATCCTGCACCGACCAGATCGCCACGCTACGCATTATAGTTGAGCAGTCCACGGAGTGGAATTCTTTGTTGCATGTCAACTTTGTGGACTTCCTCAAGGCTTTCGACAGTATACACCATGACACCCTGTGGCAACTCCTCCGACACTATGGGATCCCAGAAAAATTGCTGAGAAGTGTCAAGGAGTCGTATGAGAGAATCGCTTGTCAGGTCGTACATGGAGGACAGTTGATACGTCGTTTCAACATAAGGACCGGCGTACTCACCGTTCTTGTGTCTCTTCTCCATTGACTGGGTGATGAGGCGGACCACGGATGGACAGAGAGATGCCATCCATACTGCTTTTCATTACAGAGCTATAATGACGTTGTTAATGTCAGTAGTTTTACGTCAGAAAAGCAAAGTAAATGAAGATATAAGGAATAAAACAAATTGATTAATATAATAAAGTAATTAAATTTAAATATGCAAATTAAAATTTCTAATATGAGGTGAGTGTGAGGAACAAAGTATTTCTGATGTTCACCCATGTTGGGTGTAGGTTAGAGGAATACATTAATGTAGGTTCTAGTAGATTAAAGTAGATTAGGTACGGATGAGGGAACTAGTGGTGAGACTAAGGAATTAACTAAACCTAAAAATTTGTTTGTCCCCTTCCACAGAATTCGGTCCGATATCTATATAAATAAGCAATTTATGTGTTTAGATGGTTTTCTTGAAAGAAACCCTCTCCTAAGCTTGGAACCTTTTTGCTCATTTTCTACAAGAAAAATATATGTGAAAAAAAAGAACAAAAAAAAAAAAACAATAGGAAAATAAAATTAAAAGAATAAATCGTAAAAAACAAGAATATTATCGGTTGCGTTCAGTTCAACAAACGTCTTCAGAAAAAAAAATTAAAATTTAAAATTTAATAAAATAACGGTAAAAAGATAGGAAAACCGAACAACAGGATGTTCTGGACATTTGCGTAAAAATTTGAAAAGCAAAAAGAATTAAGCCGCGTATTCGATAAAGGTGTAAGAATAAAAAAAAAGGTGGATAGAAAAAAAAAAAAATGGAACATGGATTAAATACAGTAAAAAAAAATAAGCTCGTCTGAGCTCCAATCTCTGGTCCCCCCTCGCCAATGTTTCACGAAAAACATCCATCTAGCTGAAACCACTGTCAATAATTTTCCCCCATTCTTTATCTGTGCCTAAATCAAAACGAAGATTCCATGAACAAAACTTCTTTCTTAGAATTGCACGCCTGTGGAACTCTCTTCTGTTTGCCTGTTTCCCACATGACTACAACTTGGATGTCTTCAAGTCCAACATAAACAAATTCCTGATAAACTGCCCCCTTAAGTAAGACACTTTATCAAATCTCCATTACTAACGATTACTACGATATTATCCCATTGATTACTGTACACGCAATAACCCTTATCCCCGAGTGGCTTCCGAGCCTTTATAAGTGGTGACTTCCATGTAAAAAAAAAAATAAGTAAATAAATAAATAATTCTTTAACCTAGACAGAAATTTTTTATGCAGTGGCGAGATATATTGCATTGTTTTTTTCCAGATGTTTGCTGAAGGAATAACATCAGAGTTCAAGGTTTAAGTTAGATGGTGACGAGAGAAGGATTAAAGCACTTTTGATGCATTTAAGGCGTGAGAGAGGGAATTTACTTTTGAGGAAGTCAAAAATATATTAATGTGTTCGAATTCCTGCTTATGTTCGTAAACCCAGGAATTTATCTTCCTGACCCTTTTGCCGGCAAAAATATTTACACCGTACTGGTGCTACTTTGTTGCTTTTTTTTTTTTTTTTTTACAAAGTTTGATATCAAGGAAACATATCTACTCCGTCTGCCTTTTTTCTTAATATATGAATATTCACAGATAGCTATGATTTTTCAATTTCTATGTGCTCCGGTGTTAGGATAAACGAAATTTTGGACTGCACAGGACCCTACAGGCTGCACAAAAACAGATGTGTACCAATTTTTAAGGCGTTTTATCACAGAGGAACAACTTATCTTGCCTTTGGTAGCATTTCAGACCACAGTTACATTATAAAATATGTGGATATATTTTGTTTTTGTGATCCTGTTTGTGCTCAATCGTTCAATGATTTAGCCTTCCTTGCCAATGATAAAATAAGAATGTACAGAAACTCTTTTAGCTTACCGAATTCCAAAAATGGTTTGGATAAGAGTGCAAATTCCAGAAACAAAGAAACTGGTTTCGATGAGTTCGCTTATTCCAAGGGTGTCACCCTTCATACAGAAAGCAGACGATGCCATTAACAAGGGAGCCATAAGGTTTGAGCCAAACGCTGTCAAATAATGCTGAGAAAAAAAAAATGGTGAAAATCATTAACTGTTATAAATATTGGTATATACAACCAAGAATAGATAAATATTAAATGAATTAAATGTTAAGTAAAAAAATAAACTTATTAATTAAGGTACACAAAAAAGTAAACAACCTGTTACAATGAAACGATGTTAATTAATCAACAAACAAAAATTAAATAAACTTGTTAATTAATAAAGAAGTTGTCTAATTAGCCAAAGAAAAATGTTTCTCTTGTTTAAGAGAGGGAGAGAGAGAGAGAGAGAGAGAGAGGGAGGGGGAGGGAGAGGGAGAGAGAGAGAAATAAAAATAAAAGATAAATATTTTATCTAGTATTAGTCTATGCTCATTTATATTTACAGATAAGAATAGTGTTGAAATATCTCATTAAAATGGCATCTAACAACATTGAAACATGCCACGAATGAAAGGAACATCAGAATTATCAGAATTTCTGCGCAGATGGGTCAATATGAAGGTAGTCTTAGTGAACGCAAAATAGCAAGAAATCTTTCAATACCAATTTCTACTGTTAATAGAATGATTATACAATTCACGAGAGAGGACAAAGAGTGCACAAAACCTCATCCAGGTCGCCCCAGGCCTCTGAAAGTTCTTTGAATCTTGTAAAAAGAAATGTTGAAGAGGATCCTCAGTGCAAAACCTTTGGCATTACAACACAAGCTGTTGCCAATCCGAGACAGCTGTTAGGTATCTTCACAAGCTGGGCTACTATGGTTGAAATACAAGAAGGAAATATTTTCTTCGTCATGCCAATATCAGGTGCAGAAAATATTGGGCCTGTGAAATGGTGGAAAGACCTATGATTTTTCAACCAATGTCATTTTTCTCTGATGAGCCACAATTTGCATTATTTCTCGACAGTGGAAGGATATGGGTATGGTGGTTCCCTCAGCAAAAGTTTGACTTAAAAAGACTGCAGCTAACACTGAAACATGGGGGTTTCTCGGTTATGGTACGGGTGAAATTTGGAGTGATGGTCGCTCAGACCTGGTGAAGTGCAAAGGAAACATCAAGTCTGCTAAATATGTTTCAATATTACATGAACCACTTCTACCAATATTCTTAAGTTAACTCCCTATTTATAGAAGACATAACTATCCTAGGGCGACACAAAATGGGATTAATAAACTTCCATGGCTAATTCAGTCCTTGGATATCAATCCAATTGGAAACCTTTGGGGCATATTAGACCTGGACCTTAGCAAAACCAAAAAAAAAAAAAAAAAAAAAAAAAAAAAAAAAAAAAAAGAAAAAGGAAAAGAAAAAGGGAAAAGAAAAAGGAATCCATCTTCTAAGCCTGAATATTTAACACTATTGAGTCAGATATTGCAATAAATTCTTCAATATGATATTCATCAACTGATCAATGCCATAACTAGAAGCATCCTAGCATTAAAAACAGCAAAGGGAATGTCAACCAAGTATTAGTCATTAAATTTGTGACCATTTATTTTTGATTTTGTTATATAAATTATATGTTCATTGAAATAACTTATTTCTATGAGTATCTATTCTTTTCTGCCATTTCTATATATATTAGTGGCCTGGTAAGGCCGCAGGGGAGACAACCGAAGCAGCAAAACTGAAACTGGCCTGCAGGACACTATATATACAAATGTAGGCAAATTTGGGCATAGATTTTTTTACCAATTTTCATGAAATTTTAACCATAGAATAATATTATAATATCCAAAAGCCAGGATAATTTCATGTAGTTTCCTCCCATAGAACCAAAGATATGAACATTTAAATATTCAATTTGGCTACCAGTATAATTTTGGCAATTTATAAGTTCCAAATCTCAGCGATTATTGATTAAAATTTAATAAATGAAGGCTCGTTGGAAAGGTAACCACCTGAATTGTGTAGTGGGCTTTGTGACATTTGTCTTTAAGGTCGTATATTATTTTTGACACTTTTTATAGCCATAAAGTGTTTCAATCATAGTCATTTGTTTTCCTAGTTTTGCATATGAATTACAAAATATCCGATATTCCCAAAAGACCTCTGGCCTTGATGTGGGGGGGGGGGAATACAAAAACTTGCTGCTATGGCTTAAAATGATCTGAAATATCAGCAAGGGGAGACTTGATTCCAAATGTTTCTCATATTTTATATCTCCCATCTTTAGTTTTCATACATAAAGTAAATTTTAGTGCATAAGGATTATTTGATAGTGGAGATATTTTTAATCATACCCTATTTCCTAAAGAGGGGAGACATAACATATGAGAAATATTTGGCAACAAGTCTCTCATGCTGTTATTTCAGATCATTTGAAACCATAGCGAGGCAAGTTTCAGTCTCTCCTCCATCAAAGCCAGAGGTTTTGGAGAAATATATATATATATATATATATATATATATATATATATATATATATATATATATATATATATATATATATATATATATCTGTATTTATATATATCTGTGTGTGTGTGTGTGTGTGTGTGTGTGAATTATATTATAGAAAGTAGAAAGCCAAATAACGATGTCTTTGTTTTTTCTCTATAATATATCATATATTTATCTTAAGAAATAAACAATTTTCGACTCATAAAAAGTCTTTCTCATTTTTTCAACTTTTTTCATTGTAAATCATCTTTTCCCTCTTGTGGATAAAGATTTGTTGAAATGTTAATCACGGTTGGCTTTAAATCTTGTTTATTGTGCCATACGTGGCATTAAAAAAGTAATAGCACTTGAAAATATTTTTTTTAATTTTTTAAATTTTTTCATTCTTCAAGATAAATAATTTATTTTAGAGAAAAAAATAGATGTGGTTAGTTCGCTTTCTAATTTCTATAATATAATTAGAATATGAAACGATGTCCTTTGGAATAGAATAAAAAAACAATACGTAGCAAATATGTGTTTATTAACACTTCTATTAAAATAGTGTTCCTTGTATTTCAAGTATAGAACTGATCTAAATGGGATAAATTAATAATAACTAACAAATACTCAGAAAGTAATATTGTGCTACATAGTTCAATACAAATAATAAAATCACATTGTAAGAGACTATCTTTAATTTACTACATAAATTCAGCACTTTTTGACAGACAATCTTTTATTTTCTTGCCCTGTTTCTTTCGAATGTTCTCTTTTTCATGTAATGTCTTGCTGACTTTTTTCTTCGGTGAAGAATCGGTGCATGTCGAAAATACCACGAGTTTCTTTCTCACACCATTGCAACAATGATCATCTATTATTATAATGATAATCAAAAACGAAGCTACATCATATTCTTGTCCAGGGTTGCCTGGGTGGCCTTTTTAAGGTTAATTTTCCCGAATTTTGCCTTTTTGAAACATTTTGGCCGTCAAAATTGTATTTGGACTTTTTCAAAGCGTAACGTACGGACCAACTAAAGAGGGAAAAAGCAGAATATTATATGAATTAGTGTAATGCTAAATCACAAATTGGACAGTTCAACAAACATTTTTTTATCAAGATTGAAAAAAATACTAGCAGGGTTGGGAGTCCGGATTTGCCCGGGTGTAAAATACGCTTAAATATGATATTTTAATTTATCCAGAGATCGTATATATTATTATAAAGTCGTGATTTCAAAATTAAATAAAAAGTATTTGGTTGCCATCAGCTAGAATCGAAACTGTAGCATTCAAAGCTGGTGACGTTACCACTGTCCCAACATGACACACATATGTACTGATTAAATATTTTATTAAAAATAAACTAAGGTGAATGTACAAAATGTATAACGATTTATTAAATTTTTACTCATTTTGTACCCTTTAAAAACAATTTTAATCGGCTATGGACCCATAAAAGAACGGCCCGTAAAAAATCCAATAATTTGAGGCCCCTAGCGCCACTCTGCGACTTTTAGTTTCGGAGGAGATAGAGTTTGAAAATATGGAGACAGACAGAGAGACAGATGCACATATAGCCGTTAATATATTAGATGTCGATAATTTGTTTCATAGAATTTGTTGATAAAATTGTATTAATGTAGATTAGCAAATAAGTTTTTTGAATTTTTGTAAAGAAAACATATATAACAAATACTGATCTAACGGGTCACGGATGGATAAAAATCTGAACATTTGCTTCTGAGTAAATAGTCGAAGAATATTTTTCAAAATATTAAATAGCAGAAACGTATTCATTCGCCAAGAAAACTTCATTATATATTTCGTGATACTTGTAAACGGTTTTAGAACTTACCTGTAAACCAAGTAAGATGCACATATACCAGGGAGGAACATCGTCAATTTGATAAAGCAAACCAAGACCGCCACTCGGAGGGTGGGGGTTTATACCTCCATCTTCTATTGTTTCCTTTTCAAACTGCTCAATTTTAATGGTTTTAGTTTGATTCTGCAAAATAATAATAATAATAATAATAATAATAATAATAATAATAATAATAATAATAATAATAATAATAATAAATAAATAAATAAATAAGGGGAAAGGAAATAATCCTCGGAACATTTCGTTATATAAATCGAGGAAGAATTGATAAATGTCTATAAAACAATGGCTGCCAACGTAGCTATTATAGATTTCCAACTATTAAAACTATAAAGAAAAAAAAAAGACAAAAAAACAAGAAAACTATCTTTATGGTGCGCGTATTTGTCAGGTAACAGAAATGTTATATTCCAAAAATTACGTAAATTGATCAAGTAGTTATGTATTTATTAATTTAAAATTTTACGATATTTAGCGATTAGTTACTTTTGGCAGCCATTGTTGCTCTTTTATTTCTAGAGAGGTAAAAAAAAAAAAAAAGAAATAGATAATTTGAGTTGTCTGCCCGATAACATTTCGTTATATCAATCGAGGAAGATTTGTTGAGTTTCGGTAAAACAACGAAGCTATTATAGATTTTCAACCATTAAAACTTTATAGTTTTAATGGGTGAAGTTGCATATTAAGAATTTTACTTGATTAAAAAGAATAAAGAAAAAATATATGATGTAAACGTCACGGAACGAGATGTTATATTCCAAAAAATCGTATAAATTGATCATGTATTTTTTTTAATTAAAAATAAAATTTAATGATTTTTTGCGATTAATTCGTCTATCAGCCATTTGTGATCTCTTATTTCTGGAAAGGTTAAAAAGAAAAGAAATAGTTGATTTGAGTTATTCTCCCTTATGAGTTGAACGCATCCTTAACAAATATAGCGCCCAGCAGCTCTCCCATGCAGCTTGCTATAAAAATTTAATTTTCTGAAAAAAAAAAAAAAATACTTGATTAATTCACGTAATTTTTGGAATGACATCTTCGTATAGTGACGAATACGTAAATCATTAAAAAAAATTCTGTATTTTTTATGTAATTCTAAATAAGAACAGAAAAATTGAATCCCAAGTCGTTTGTTGAAAAATTCCTTTCAATTCAATTAAAAACTCTTCCAATTCAATTGGCCTGAACCCGCTGGACTACTTCGTTTGGTCAGACGTCGAGAACATCATCAACATGACCTCCCACAACACCAAAGCCAGTCTGATAACCGCCATCCGCCGAATATTCGTCGATCTCCCACTGGCGCTTGTAGAAAAGGCATGCTCCCAGTTCCGGATCCGTATCGACACGTTGATTGAGGCTGAAGGCGGCTACATTGAACAGATTTCAACTCTACTACATAGTCAAGTTATCTGAATTAATTTTTGCAATAAGTTTTAAAATAAAGCTGTACTTTTGTTTTCTCTATGGCGACAACTTTATCGTTCCAACCTATATATATATATATATATATATATATATATATATATATATATATATATATATATATATATATATATATATAGTAGCAAGTAATGAAGAACTGAATAGTATAAACTCTGAAACCTTAAAAGTAAGTGAAAAAAAAATGAACATACAGGATTAGATAGAGGGATATACATCACTGTGCCCACGTTTTACCCTAAAAGATCATAAACCAGAATTTAATAATAATCCTAGCATTAGACTGATTTCTCCATGTATTTCAGATTTGGGTAACATTAGCAAAAAAATACTAGACGAAATCCTACCTAAATTAAAAAAACAAAATTTATCATAATCTGTGGAAATCATCGGAAGAGGTAATTAAATGGTTCGGCACACTACCCCAAGGAAAAAATAGAAAATTCCTTATGTTTGATATAGATTCATATTACCCCTCTATTTCACCAAATCTCTTCGAGGAAGCACTATAACTAGCTAGAAAACTAACAATGATAACAAATTTAGAATTAGGCATTATAAGATTAGCAAGAAGAACTCTAATTAAATATGATAACAAACTATGGACCAGGAAGAACAGAAACCTCAACTTCGACGTCACAATGGGAGCCCCGGATAGTGCACAAGTAACCGACCTTGTAGACCTTTATATACTAAATGAACTATATAAAAAGATTCCAGGACTAAGAGGAGGACTATACCGGGATGATGCATTATTCTACATGAACTCAACAAATAGGTTATTTGAAAAAAACAAACAAAAATTAAACAATTCTTCCGTAAACTGAACCTAGATATAACAATAGACCCAAATCATAAATGTGTAAACTTCTTGGACATAACCCTGAATCTAGACAACAACTCCTATGGACCCTACCATAAACCCAACCAAACGCTATTCTACATAGATCACAAGTCCAAGCATCCGAATAGTATGAAAAAGGCATCTCCAAAATTATATCCAAAATATCACAAAATGAAGAATTTAATTTAATCCACCGTTCAGCCACCACATAAAAAATAACATCCCAAGGGAATTTTACCAAATTATAGACAAAGTTTCCCGCAAGATAGTGAACTAAGTAAGATAATTAACAAAAACACTGTTACGCTATCATTCTCAACGTCTACTAACTTAACAAATACCATGATTGGCTCAAATAACACAAAATTAAATTTTTTTTTGAAAAATAGAGATAGGACAGAAAATGAATCTAACAGCGTAAAAGAATGTAACTGTCGGGACCCTACTGAATGTCCAATGGAGAAAACTGTTTAACTTCAAACGTAGTATACAAATACGAAGTTATAACAAATAATGAATCTAAAGTATATTTGGGGAGCACCGGAACTTGCTTTAAGGGCAGATATTGTAATCACCTAGCATCGTTTAAAAATGAAACTGAGAAAGAAAATAACACCACAAATAACGAAAACAACAACAACGTGGATAAAAATGAAAACAACAATAGAAAGGATCATAACAATGGTGACAACTACAACTACTATAACGGAAATAGAAACAGAACCAATAGTAATAACGAAAACAACCGGAAAAAAAAAACAAAGAAAAACTCAACCACTTTAGCAGTATGGATTAAGGAATTCAAGAAAAATAAAACTGAATATAAATTAAGATGGTCAATAATTGATAAAGGGGAAAAATATAAACCTAGCAAATCGAAAAGATGCAACCTATGTATATTAGAATCATACCATATACTAATATCAAAAGAAAAATTATTAAACAAACGACTAGATGTAATTCACGGTTGTTTGCACAGAAACAGATATTTAATTCCACGCACTAGAGCAGATTAGGAAAAAAAACAAAAAAAACAAAACAAAACGAAACGTATAATATAAGGAAAGACAACAGATGCAAGGGAGGTAATCTTAGATATAAAAATGATTCCATGAGAGTGACCCTACTTTAAACAGAAGGATCGAGTAATAATACTAATTCAAACACCAAGCAAAACAGGAATATTAAAATAAACACGCATACATGTAGAAATAAAATTATATGATAATTGGAAAAACAAAAGAAAAATAAGGGGAAATTTAAAAAAAATAAATAATTAATAAATAAAAAATAAATAAAAAATAAAAATACGAAACTATGGGTTAAAACGGAAAACTATCTTCACATAAAACCAAAAGATGGAGGAAGTGAGGAGGCATGGCTTTGGAAATCTTTTTACCTGAATGCGATGTTCAGCATGTTAAAAATATACCTTTTGTTATAAAAACCTAATGGATAAACATCTGAAGAAGTTGGTGAGGACAGGATATTTTTATGGACACATAAATCGTAAAATTGCCTACCCATTAATGAAACAGCTGTAATGGAAAAAATCCAGGAAATAAATGAAGGTTATTAAAAACAAAACGCGAGTCTTTGAATTTTCAACAAAATTTTACACTATATATATATATATATATATATATATATATATATCACCGAAGTAAAGCAACGTTGAACCTGGTCAGTACTAAATGGGTAACAATTTGAGACTTCCAGGTGCTGTATATGTTCTCTGTTTATCTCGGCGTTGTTTCTAGTAGTCATGGACTTTTCCTTGCTACTGCATTCAAACAGTGCCGATTCAGGAGAGGTGCAGTTGGAGATTGCGCAACCCTTACCTCACAATTAGATGCGCAGCAGCCCCTACAGGATGTATCGTTTGCCTTTCAAGACTGAATGGAGGCATCGATATATATATATATATATATATATATATATATATATATATATATATATCGATGCCTGATCAATTCTTCAGAAAAATTGAATAAAATATAAATGGTCTAATCAAACGGAAGCTCTATGTTGTCTTTAACAACGTTTGTTTAAATGAAAGAATGCTACCTAAATACACACAATATATTTTTGGGTGTATTATTATTGTTATTATTATTATTATTATTATTATTATTCACTCACTAGGAGTTCCCACACAATTCGTCATCAGAGATTGCTCACTGACAAAGACCGCTGGTGTTCCCTGGAGTCTGGTTGACAACAATTCTTACCAGATTTCCAGTAATCACCACCACTTTCGACAAGTTTTGCAAATAAATTTGCGCCATCGCAACAGTCGTTTGCCATTGATTTCTCGTGACCATTGGAATTTGTGTGGCAATAAGTTTACCCAATGTCCCAGTCCACTCCACACGAATCCAGTGGAGGTCTGGTAAGTGCTTTCACTTCTCGGTCTTTCCCTCCTCCTTGACACTTCGATATTTCTGGGGGGGGGGGTGAGGCAGGAGAAGATTATGGGCAGGGAAAAAGTAAGAGAGATGGAAGGTGAGGAAGATGAGAGGGGGAGATATTATTATTATTATTATTATTATTATTATTGGCTCACATGGAGCTTTCACACAAGTCAACAAACGATCTGATTGGAAACCTGTGGTGTTCTCTGGAAGCTGAATGACAACAAGTCTCCCCAGATGTCCAGCTCTCTCCACCTCTTTGATAGCATTTGCAAATGAATTTGCATCATCGCAACAGCCGCTTACCATTGATTTCTTGCTGGTAGTGGGCATTGGTTTATACTGGAATTTTAGTAGCACTCAGCCTCCCCAAGGTCCCAGTTCTCTTTGCGCTTGTCCAGCCGAGGTCTAGTTAGCACTCGCTCCTCGGTCTTTCAGTCCTTCTTGACCCTTCTCGGCCCTTTGGTATCACTTTTTTATTGGGGGTAACAGTGGTGAAACAATGGGGGGAATGCATGATGGGGGGGTGTAAAACTTGTAGATATGCAGCTTCGGTGCTCTTCATTCCCTGTAATGCTTATTCGTTATATTGTCTTCTTGTATTATTCTCCGCATTCAAGGGTTTTCCTTAATATTTCAGTCGTTTGCATTATTGTTAGTCGTTGTACTTTTGCAGTTATTCCTCTGATTCCAATTTCTGACATTCTCTTTTGAAGTTTTTCGGAATTGTTCCTAGTGCTCCTACTATTATCGGTACTATTTTGATTTTCTTCATCATCCAAATCCCTTTTAACTCCCTGGCTAGCTCTGTGTATTTGCTTCGTTTCTCCTTTTCTTTCATATACTCACCCTGTAGTCAGCTGGGACAGCAAAGTCTACGATTTGACAGGATTTTTCTTTCTTGTCAATTATTATGACATGTGGTCTTGTTGCTTGGATGGGTTTGTCCATCTGTATGTCCATGTCGCATAGGATTTTGTGGTTCTCGTTTTCGAGTGCTGTTGCGGGTTTATGCTTGTGCCATTTGTATGTACGCTCAAAATGCAGTCGTTTACACAATTCCCAGTGTATCGTCCTCCCCACTTGGTCATGCCTGTATTTGTATTCCTTTTGGGCCAGTTTGCTGCATTCACTTACTATATGGTTTATAGTTTCGTCTCTTTGTCCACATAGTCTGCATTTACTGTTTTCTTGTGCTTTATCGATCCTTGCTTTGATATGGTTGGTTCTTATCGAGTTATTTTGTGCTGCAGTTATTAGAGATTCAGTTTCTCGGTTTATATGTCCTTTTCGCATCCATGTCCAGGTGTTTTCGTTATTCCCATCTTTTGTCATTCTTATGAATGTTCCGTGGAGCTGTTTCTCTTCCCATTTCTCTTTTCTCGTTTTGTCGTTTGTCTCTCTGTTTTCTGTTTTGTTGTTTTTTTTTGGTGTCTCTCGCTGCCACAATTATCCTTTCAGTGTTTTGCATTATGTATTTTCTAGTTCTTCTTCGTGTCCTTCACACAGTCTTCTATACAGATCAGTCCTCTCCCGCCATCTTTCCTTTTCACGTAGAGTCTCTCAATATCGTCCTTTGGGTGTAGTGCATTATACACGGTCATGAGTTTCCTGGTTTTCTGTTCGAGTTGTCTCAGTTATTCTTTTTCCCCCCCTATAAACGGTCCAGAGTATCTTGCCCATGTATTTATACCTTTTGTTAGGTTTCTGCCATATAATTTCGTTTCCAGGAGTTTCCTTGTTCTCCTGAGGTATTCCTTTCCAATTTTCTCTTTCATTTCTGTTGCTCTGATGGTGTCCGCTTCCAGAATTCCCAAGTATTTATAGTCGTCTTATTCTCATAGTGCTCTCATTTCTGTTTGGTTGGGTAGTTCCATGCCTTCTGTCGTCTCCAGTTTTCCCTTTCTTATAACTAGTTGTGCGCATTTTTCCATTCCAAATTCTATTCGGATATCTTGGCTGAAGATCCTGGTAGTGTTAATTAGTGTCTCTAGCTCCTTTTCGGTCCTTGCAAAAAGTTTCAGATCGTCCATGTACATCAGGTGGTTCATTTTTTCCTTTGTATTGAAGAACTTGTATCCGGCTTGGCACTTTCTCGGAATACTGTTCAAGGGCATCATGGCTATGATGAACAGTAGTGGTGATAGCGAGTCTCCTTAGAAGATGTATCTTTGTGTGTTAATTTCTGTTATGTGTTGTCCATCAGCTGTCAATTCCATGTTTTCTCCCTGTTTTCATTGCATTTTCTATTATGTTGGTGATCCTGCTTCCTATTTTATACATTTTTAGGCATACTATTATCCATGCTTGGGGGACCCTGTCGTACGCTTTTTTGTAGTCGATCCATGCCATGGCTAAATTCATTCTCCTCCTTTTACCTCCTCCAAGATCTTTTGATCTATATATAGCAGGTCATGTGTTCCTCTTTTTCCTTTTTGGCATCCTTTCTGCTCCTCCGGGATGAGTCCACGGTTATTCAGGCAGTGATAGATTTGTCCCCTCAGTTATGCTGTCAGTATCTTCTTCATAGTTGGTAAGCACGCGATTGGCCTATAGTTGCTAGGGACGGTTCCTTTCTCCGTGTCCTTCTGTAGCAGTGTGGTTCTACCTTTTGTTATCCAGTCTTGTACGCTTGCTTCCTGTAGCCATCTTCTCAGGTTTTGGGCTAGCCTTTCGTGTAAGGTTGTGAATTTTTTGAACCAGTGTGCATGTATCCCGTCGTGCCCTGGTGCTCTCCAGTTTGCCATTTTTCCTATGGTTTTCTTTAGGGTTTCCTTGCTGATTTTATTCACTGTTCCTTCTTCTATTTGTTGTAACTCTTCTTTCATATCTTTCAGCCACTCGGCATTTCTATTGAAATGTTGTCGCTCTTCCCATATTTTACTCCAGTTAAGTTTTGTTTCTGTCGGATTTGGTTGTTCTGTTTTTTGTTTTTCCTCTGTTCACATTTTGGTAGAATTGGCTTTCATTAGTTTCAAATGTTCTGTTTTGTTTGCATTGTTCAGATTTATATCTATATCGTCTCAATCTCGCTTCTTTTGCTTTTATTTTTTGGTCCAGTTCTTCATGTTTCTTATTTAGCCTCTCCCTGTCAGTTACATTTCCAATATTCCGTTTTCTCCACATTGCTTTCTTCCTGTTGATCATTTTGGTTTCTTTTTTATGTTTGTGTATTTGGGTTTTTAGTCTTATTTCCCATCCAGGTTTTGTCGGTCCACTTGTTTTTCTGATTTGAGTTTCATACTTGCCATTTTGGCGCCTACGTAAATCATGTTGTTTAAGTCTGTGATTGTATCTGTTGGGATATGTAGGAGGAGTTTGTTAACCTTCTCTGTTTCTGTTTTTAATTTGTTCTGTTCTTGGTTCCTTAACGATGGGAGCTTTGTTTTTTCTTCGTTCATCAGCTGTATTATTTTATTTATTTTATTTGCTTCATTCTCTGTTAATTGTTTCATTGTTCTCGGTTTCCACGTTTGTAGACTTCGTTCTTTGTTGGTCCTCGGCCTTTGGTGTTTTTACTTGTGGGGCTTCAACTTGTGGGGTTGCTCTACGTGCGGTTCCGTTGGGGGATGCTTCTTGTTCAGTTTCATCATTTATTTTTCGCTGAATTTCTGTTAGTTCTAGTTTAGAGAGCCAACCTTTCTTGAGCATCAGTCTTGCTTCGTCCGCAATTCTTTGTTCTGTCGTATGGTAATCACTGAATAGGTCCCATAGTTCTTTTATTCGTTTCCGATAACCTCCATATCTATATTTAGGATGGCTTCTATAATAGCATTCCATTACGAGTCTATTCTCTTTTGTTGTCCATTTCTTTCTTCATTTTTTTCCTTTTGATGGTTATCATGGATATGCTGTGTTTGTTCGGTATCATTTTGTTCCCTGAAATTAGAGGTTATACTTACCTGTTCAGCGTTCATATTATTTGAGTTTCTGAAACAGAATTTTAGGTATATATCGAAACAAAGACTGTTTTCTGAAATGAATTCGAAGTGACATTTAACTTTTGTTGTTGTTTAAAAAAAAAAAAAAAAAACAACATAAACTCACATTTCGTTGGTTTCTTTAAAAGAGTTTTCTGTCACGATTGTACTAATCCCTTCCCTATATGGACTCCAGTCTTGAGTTAAATGCCAGGTCGTTGGTCAGTAGAGGGTAAGGGTTAGGCGGAGGTTGGGGGGGGGGAGAAAACAGTCCTTTCTAGTACAAACATACGCACATGTATATATGTATACACATACCCACATACGCAACATTCTGCCTGTCTTTGCCAAAAAAGAATAAATAAGAGTTCCTCTTTTTTTCCGCCAAGTAACAAATTTCGCTAGTCGCCCGTGTAGTTATTTTTGCATTCATTTTTAGAGGATTTTCATTAAATTTGAATTGACAAACAGAATTATACGTTTATATCGAAACAAAGACTGCTTTCTTAAATGAAATCGAAGTAACATTTAACTTTTTTTTTGTTAAAAAAAAGAAGAACAGTACATGACAAATTATTTAACTTGCAAAAGTATAGAACAATTTATTACTTTTAGTAACGTTTTAAAAAGGGAATCTTCATTTGGAACTGGTTTGCGAATCTCATTACAAAAGAATACTTGGGAAAATGACTTAAACATTTTAAACGCTTTTTTTATGCTATGTCTAATATTTCCTTTTGTTATACTTTTTGTTAATATTCATGTTTCGTACAATATTACCTGATATTATAATAGGAAATATTCTCATAATCTTTTGGTACTCTACTTATATTCAATTTTTCTAACAAAAGTAATTTTCAGAAACGCGCGCGCAAAATGTTGTCGGATATTTAATTCCAGAGTTGGATTCGAATAATGGTAATATGGTTGCAATTTTTTCAGTCTACCCTACTGATCTATGAAAGATTTGATTAATATAACTATTTGATTATCAAGCTTATTTATTGCTGTGGTATTTAAAGATGTTATCTATCCATATTTACTAAAAGTATAAATAGATTAATA
>NC_136493.1:13100650-13103150 GCF_053919585.1 Euprymna scolopes
GCCTCAAGGGAGGAAGCGAATCTTTGTTTGTAGTGTGTGTCTGGTTTGATCGTTATTTTGGATTGAGCTGTCATTTCATTTTATTTTGTAGTTTCAGTTTAGGATGAGAGGTGCTAGACAAAGCAGATGTGCATAGCTACCATCATGCAACACAAATAGACCATCAGCTCCTCATGCATAGGAATGTGACCTCGAAAATGTCCACCAGAGATGAGTGCAGGGTTCCTTTCCATGTGCAACATGGCTCTACAGACATCCCAATATTATACAACTGATGATAGAGCAGCCGCTCTAAGCGCTACTAAAGAGTTAGGACTCTTATACTGTCAGTCAGAAACAACAGCCAGCAACTGACAAACCGGTACCCTCAAACCTGTCAGATAAGAGTGGCCCAGTCCAATCATGTTAGCATACATGGTAAACAAGCACTCCCCAAGATGCCCAGTTAAGGGAATGAGGCAGATGTGGGGGAAGACGTTCATTGCCCTAGTCAGGAAACAAGGCCAAACACTGAGCATCTCTAATGAGTCCCTGTGATCGCACCTCTGCTCCTTACTTATAAGCAAAAAATGAGCATGGAAGCTGGGCGGTTGGCAGAGCCTACTTACTCCTTAAGCAGTTTAAGTTTGCAAACCGGTGATTTGATTGAGTCACAAGCTCTCGGGAGGTTGTCGACCAGAACTGAGGAGGCCTCCTGCTCCCGTTTGGTGCCATATGAGGTCAGTGGCACAGGTTTGACATCGGAGTTTTCCTTCTCCTAGATGGATGATCTGATGAGATCTATGGGTCTATCAACACTAAGAGGGTTAGCCCCGTGCCTGGTTTCAAGGCCAGGTATTTCTATGCCCCCGCATGAGTAATTAGAGTTAATCGCATTAGTATTAAAAGTAGTTAGTTTCTGTTATGAATTTGCACTCCTCAAAGTTAGATTAAGATTGGAAGATGTGGTTATTCACACGTTATGAGTGGAAAGGCTTGGGATATGCATGAGTAACGGCTGTAGATTTAAAGTTTTATCTACTAGAGTGTTAAACGAGGATTAAATATGGTTTGTGGATTAATCAACACATTAGAAAAAGTATCCTATAAGGAGTTTGAGTACGATTCAAAATGAGCTTCGAATTTCAGATGTTAGTTTACATGTAGAGAATCACCAGTACGTTTGCCCAGCTAAGGGAAAGAAAATATAGAGTTTCTACTTAATATAACTTTAAGTATAAGATTAAACTATGGCTAATAAGTATCCATCTTATAGGTAATCTATTAGGTTAAGGTATATATTTTATATGTAATCTATTGAGTAAAAGTATGTATTATAGATAATGCATGTCTACTAACATAGATAATTATAGATGGTTGGTATTAATGTTTAAATTTGTCTTCTAAGATTAAGAACCGGAAAATAACCCTTCCCCCTTCTATGGCAAGTGCATGTATGTGATTTTATAGCATTTTCGAGAGAAGGGCAATTTGTTTTTGTCCAATTGGAATAAAAGATGATCTAACATACAAGAATGTTGTATTAGTATATATTAGGATTTTCAGGAATTAGGGTAGGATTTAGAATTTTAAAGATTTTTAAAGATTTATGCTAATCATGCAAAACAGACCCAAGCATTCGTCTTGGAGCCAAAGTAACAAGCCGTTTTATATCGATGTTTAGTAATGAAATGTTCAGTTATTCTAGTATCATACATAAGGAACCATATACTTAAAATAAGTATAGGCCTTATATTTAAACATGTCAAGGAATTATAATTTGAGAGCTTGAAAAGTGGGAAGAATTATCAGACAATTAAGTGCAAGAAATAACAGCTTAGGTAAATTACTAACTTTACAATAATTAGTATGCAATTAAGGAATAAATAAGAGGCTTGCCTTTCACAAATATTTCGTCGACATGTTACGGTCAGCATTATGAGTAGCTATGTTTCTACTTGTTTTAAGCCTGTGGTCAGTACTTCAGCACCTCAGCAGGGTGGACTTTTAGTGGCTTTTTGGAATTTTATATTTCGTAAGTTTAATATAAGTACATTTTGCAACGACTTTGCAATAACAGTTTAAACAATTCGAACATAAGTAGCATTCAAGCAAAGCCAATTATAGAATTCAGATATTCAGAATCATGCTTAAATAAAGTTCTTTTAGGTGCTACCGTTTCAGAAAATAAAATAAAAGTCCACCTTACAATAAATACGATATTGTGATGATGTATCAGCATGGGGAGTAAAATCATTATTTTGTATTAATTTGGATTTGATGAAATGGTTCGATAACTGGTTAAGTAACATTAATATTAATGCATTATTAAAATACAATATTAATGCATTATTAAAATACAATATTAATGCATTATTAAATTACAAGCTAGTCTTTTGTGTAATGTTGTGAATTTTTTTTTAACCAGTATGCATGTATCCCGTCGTGCCCTAGGGCTCTCCAGTTTGCCATTTTTTCTATGGTTTTCTTTAAAGTTTCCTTGCTGATTTCATTTACTGTT
>NC_136493.1:13108150-13245650 GCF_053919585.1 Euprymna scolopes
CTCTTTTCTTGTTTTGTCATTTGTCTCTCTGTCCTCTCCCGCCGTCTTTCCTTTTCACGTAGAGTCCGTCTTATCGTCCTTTGGGTGTAGTGCAGTATGCATGGTCATGAGTTTCCTGGTATTCTGGTCGAGTTGTCTCAGTTCTTCTTTTGTCCACCCTATAAATGGTCTAGAGTATCTTACTAGTGACACTGCTCATGTATTTATAACTTTTATTAGGTTTCTGCTATATAAATTCGTTTCCAGGAGTTTTCTTGTTCTCCTGAGGTATTCCTTTCCAATTTTCTCTTTCATTTCTGTTGCTCTGATGGTGTCCGCTTCCAGAATTCCCAAGTATTTATAGTCGTCTTGTTTCCCTAGTGCCCTCATTTCTGTTTGGTTAGGTAGTTCCATGCCTTCTGTCGTCTCCAGTTTTCCCTCTCTTATAACTAATTGTGCGCACTTTTCAATTCCAAATTCCATTTGGATATCTTGGCTGAAGATCCTGGTAGTGTTAATTAGTGTCTCTAGCTCCTTTTCGGTCCTTGCAAAAAGTTTCAATTATTATTATTATTATTATTATTATTTGCTCACTAAGAGTAGTCACACAGGCCATCATTAAAGATTTCTCTTTGAGAACAACAAGTTCCCCCAGAATTCCAGTACTCTCTACCTCTTTCGATAACCATCGCAGATGGATTTGCTTTATTGTAGTAGCCTCTTACCATTGATTTCTCGCTGGCGGCGATCATTGGTCGTTACTGGAATTTGGGTGGCAACAAGCCTCCCCAAGATTCCAGTCCTCTTTGTACTTATCCAGCAAAGTTCTGGTTAATGCTTTCTCTCCTCGGTCTTTCCATTTTCCTTGACTCTTCTTGCTTTGGTGTGGTGTCAGTTTTGGGTGACACACACACACACACACACACACACACACACACACACACACACACACACACACACACACACACACACACACAAAATGTTCCAGTTTTCGTGATTTCATGTAATGCGTCTTTGTGTTTTACATCTGTAGCTTTTTCTTTATGTCCAGTTGGTGTCTGTAGTTCATGCGTATTAATCACCGTCTTAATATTTAATACTTCAGCAGTTTTCATTACTGTTATGCATTGTAGCTTATCAGCCATCCCTCTGATTCCAATCTCTCCTATTCTCTTTTCAAATTTTCCGGCATTTTTCCTAGCGCTCCTACTATTAGTGTTTTTATCCTGACTTTTTCCATCTTCCATATTCCTTTGTGCTCTCTAGCCAGTTCAGTGTATTCGCTTCGCTTCTCTCCTTGATCTTCACTCTATGGTCTGCTGCTGTTATTATTCTTGTTGCTGTTGTTGTTGTTGTTGTCATCATCATCAACATTATTATTATTATTATTGTTGTTATTATTATTATTATTATTATTATTATTGTTATTATTATGATCATATATAGAAATGAGACAACGACGAAATGGAAGTTTCATTCTGTATTAATAAACTTTATTTGTTACTTTCGTTAGTAGCTTTATTAGGAGAGTACAAGATATAAACGTGTTAGTAAGAGAGTTCAATGTTCATACACGCACGTGTATGTATTATAGTAGTGAAGAGTTCGTTGATAGAGAGAAGAGTGTTCCATGTATTTAAAGATAGAATTAATATATTGCCAGCGTGTTGAGGGAGACAATAGTGTTTATAGCTAGTAGCCGTCGGTACAAAGGAAACCGGTTAAAAGAAAGAAAGAGCAAAGACTTCAGCGTGTTGCCATGTTGTCATGAGTGTGTGTGAGTTGTATCAACGAGCACAGTTCTTTAGCATGACAAAGAATGCACGTGGAAATAAACGTAAGTTTGAAGAGAGATATAGCTAGCCTGTAATACTCACGTTCAGCCTGCTACTGAAGCCCCAGCCGATGCGTGCTTCTGGGCAGAGCACAGTGAAAGAGGGTTAATGGTCTCAGATTTCGCCTTTTATATACCCCGTCACGTGAGAGAGAGCTAGCTTGTGATTGGATAAACCAGGGAGAAATAGATTTCAAATCTCAAAGTTATGAGAAGTAGCTCTGCTTGTTAGTAGCGGCTGCTACAGTAGTCTAACTGTAGAATAACGTCAGTATAATCACACTTGCTTCCCAAAAGGACATACATTTTTATTACAATAGCTAATTGTTGGTAGTGGTTAGTGTTAATTTACAGGTTTGGTATATTGCTATTATAGGCAATTATATCGGCGTTGTTCAGGAGTATTTTTACTTTTATTTTTGACTCGCGTTTAACAAAATATTAGCATTTTAAACACTCCTATGGAATTTGTAATCTATTTTATGCATCAAAGTATTGTTATAGTTTTAAAAATCGTTTCTTCATCATCATCATCATCATCATCGTCATCATCATCATCATCATCATCATCATCATCATCGTCATCGTCATCAAGTGATGCTAGTGTCGCGGATACTCTTAACTCTTACACGTATCTCGTTCTATCTTCCATCACACAAGAAAAAAAACAGATTTAATCGATGGCTAATATCTCATGAGCCATTTTCTACTCATCAGAAGTCCATATTCATGATTGCTGCAAATTTACATAAAGTTTGATATACTTTAAATCAAGGTCGTTTACTGATAAATAATACTGTGACGTCATTTAGTTTTCAAGTAAAAATAAAATAATCTGAATTAATTAAACGTGGTGTTACCATTCCTGCTCTCTCTCTCTCTCTCCCTCTCCCCTTTCTCTCTGCTATTACTACTTGTCGTATCACTACAAATGGCTAGAAAAAGGTACTTTTAGCAATTGCTTCCTGTATGTGGCATGTGGCGACAGGACTCCATCTTGGCGCGTATTTGGCCCTTGAACAAATACAAATAAATAAATAAAACAAATAAAGTAGAGAGAATCAAAAGATACTGGTCTTTGCCGCATCATTTTGCAGGAATCATAAATAATTAGCGGGACCTGTGGAAATTCCATGACGAACTCCTTTCAAATGTAATATCATGATGTTGGCATTCTGTGGATGTTAAGCGTAAATGGAGATGATCTGATATTATTGTAGCTCTTTTGTTAAATCCGCAGAAGTATTTATCTAAGCTAGCAAGGATGCCTGGTGTAGCCCGGTGTAGCCTGATCGTAGACTACGCTTAAATATGATATTTTAATTTATGCAGATTTTGTATATATTATTACAGAGTCAATTTTCTATCGAATCTTATATATTATAAAGTTATGATTTCAAAAATAAAAAAATATATATCCATATGATTTGGGTGCATTAGCTTGAATCGAACAGAAACTTATGTAGAAGAATATATATATACATACATATCTACATACAGTACTGTTTCGTTGTATCACAACTTATCAGTGCGGCTAGAGTAGCACCTTTCCCTAGCCGAGAAATGAACTTAAAACCACTGCATTGATAATCGGCAATTCTACCGAGCGGCTCATGGGAGTGGCTCTCATTAAGATCTCAACAAATGTCCATTTTAAACAAACATTCGCCTACCACTGTTATAGTGATCAAGCCGCTTGTCTTTATTCATAAACAAACAGCGAGCCTCGTATTTATAGCCATTTAAGTAGCTGGTGAGATTCATTTATGACACTGCTCTACCCAAAGACGGTTGGTTGGTTGGTTGTTTTTGTTTTACGGCATATCAACCCTTTTCGGGTTATTTAATGCCGAATCCAAAGATTTTGAAGAAAAAATTTTTTAATAGAATATATTTGTTGTTTTCAAGTCGGTTTCTATTTAACCCATAGTTGGAACCCTAACAGGTACTACCACTCTGGGTCAGAGTGGACCTGGGAGCAATGGCAATTAAAGGGTGGCTCCACACTCCCTAAAGCCCACAAGCTGGGATCTTACCATTGGATATAGTTTAAGGTCATATCCAGGACCCCCATTGAGGGACTTTTACCCTCTGCAGGGAGGCAGTCGGTGTATTCTAATTCCCCACCGACAGGGCCGCCCAAAGACGGAGGCTTAAAATATATGTAGTCATCCACATACAGTAATGTTTCGTTGTATCAGAATACCTGGCAATTGTCCGTTGGGTAGCAAATGCTTAACCTCAGAAATAGTGTACAAATGTGAGATTAAGGCCACTAATATTAAGAAAGTATATCTTGGAGCCACGGGGTGCATCTTTAAGGAAAGAAACCATGTTGTATCCTTCAAAAATGAACCGGAGATGGAAACTAACAGAGAAGGTGTTTATGATGGAAGGGGGGATGGTACAAGAATCAACATAAGAAATAAAAAGAGGAACACAATTGCATTAGATGATTGGGTCAGGAAACTTCGTAGAAACAAAAAAAGATTTTGAATTGAAATGGTCAATAGTAGATAAGGGTAGTAAGTATAGACCTGGGAAATCAAAAAGGTGCAATCTGTGTTTACTGGAAGACTTCTACATAGTGAATTCTAAAAAAGAAATATTAAATAAAAGGTTGAATGCAATACAGAGTGTCTTTATAGCAATAAATTTTTGCTATCACATCTTAAATGTAGCTGAGTGGAAAAATATTCTGAGAAAAATAAAGGTTCTTGAGTGCAATGCCAAAGTTAATATAGAGTTAAATAGCTAAGAATGATGTAAATTAGATGTAATGAATGATTCAAATTTAGCGAGCAAATCTGAATCTACTATTCTACATTAGAAACACATTTTTAGAAATAAAGACAATGGATTATTAGATAAGAAATTTAGATCTATAATAAGGATTAACAAAGATTAGGAATATTGTTTCAAAACTGGGAACACAATTTTAGTCATATTGATGGTGAAGTAGTTGATACGCTTCTTGATCAATAAGATAGCTTAACAAAAATTATCAATATGAATTCAACAAAAAAATATATTAGTAATTAATGAATGGGGATTAATTGATACTTTTTTTAGATTAGGAAAACTTGAAAAATCATAGTTTTTTAAATAATACTTGAGTTCTAAACGATTAAATCCAAAAAACCAAGTAAAACGTAAATAAAATAATGTTAATAAGTTATCAGTGACCCCCCCCTTCCTTGTACACTGCCATTTCCTTTCCGGACACCTGTTCCGAACTTATGCTCTTGATCCATCATCTCATCTAAAGATGAGGGGCTCTTATGTCTTATACAACCATTTATCAGTCTGTAATATTGTCTATAAACTGATATCATCAAAAATTAGATAAGCTGTTTTTAAATTTCCTCTCTTGACAAAATTGCCAACCGAAACACAAACGAATTTTCCTTTACGATAGAGGATAGAACTGAAGCAGTATACTTAATATGTACAATACGTGCGTACTAAACTAAACTACCTTTGCTACCTATATACAATCGCCTATACTGAATCCTCATCAGCTCAAAACTCTCTGTATCCCCAGACTCTTAATTTCTCAAATCTTATATCACTAAGACATCCTTCTTAATAGATACAAGAATTCTCCTGAGCAGTTCAACATCCAGTGATCATATATCTAATCCTCATGAAATTGATTATATCACCCTGAATATTACCTTAAATTTTCATTCTATCCCTAAGCTAAGTAGAACACCTAATAATACTCTATTCAACTACTTTTAAAATTAGATAAACCCAATTGCAATATTAGAAGTGCTTCGTCCCTCACCTAGACTACGGACTTGTACAATAAACCATGAAACTATTGCACCTAAAATTCCTCTCAAAACTGCAAAATACTGCTGCTTGTATACTAAGTACCTCCTATAGATACTTTACCTCCAAGATGACTGCCTTGTCTGTTTTACATGACAAACCTTTTTATTTTTTACCTAAATTCTCTTTCTCCTGATCACTAACAAATCAAACTGCTCTATTTCCTAAGTTGCCACTAAACCTAATCCGTCTCACGTAACTTAGAGGGGTCCTTGCTCTCCGCCCTTGACCCTAACAGACTCGTAAATCGATACCCATTAACACCTAAAATTTCCTAGGCATGCTCTTGATTATAACTCCTAACCCATAACCAAGTTTCTAAGTAAATACTTACTAGACATAGTCCTATACATTGACTTAAAGTAATCTATAATGAACAGCAACCATTAATATCTCTTTGTTAAGAGATAGTATTGCAATAATTATTACACAAACTAAACCGGTACTCATTGAAATAAAAACTTCCGGATATTAAGAGAAAGGCGAAGTCATTCTCCTTCGTTGTAGTCTAAAGGCAACTTACTCAAATTACTCAAATTGTCTAAAATTCCATGCATTCGTATATAATACTACTTATCCATCCATCTATATTTTAACTATACTTACAGAATATGCAATAACCTATATCTGTCAGGTATAACTGTACTCCATATCAAATGTTCTCTTGTATCTATACTGAGCATATCTTATCTTTCAGTCTTACTAAATATCCGGTTTGGGCACCAAATCAGAATTTCTAATAGCAAGTAAATCATACTCTAACACTTTATCCTAATCCTAAACCTACTAAACCATATCTAACCATACATTCCTAAACCTACTAAACCATATCTAACCATACATTCCTAAACTTACAAAACTATATCTAACCATACATTAACTCGTCTCTCTCGATCCAATACTGTAGCAAATTTAGCTGCTTCCACTGCATGAATTTTTACCTATACCCTTTCCCAGTAAAAATGAAAATGGAAAGTATAATAATGCCCTTTTTTAACCACGTTTGAGGAGTGAAAATTTTCTGTAGAAGCTAACCTAAATGCCCGATTTTTTCAGGAGATATTAACCTAAATAACCAATAAATATTAACTACCCATGTGGGGTCGCAGAAATACCTGGATTAGGACCCAGGCGCGGGGCGAACCCCTCGGAGCTGATGGACCCGTAGGTCTTCCCAGGTCATCCGTCTAGGAGAAGGAAAACTCTGAAACTAAACCTAGGGAAGGGAGGCCTCTTCAGTCCTGGACGACAACCTTCCTAGAGCTGGTGACTCAAACAAATCACCGGTTGGCAAACCTAAACTGCTTAAGGAGGAGATAGACTCTGTCTATCGCCCGGCTTTCATACTCCTTCTTTGCCTATTGGCCAGGCGTAGAGGTACTATCACAGGGACTCGTCTGAATCACCCAGTGGTTGACCTTGTTTCCTGACTAGGGCAATGAACGCCGCTTTTCCCCTCTCCCGCCACATCCCATCCCCCTAAACTGGACACAGTGGGGTGCTTCAGTGCCATATATGTCGGTGCAGTTGGACTGGGCTGGCTTTGCCTAATGGATTGAGGGTACCGGATTGACTCTTTGGTAGCGCTTAGAGCGGCTGCTCCATCAACTAAAATATCGGAATGTTTGTAGTGCCATGTCGCGCATGGAAAGGGACCCTGCACTCATCCCCGGTGGGCTTTCCTGAGGCCACAATCCTGTGGGTGAGGACAGCTGATGGTCTACTTGTATTGCATGTCTGGTATTCTGCACAACTACTTGTCCAGCACCCCCTCACTCACCCACCCTAACTGAAACTTTTAAATAAAATAAAATGAAATGACAGCTCAAGCAAAAGTTACGTTTAAACCAGGACCAAACTCAAAGAAAACCAACCTGCCTCCTCCCTTGAGGCTCGCATTTACTAATATCCGCGGGCTTAGAACTAGCTTAGATGACGTTGAATCATTTCTCCTTGTAAACACCCCGGATATCTTAGCATTAAGTGAAACTAACCTTCACTCCTCCATTCCCTCTAACCACTTTAATATGCTTGGTTATCTCCCACTCTACCGTGAGGACTCGGACAGACATATGCATGGACTTGGAGTCTATATTCGAAACACCCTCCCCCTAACTAGAGAAATAAAACTAGAATCAGAGGGCCAGGCCTTTATGTGCTTCAGACTAAATATGCAACACAATATTAGCTACTTGTATTTTCTCTACCGCTCTCCCTCAAACCAAGACTGTACCCTAATAAACAAAGTCTCAGACAGCATAGATATAGCACTCTCCCTCGATACTAGCGCACAAATACATGTGTTTGGTGACTTTAATGTCCACCACAGTAACTGGCTAGGATTCTCTGATCACACAGATGGAGCTGGTAGCGCAACACATAGCTTCTCTATATCCCATTCCCTATCTCAGTTGGTTACATTTCTGACACGTTTCCCAGACCAGCACGATCAACATGCCTCACTTCTAGATCTCTTTCTGAAAACGGTTCCCAATGACTGTACAACAAATGCCCACAGCCCACTCGGGAATGCTGATCACGCTGTGATAATGGTAGAAATCAGCCTAAATTCTTGCCCTAAAACTGAAGACCCACTACTCAAAACAACGAGGTATTACAAAAAGACTGATTGGGAAGCCATCAGGGAGCTCATCAGAGATGCCCCATGGCAAAATATCTTTACTCTTCCAGCTGAACAGTGTGCAAATGAGACAACTGAATGGTTCAAAACTGCTATTGAATCACATGTTCCCGCACGGAAATTCTATAGCAAGCCCCACTCTCCCCAATGGTTTACTTCTGCTTGTGCAGCTGCCATTTGTCAAAGGCAGCATGCATTCCACAGATTCAACCGACATAAGTCCAGCTCAAATAAACAGAAGTTTATAGAAGCTAGAAATAATTGTAAGAGAGTGATAGAGACAGCTAAGACAGATTACTCTGAAACCACCAGAAAGCGCATCGAAGCACAGAAATTAGGAACCCGGGATTTTTGGAAAATCTACAACAGCGTAGTTAATTAATGACGGTCAACTATTCCCCCACTAACAAACAATCATGAGGTTGCTTGCATGGCAACTGACAAGGCTAATCTGCTTGCCAGTCGGTTTGCCTCAAACTCCACACTGAACTCGGTACACCACTCACTCCCTGATTTTCCTCTGCGAACAGACGCCACACTTGACGATTTGAAAATCACCCCTTCTCAGGTACATGCTATTATAAAAAACCTAGACACCTCAAAAGTATGTGGACCAGATCTCATCCCGGCTGTGCTATTAAAAAGATGCTCTGCCGAGGTTGCTCCAGTTCTGTCCAAACTTTACAATAAATGCCTCAACGAATCTTGTTTTCCTGACTGCTGGAAAACCGCCTCTGTGGTACCAGTCTTCAAGAATTCTGGTGAAAGAACTGACCCACTAAATTATCGCCCCATTAGCCTCCTCCCGCTTTTCGCCAAGATATTTGAGTCCTTGGTTAATCAAGCCCTAGTCTAGCACCTAACAGCTGCTAAACTCCTGACTGACAAACAATATGGATTCAGGCAAGCCCGTTCAACAGCAGATATCTTAACTGTAGTTTCTGAACGTATATACCGTTCATTGGATAAAACAGGGGAGGGTAGAGCGGTGGCCCTCGATATATCTAAGGCTTTTGACAGGGTATGGCATGATGGTCTTCTTAGGAAAATTAGATCATATGGAATCACTGGAAGAATTCATAATGTAATTAAATCCTTCTTAAGTAATAGAAAAATCAAAGTTGTCCTCAACGGTCGTACATCCAAACAATACGATATAAATGCGGGAGTACCTCAGGGGTCTATCCTTGGACCTCTATTATTCCTGATATTCATACACGACCTCCCTGATAAAATTGTTTCGGAGATGGGTATATTTGCCGATGACACCACTCTCTATAACAGATATGAGGGGAAAACAAATGAACACATATCCAACGAAATGGCAGAAACACTAGAGAATGACCTCCAATCCGTAGTGGAATGGGGACAAAAATGGTTGGTCACATTATGCTGCTAAGACTAAGCTTGTTTCCTTCAATAACTACAAGAAACCTTCTCTACCACCAATAGCAATGGCCAAGAACACATTGCCTGAAAGTACTTCTTTTAAACTCCTCGGCCTAACGTTTACAGGGAATATGAACTGGAATAGATACATTGAGAGCATTGCCAAGGCTGCTGCAAAGAAGGTTGGCTCCCTCTACCGTGCTAGAAAACTACTTACGCCTGACAGTATCCTATACCTCTATAAGGCAACCATTCGCCCATGTATGGAGTACTGTTGTCACATCTGGGCTGGTGCATCTGCTGCTTGTCTCTCGCTCCTGGACAGGGTTCAAATGAGAGTCGCCGACCTGATTTGTACTGAACTGTCATCAAGGCTTCAACCTCTGTCCCATCGACGAGATGTTGCATCCCTCTGCCTGTTCTATAAATACTTTAATGATGAATGCTCTGACGAACTGCAAACACTTGTACCTCCCCGACGTAACTACCCCCGACAAACCCGACAAGCTACTAAGTCTCATCCCTTTACAGTAGAGATCCCTAGGTGCAAGAAAGCCTTTTACTCCAATAGTTTCTTCCCCAGAACTGCGGGTCTTTGGAACTCCCTTCCGGGATTCTGCTTTCCCAACTGCAATGATATGCAGAAGTTCAAGTGTAATGTTAACAAACATCTTTCTACTCTTCTCCCTTCATAATGACCCCGCTAATTAAGTCCCTAATAATAGCCCCCTGCTTCAAAGTGGCACTGTGCCTTGTTTGGGGTGAAAATTGAATTTAAAAAAAAAATGTATTATTATTAGATAAGTATTTAAGTACTTAATCCCCGAATTGCTATTTTGTATTAAAGCTACGCATAACCTCAGAAAATTATGGTTGGATGGCAAACGTAGGTTAAATCTTTGGTAATAAAATTAGTATCATAGTTAAGATATGCATTACAAATTTATATTTTGAATAGGTTAGCCTAGTTTTAATTGGATTTGTTTGATTAATAAATAAATCATAAATGCATATAAGAAATATACCAAACTAGAAACATCGAACAGCTTTAGTTACTTCTCTTTCATATTAGGATTTTGATAACTCATAATTTCAACTTAAACTTTAAAATTTCGAACGTACAGAATTATCTCCCTTTCTACTTCTAAAATATCCGATAATCGTAAATCTTAATAAGAAAGAACGAAAGAAAATAAAAAAATAAATAAAAAATAGATTGAGATCCTTAATTTTAAATGAGGAATGAGAATGAACTAAGTATAAAGTAATGTTAAACTTTATTTCCTTATTGAAAATGTTTTAAACAAAAACTTTTCTTAAATCAAATAAATAGGTTAGCCAATATTTTTGTAAATCATCAAAGCAAAGTCCAGATACGAAACTAATATAGAATCGTAACAATATATATATATATATATATATATATATATATATATATATATATGATATACATACATACATGCCTACACACACGAATATATATATATATATATATATATATATATATATATATATAATTTGGATTTCACTACTACATATTATTGTCTCTGTAATAATAAATACGTAATTTGCATCAATTAAAATATCATACTTAGCGTATCTTACCAGCGGGCAACGCCGAGGGCCTGTTAGTATATATATATATATATATATATATATATATATATATATATATATATATATATATATATATATAATGCTCATTGTAAAATGGAAGGAATCTCTGAATGTGAGATATTTATGTGGCGATTTGAAATTTTTCCAGAAATGCGTGGAAATTTTCTTCACACCAAAACTGAAACTGAATCACAGTTATCTGTAATTTTATTTATTCGTAGCTCTATTGTATTTTTAAAAAATTGGTTTGAATATTGAATATGTTAATTATGTTGTTTATTAATGTAAATACACATATAAAACTTTAAAATTTCGAACGTACTGAGTTATCTCCCTTTCTACTTCTAAAATATCCGATAATCGTAAATCTTAATAGGAAAGAACGAAAGAGCGATAAGGACATATAATAGACAATACGTCTATTCTTGAACATAGTACTAACACATTAAAACTTCCAGAAGCACTAATAATTAAAGAAAAAACATATTAGCAAAATAAATTTCAATAACAGATATAATATTCTTAAATGCCTATAAAAGTAACATAGAACCTATTAATATAGTTCGTAACAAGTGATTAAATGGGGAAAATATCACCTCTGTAAATAACCTAAAATCTTTACTATTACCCAATTCTGACGATGGATGTGGAGGGATCTGAAAGTAGTCAGGTCAAAAGCAACTATAGGAGTTACATCAGCAAATTCTTGCCAAAAACAAGAGACTAATAAAAAAACTACAATTGATTAGAAGCAAAATATATTATTTAATGAAACATGATTTACAGAGAATGTTACTAATATATATATATATATATATATATATATATATATATATATATGTATGTTTTTAAATCTCCGAAACAGTGTTTCATGGTAAACAACTGATGATCCCTTAAAAAATAAATTATTACTGGTACTATAGTGAATTCGAGAGAGCAAGTTGATGCAGTGATTGCAAGTGATTGAATGACTTACTAATATAATAATTAAATACCTACAGACACTAGTGTTTCATCCTTTTGGGAATCTTCAGTGCAGATTCTAACTCGGCAACATGAGCTATCTCTGGCTCGATTAGCAAAGACGGCTACCATTAACCGCGTGAAATAACGTTGAATTTAAACATTTTAATTTTAACTGTTCTTTACGTCAGTCAAACAGTGATCTAATCATTATACAATGATAAGAGCTAAATTGACCGACTTAATTCAACTGAAAGTGCTCCACGATAAGAGACGAGTTTCTTAAAGGGACTGTCATAATATATATATATATATATATATATATATATATATATATATATATATATATATATTAATCGGATTCGAAATCGGGAATAGGAAAAATCCGAAATTTTGGGTCTATCGGAACCGGTATCGGAATCTGAAAAAGTTGTGCCTATTTTTCGATGCCAAAACGATTCCTTAAATTATCTTTTTTTTATTTGATTTTGGTTTAAAAAACATCTTCCACTGCTTGAAGTAATAATAATAAAAGAAAAAATATTTATTGATTTAAACTTCCAGTAATCTAGATCACCCCGTCACAAGTGTATTTTTACATCTGAGAAAATATATGCACATTTAAGATGTGGTTTTTACAGTAATCGGGACAAAATGACATTTGGTTAAATATTTAGGGATTTATAAAGAATCGGAATCGGAATCAGTAATTGTATTGGAATCGGGAATTTAGTACAGAATTGGTAATTGTATCGGAATCGGGAAAAATATTGGAATTATTCCATAAATAGAAAAAGTCTATATTCCGAATTCCATGATGTTGACCACCTTACGATTTATTCCTTTGATTCCGTTGACACTTACAATTCTTCTTGGTAACTGTTTCGTAGCTCCAAATCATTCATTTAATTATTATAATAATCAATGAATCTATTTTGATACGAATGGAATCCTGTTGGGATCCTTTATAAGAATAGTTCCATCACTCGAGAGTATGGGAGATGTTGGCAGTTTTCGAGGACCAAATGCATGCATTTGAGTCTTTATGATCTAAGAACATCTGGATTTGGTTGGCGAGTTTAGCCGACCACTGATTTTTAATTTGGCGGAGTCACCTTTGGAGAAGACCTTTATTTGCTTTAAGTGACTGTTTTTTTTTATTACATTTTCACCCCAAACAAGGCACATTGCCACTTTGATGTAGGGGGCTACTATCAATGAGATTAATCTACAGGGGTACTATGTGGGGAGTTGGGCAGCAAGATGTCGGTTCACGTTACACTTGAACTTCTGCATGTCAGTACAGCAGGAACCCGGAAGGGAATTCCAAAGTCTAGCGGTTCTAGGGAAGAAACTACTGGAGTAGAAGGCTCTCTTACATCTAAGGATCTCTACTGTGAAGGGGTGGAATTTAGCTGCTTATCGGGTTTGTCGGGGGCATTTACGTCGAGGGGGTACGAGTGATTGCAGTTGGTCGGAGCATTCACCGTTAAAGTACTTGTAGAACAGGCAGAGGGATGCCACATTTCGTCGATGGGAAAGAGGCTGTTCCCGATTTTCATGAGAGGCAGATAACATTTTATGATGCAACTCACTTTTAGCACTTAAGAGTTGAGTTATTTCAGAATCATTTTCATCAAACGAATCCTGATGTTTAGATTTGCGGAGGCCAAGAACATCTACACTTGAATCATAGTGTATTTTTTTAAATGCGCCCACGATCCATCGAAAACAGCAGAATTAAGTACGGATTAAAGTTTTTCACGTACACTTGGATCATTCAGCTGGATACATCAACCCACCTGGGAATCTTAACACCACTTGACCTACACTTCCTCCTTAAACAGATTTTCAGCTTCCCATGTACCAAAAAGTCATCTGTGCTGCATTCAGCTACACGCACGACACGCACATTACAAACATCTTGCAAATCTGCCCTTCCGGAAATAATGTAATCAATCAAGTGACCTTGTTTTGAACGAGGGTAGATCCAAGTAAACCTATAGACTTCCCTGTTGCTGAAGAAAGTGTTACAGATAGCAAGGTTAAACTGAGTGCATAGATGGAAAAGTATATATATATACTAGCATAGGTACCCGGCATTGCCTGGGTTGACATGAAGTTCCGTTTGACCACACCTAAGAATATGAATCATTTTCATTATGGGTAACAATTTCAAAAATAAAAGAACGGATAAAAACATGTAAATGTAATCATACAAAAAAAGAAGTACGGGATACTCTATTTCGACGGAAGGGATACAAAGAGAAGAAACTATTCTCCGGATATTGAACACTTTTTTGTTGTCCGTGCGTTAAAAAGAAAATCCTCCCAAAATAAATAAAAATAAATCAAAACACTTTTGTTTCAATAAAAATAGCATCGAGTGCCCGAACGACTGAAAAATAATAAATTAGCCAAGCACGTACGTAACATGCGTTTTTTTTTTTAAAGGCACTTTTTTCACTGAATGCCTTTGGTCCTCGAAAACTGCCAACATCTCCCATACTCTCGAGTGATGGAACTATTCTTATAAAGGATCCCAACAGGATTCCATTCGTATTTTTTTTTGTATATAAAGGAAATTTTCGATTTGTTTTTTTTTTTTGTTTGTTTTTTTTTACGTTGGATGGAGGGGCTTTTTCAGTTTGCTTTTTTTAGTGGTGGAGTGGGAGGCTTTTTTGTTTCTAAAAGTATGGCTGAAGTTTGAATTCGAAGCGGTCAAAGTTTCTGTATAGCCGTTTCAAGAATATTAAAAATAAACAAATTCAATTTTTTTAGTTTATTCGTAAGTGCTTTTTTTTCTAAATATTAAAAAAATATTTTTCTGTCTACACACAATTATCTTTTCAAACTAGAAACTTATTGAGATTACCAAATTATTTTATTTGGTGAAGTTTAAAAAAAAAGTCGATGTCGGAAATAATTCCAAATAAATTAAATTAAATATATTATCAATTAAATTTTTATTTAAAGTTTATTAAATAACAATTTTAAATAGGACACTTAGAACAATTCTCTCCTTAGAAACATTAACTAACATACCGTTATGTAGTAAAATCGATTTTCCTTAATGCAATATGCAAATGAGGTGGCCTCTACATTGTATATTTTGCAAGAATCATACTCTATATAGAAATAAATGAAAGAGTAAAGTAGCAGACCTTTTGTATATATTAATCAAATTGTGAACAAACAAATAAACAAACAAACAGAAATACGAATATACATACATATATAGATAGATAGATATATGTGTGTGTGTTCATGGAAAATGTGCTTATTCAATTATATTTCACATTTTATTTATATCAATCCTTTAATTCATGAAGCTCGATGTAACTACAGAGCATATACAAATACATGACAAAAGTCTATATTCGAAATTTCAAGATGTTGACCATCTTACTGAAAATCGGAAGTGAAATTGCAATTGTGTTTTCTTTTAGTTACACCATCTTTGAATTTTAATTGCAACTTCATTTCCGATTTTGCGATTTTGTAATCATGTCCATATTTCTTTTATTTTCTTTCAAAGTTGATGCGTTCTTTTTCTTCTGGTGAGTTAAGAGAGGAATAAATTAAAAAATTGACATCATAATTATGTGAATGTTTCTGCGCTAAGAAACAGGTCCTGTCAACCGTACATTAAAAAAAATAAACGGTAAGATGTACAACATCTTTACATTTTGAATATAAACTTTTGTAATACACTCCACACACACATATATATATAGTAAGTCATAAATATATATATATATAGTAAGTTATAAAAAATATATATATATATTTATAACTCAATACTTAGCTTTAACTACGCATTGAGCACTGTTGAAGTAAATACTTAAAGTTTACACATAAATTTATACTTTCGTATATTAATTTATGTGATTAAATGAAGTATATACAGTGATGATCATATTTATTGGCACGGTAAAATAAAAGTTAAATTTTGTCTAATAAATTCTAAAAAAGGGATTAAATTAAAGAAAATAACAAAGTATATTATGTATTTTTAACTGGCCTTTCCGATGCAGCAATCGGATTTTAGAAAAAATAAATAACAAAGGAACAACAAACATAATTGCAAAAAACCCTTGTTCAAAATTATTGGCACGGCTTTGTTTTTCTTTTAGTATCAGTATAATATCAATCAATTTCCGGTTTACGTGCTTTCTGAACTTTTTTATAGCCATATTATGCTTGTTTAACGCTAATTCAGTGAATAATTTTTTTCAGATAATTTTTAGATAGCGATTTATTTAAACTATTATAAGTGACTAAATTATAATTTTCAATCGCCATGGTTAAAACTAAGGAACACAGCGAAGACGTCAGGAAGCTTGTTGTAGCATGCCATACCAATGGGGAGGGCTATGATAAGATTTCAAAGAAGCTAAACCTTCCCAAATCCACTGTTAGAGCCATAATAAACAAGTTCAAATCGCAAGGCCACGTTATGAGTTTAGAGGGTAGAGGGAGAAAAAGGATTCTTTCCCCAAGAGATGAACGGAAAATTGTTCGACAAGTAAAACAAAACCCAAGGATCTCTGTTGGGGAGATTGTTGATGAACAGAGCACCTCTGGAGTGAATGTATCTCGACATACAGTTGGTAGAGTTTTGAAGAGAGCTGGTTTAAAAGCATGTCGTCCGAGAAAGACTCCCTTATTGAAGCCTATGCACCTGAAAGCAAGGCTAGCCTTTGCAAAACGTCATATTGATAAAGATGTTGCATTCTGGAAACGTGTTCTATGGACTGACGAAACGAAAATAGAGTTATTTGGCCATAATAAAGTGTCTTATATTTACAGAAAATCTGGCGAAGCTTTCCTGCCTAAGAACACCATACCCACAGTGAAGCACGGTGGAGGCAGTTTGATGTTTTGGGGATCCTTTGCTGCCTCTGGACCAGGGCGACTTGTTAAGGTCACAGGTAGCATAAAAAAGGAAGATTATGTTAAAATATTGGATGAAAACCTGAAAGACTCTGCTAAAGAGCTCTCACTTGGTCATCGTTGGTGGTTCATGCAAGATAATGACCCAAACCATTCGGCTAAACTGACTAAGAAATGGCTTGAGGACAATCATATTAATGTTTTGGAGTGGCCATCACAAAGCCCAGACCTTAATCCAATTGAAAATTTATGGAGAACATTAAAATTGAGGGTAATGCAAAGGAAGCCTAAGAATCTTATTCAATTGGATGATTATTGTCAGGAAGAGTGGGCTAAAATTACTACTGAAGAGTGCAACAACTTGGTTGTAAACTATGAAAAGCGACTGAGGAAGGTAATCAAGGCCAAAGGCTATACAATTGATTATTAAATAAATCGTGCCAATAATTTTGAACACGGGTTTTTTGCAATTATGTTTGTTGTTCCTTTGTTATTTATTTTTTCTAAAATCCGATTGCTGCATCGGAAAGGGCAGTTAAAAATACATAATATACTTTGTTATTTTCTTTAATTTAATCCCATTTTTAGAATTTATTAGACAAAATTTAACTTTTATTTTACCGTGCCAATAAATATGATCATCACTGTATATACATATATATATATATATATATATATACTTATTTTTTTTGCTATAATAATTAAATACCTACAGACACTAGTGTTTCATCCTTTCGGGATTCTTCAGTGCAGGGTGTCACGATTAACACCAGCCGAAATTTTAATTTTAAATGTTCATTTACGTCAGTCAGAGAGTGATCCAATCGTTATACGATGATCTATGCATAAGAGCTAAATTGACCGACTTTAATTCAACTGAAAGTGCTCAACGATAAGAAATGAATTTCTTAAAGGGGCTGTCATAATTATTTTTTTGCTATAATAATTAAATACCTACAGATACTAGTGTTTCATCCTTTCGTGATTCTTCAGTGCAGGGTGTCACGATTAACACCAGCCGAACGATTCGAACCCCGCACCACGAGCCATCTCTGGCTCGATTAGCGGAGACCGTATCCATTCGGCTACCATTAACCGTGTGAAATAGCGTTGAATTTAAACATTTTAATTTTAAATGCTCATTTATGTCAGTTAGAGAGTGATCTAATCGTAATACGATGATCTATGCATCCGAAAAATTGGAAGAGAAGCTATATATATATATATATATATATATATATATATATATATATATATATCTTCTCTTCCAATTTTCGGATTTTCATCATGTCAAAACGTACTTTATTTCCTTTTGATGGATTAATTGTTGCTATTTCTTCTGATGAGTTAAGGGCAAAATAGATTCACTAATTGATATAATAATTGATTGATTTGGTGCTACGAGACAGATATTGTTAAGAATTGTAAAAGTCAACTGAATGAAAGGAATAAATTGTAAGATGGTCAACATCATGAACTCTGAATGACAAAAGTCTATATTCCATTCACTATATTGCTCTGTAATTACATTGAGCTTATTAAATAAGAATTAGTATATATTATAAGGAAATAAAGTATATTTCCATAGATATATGTGTGTGTGTGTGTGTGTGTGTGTGTGTATGTGTGTGCGTGTGTGTGCGTGTGTGTGTGTGTGTGTAAACTGGACCAAAAACTATTATCACAAAGTTGCTCATAGAAAAAGAAAGATGCATCACTTACGTCATCAATTGGTTTCAACATAGAAATTTGCTCTGATTCCGCCATTTTTTAATGTCTAGTAATAATCCTTTCAATTCACAGACGGTCAATGTCTTCAGCAAGTTGATCGTCGCGTGTGAATCGAGTGATGGTGTGCACTTTTCTGCTTTCTTTCTTCGCTCTTATCTACACCAAATTTGATTACGAATCACGTTGTCCTCTTTCTTTAAAAACAAAAATAAAAAATTAAAAATGTCCCCGTTTCTCGTGGTGTCAGATATCAAGATAGCGTACGATGCTGAGAGCGATGCTGTGAGTTTCAGCTTAGGATGTTGCTTTATATTTGGGCTTAGTTGTGAAGATGAAACTGATTTTCGAATTTCGCAGAAAAACAAATATCCTTTTCCCTAATAAGAAAAGAAAAAAAAAGGGAAAGAAAAAAAGGAAGAAGAAAAAAATGTCATTACGTAATTTGCCATATGTTCAAATATTTAAACAAGTGGTGACAGGACACACTGCTTCCAGCCTCCTTGAAAAGCGATGTCATAAAAACATATCATAAGAGGATGCTATAAATTAAGGCATGATTATAGTATTTACGTACGATCATAAATATGTGTAATATTTATATCGTAAATAATTCTCGCCGCTAAATAAAACAATGTGACCACTTCTTTAAAAAAAAAAAGACCAGGAAAAAATATCCAATTTATATAATATTGTTTTTTTTTTTTCTTTTCTTAGTTAGTCCGTACGTTAAGTTTTGGAAAAGGTCAAATACAATTTTCAAAGGCCAAACTGCTTTTTAAAAAAAAAAAAGGCCCAAATCTCAAAATATGTCTTTAAAAAGGCCAATCTAGTAATCCTGAACAAGAATATGAGAGTGACCTCCCTTTGATGTAACCTCGTTTTCGAATATCATTATAAAAATGTACGATCTTTGTTGTAATGAGGTGAGAAAGGAACTCGTAGTAATTTCAACATGCAGTGGTTCTTCACCGAAGAAAGAAGTCAGAGAAACTTTATGTAATAATAGGGATAATTCGAAAGAAACAGATAAAAAATAAAGAACATTATTCGTCAAAAGATACTGAAGGAGTAAATTAAAAGTTATCTTTTAAAATGTGATTTGATTACTTGCATTGAACTATGTAGCACAATATTACTTTCTGGTTATTTATTAGTACTTTTTAATTTATCTTATTTGGATCAGTTCTATATTTAAAATATAATGGCCACTATTTTCATAGAAATGTTAATAAACTGTTATTTGCTGTGTGTTATTAGTTTTTCTGTTTTTCTAACCCTAACCCGACGGTTATTTATTAGGACTTATTAATTTATCTTATTTGGGTCAGTTCTGTGCCAGTTGACACGATTAAGATTCGGATAAAAAATTGTTATAAAAATAAATACAATTTAGGCGCGCAGTATGATTATGATTATGTTGGCGCATGAAAAATAAAAAAATAACTCCCAGGCAAATTCCGGCGTGGCCTTATATATTAAATCGACTCAAAACGAGCGGACGTAGTACAGAGCACCCCACGTGATGTTTCCGTCCAATGGGATTTCTCCAAGGACATTTTTCTAAACTTTTCTTTTTAAGCTCGCTGGGAGGCGGTCCAAATAGTATTTAAGCACACACAAACATCAAATCTCTCTCTCAACTGCATTTTCATTCGGACGTTCCACACGTGTTACTATCACTCTTCCATTTTCACCGCTCCGCGCGCTTCATACAATTTCACAGGCGAACATTACCTATTGCCTCTGTTAACATGTTTTAACATATGAACAGTTCAACAAAAAAAGACATTCTCCTTTTTTTATATGAACACTTAAAAAGGACTTCTGAACTCATTATAAAGAGAATTATATTTTATTTGTTAATGGTTGGTTTCTGTGAATAAACCTCCGTTGGTTTTGCATGTAAGTCTTCTTTTTATTTTTATTTATTTGTGGAGGAAGTTAGTTCCTAATAAGGCCTGACAACCCCCACAGTTCTATATCTCTATATGAATAAAATGAACTCATTTTTTCCCGTCGGATTTTGATCTTAATAGGATTAAAAATCAAGATATTTCATGCAAATATAATATGCACAAACGGCAGAACAATATCTGAGGTGTGTTATAGGCTTATTATTTCTCAAATTCCTCGATAATCTTAGATTTCTATACTTTTTCTGCTGAGAAGTCACGGCCAAAATCGGTTAAGATCAATGGAAGTGGTAAAATATTTTCTCTCTAATAAATTCCTCCTCCCCCTGTCACCACTTAACACCGTTTGGGGATCGTTCACAAGGAACAGTTGAGAAGAGAACACCGGTTTGGCTTCGTAGTTCTTTCATGTGAAGTTATTTAAAATCACTAAACTAAGCTGCAGTGCTTTGTGACCTAGTGGTTAGCGTGCTGGACAATTCACATTATATTTTCACGTTCGCGCCGACCTACCCTAGTCGTTTTTTTTTTTTTTTCCTAAACAACTGGAATGGACTTTTCTTGGTGGGCGAACTGTTAACATTGCAGATGTTTTTTTTTTGTTTTTTTTCACCCTTTATTTTCCTACTTTTACTCATGATTCCGGGTTTGATCCTTCCTACTTACCTACCATAACATTTTTTAAAACTCCCCTCCCCCCCGTCCCGGAAACAAACACTCGGGCAACGCCGGGTACCCCCGCTAGTTTAAAATATAATGGACACTATTTTCATAGAAATGTCGATGAACTTTTGTTGCATGTGATTTTTTGTTCCCCTCCAGCTTTATCCAAACATATTTGTTGATTAAATACATGGTGGTCGCTAAAAAAGCGGGAAATTTGTAAAATAACGATTTATTTTTATAAAAAATAATTTTTCCAAAGTTTTTCAAAGACAAATATTATATTATACTCATAGATACTCAAAATGTCGCCCGTGCTCTTCACTGCAGCGTCTTAATCTAGAAATCCAAGCTCGTGTGGTGTTTTGAAGGGTAACTTGTGGGATATCATTCCACGCTCATGATCTAAGCTAACCTTCAAATTTCCCGCTTTTCTAGCGACCACCCTCTATATCTCTCATTTACTGAAATTTCCACGAGTTCTGCTCGTCTTAATAGATACGGTTATAGAGATTGACAGTTGAATGATAAACTCCATCCCAGAGGATTGGAAACAATAAATAGAATGAACATAAGATTACTTACGAGGAATTGATTATCCAAGAAGATAACTCAACACATATTTGTTTACATTAGACTTGCAGATGACTACGCTGTAGTCGGTTTGGAAGCAGCTTTGTTGTATTTGGTTCCACACGTGTAATGTTCTATAGAAGGAACAGTTTTTATAGATGTTTTGTTTGTGTTTGGCTTGAGAAAAAGAGAAAAGAAAGTTCAATGCTGTGGTTGTAGACAGGCGAGTTCTTAAGAATGTTTTATGGACGTGGATGGGGCAGGGATCGAGGTTCAATTGAGCATCTACTGTGGACATAACGGAGTACAGAGAAGTAAGCAACATCTCTTCTGTGTGAAAGAGGCTCCAGGGAAGAGTTCATCCCCAATAACTGCAAAGTCGATTTGGAACAAATTATATACATGTACTTCAAAACGATTTTAAAAAGTTGACGAAATTTTAAGTCTTGGCTAGAATAATGCGCAAGAACGTTTTTAAAACACGAGCTAAAAGTCTAGTAAAGATATATACTAGGCTTTTTATCCTGTTAAAAATAGGCAAAAGTTATAGGCCGTTGACTTAGAATGGGTGCTTCATGCCAAATTGATGGTTGAATATGGTTGAATTTGTGCTTATTTTTAGATTAAATACTAATCCCTATTGATCTCTATTAATCATTAACTGTGCATCGGACGGTAATTATAATATTTAATTCATTGCACTTCATTATGCAAAGGTCCATACAAAATTTCACCCAGATCGGCCTAGTATTTTCAGGGTAAAAGTGGAATAGAGAGACAGACAGTTTAAGAGAAATTTTTTGTTACTGCTATAAGCGACTCTATACAATTTCTCTGACAAAATTTTTAAGCAAAATCATGCAAAAAAATTAATAAGTAAAATAAATAAAATGACTCTTTCCTTGGAGATCCAAAATATCCTTTCCAGGGTTAACCCATGGTTTGCCTTTACTTAGTAGGGGTATCAGAGGTAGTAGCATCGATTCTGGTAACACTTGCGGATTTGACCGTTAGCATTTAAAAATATATTATTATATAATATATATACTAGTTTCGACACAGTAGCATTTAAAAAAATATGAATGGGTTGATTTTACCCTGGAATTCACACGTGAGAATGCGGTAATAAATTGAGGATAAAGTCTGAAACAGAACATGACGATAGTTCGCTTATAAGACAAGTGTGTACGTTATTTAAAGAAATTTTTGTTGCAATGAGGTCACAACATATCAAGGCCCGGAGGCCACTCGAGGACAAGGGTTAATGTGTGTATTGTAGTCATTGAGATAGTAGCGTAGTAATGTTTACTTAAAAATGAAATAAGTAAGTTACTTTTTAAAATTAATAATAAAAAAGTAGGTATCAGTTATCGTCTGCTTTTATAAACTCAGAAAATTTCTCTAGGTTTTATAACAACCACAGAAAAACTGTTTTGAGAAAATCGTTTTTACAGTTGTCAGTTGTCAGTATTATGATCTTGAAAATACGTGTTATCAATCGAGTTCCTCTTAGTCTTTACAGTCTTTAATGCTAATAAGGCTAAACTGCTCTCCTTTAACAATTGCAAAACGCCTCTCCAACCGCCTATATCCATGACAAATAACAGCCTACCTGAGAATTTTTCCTTCAAACTCCTCGATCTAATATTTGAGTGCAATATGAACTGGAACATTAAGGGCATTGCGAAAGTTGCTGTAAAGAAGATGGGTTCCTTCTATTGTGCTTGAAGACTACTCCCATGTGAGAGTATCCTGTACCTCTACAAGGCCGCTATTCATTCATGCATGGAGTACTGTTGCAACATCTGGGCTGGTACATGTATCACTAGCCCCTTCCTCTCAGATAATGTCCAAAAAAGAGTTTCCAATGTAATAGGCCCCGCTTTGTCAACTAAGCTTCAACACCTGTCCCATCACCGCAATATTGCCTTTCTGTGTCTGTTTTACAAATAATTTAATGAAATGTTGTTCTGTTGATTTTGGGGGTGCAGGATAAAAATCCCTAGCCGATATAAAATAAGAGTTAAATGTTTACGATTCAGTTATGCAAACAGTTTCATTATCAGTAATATTCCCATGACCGACTGAGATAAATTACAAAAACAGTACTTTTACATGTCCCGCACAAAAAAAAATTAAATAAATAAGACATAACATTAATCCTTCTTTTATCAGCATAATATACATATGTCTTGTTGAATACTATAGTCAGTGTTGTTTGTATCTGACGTTACCCAGGAATAAAAAAACCCCCAAAAAATTGCATCCTGCTCAGTGGCGTAGCATTAGTTTTTGCCGGCTGGGGTGGTTGTTAAAAAAAATCCTTGTGTGTAATCGCTTGGTTTAAGTGCAAAATTTACGAAATGGAAAGTCACACATTTTAGAAAACATTTTTTAAAAAGATTTCAATGTGAATATTTGAAATTTGAATTTAAAAATTTAAATGAGAACATTTGAAAACATGAAAAGGTTAAGAAATGATAAAATCATTTTTATTTACTTTTTATTGTTGTTATTTCCGAATTTTTACAAAAACCATGGCTGGATCAATGAAAGGATGGTCCGTCTTGTACTTTTTGAAATCTGTGTGTGCAATCGCTTGGTTTAAGCGCGAAATTTAAGAAATTTGTTGTTATTAATAATGTTTCAATCATTTTAAAAATAATTAAAAAAATTTTTTTTTAATTAAATGTATTTATGAATTGAAAATAAGACTATAAATTCATTTTTGTGAGAACTATCGCAAGGCATCAAGTCGGTTGAAAATTTACAAACATATTTTCAAGCTTTTTTTTTTTCGGCAAACTTATCAATAATTATCAAAATTTACTCTATCGACAAGTTCCCTCTCTATGGAGAGGATTGCCAAGTCGTAAGCCTTGTCTGGCTCATTTTTGATCGAAAGTAGATTTTTTATGAGCTTCAGTCTCGGAAAAGAGTGCTCACAGCTGGAAACACTAATAGCTCGTGTAAGGAAAATGCGCAGCAAGATCACAATATTAGGGACGGAATTTCCAAGGTGATATATCTATATAAAGTTCAAAAGTTCAAGAGGTCCATTGATTTTGTCTTTTCCTGAAGCTTTCACAAAATACTGTAATCTCTTCATTTTGGCAAAGAATTTATCTTTTTCTATATCTTCACCAAGGTGACAATACTAATTATCATCAAGCAGATGTGACGGTGTAAGAAAAGCGTATTTACTTGCAAGATTGTGAACTTGTTGAAATTTTTGGAAATTTTTAATTTATGATTATTATTTGATTTTTAATGATTCTTGAATTTTGGATGATTATTTTATATGATTACAAAATTTTTAATGATTCTACAATTTTTTTATGATTCAATAATTTTGAATGATCATTTAATTTTTGATCATTATTTAATTTTTAATGATTAAATAATTTTAACTATTTTTCAATTTATGATGATTCTTTAATTTTTATTATCTTAAAATTTATGATTATTTTTAATTTTTTATTATTATTCAATTTTTATAATTAAATATATTTATTATTTTTAAATTTATGATGATTCTTAAATTTTTGATAATTATTTAATTTTTGATAATTATTTAATTTTTAAAGATTATGTAATTTTTATTATTTTTAAATTTATGATGATTCTTAAATTTTTGATAATTATTTAATTTTTGATAATTATTTAATTTTTAAAGATTATGTAATTTTTATTATTTTTAAATTTATGATGATTCTTTAATTTTTGATAATTATTTAATTTTTGATAATTATTTAATTTTTAAAGATTATGTAATTTTTATTATTTTTAAATTTATGATGATTCTTAAATTTTTGATAATTATTTAATTTTTGATAATTATTTAATTTTTAAAGATTATGTAATTTTTATTATATTAAAATTTATGATGATTCTTTAATTTTTAACTATTATTTATTTTTTGATAATTATTAAATTTTTGATAAATAATTTTTATTTTTTTTTAATTTATGATGATTCTTTAATTTTTTAATATTATTTAATTTTTGATAATTATTAAATTTTTAATGATTAAATAATTTTTATTATTTTAAAATTGATGATGATTCTTTAATTTTTGATTATTATTTAATTTTTACAATTATTTAATTTTTAATCATTAAATATTTATTATTTTTAAATTTATAATGATTCTTAAATTTTTGATAATTATTTAATTTTTGATAATTAAAGAATCATTACAAATTTAAAAATAATAAAAATTATTTAATCATTAAAAATTAAATAATTATCAAAAATTAAAGAATCATCAAAAATTTAGAAATAATAAAAATTATTTAATCATTAAAAATTAAATAATCATTAACAATTAAATAATCATCAAATTGAAAAATAATAAAAATCATGTAATCATCAAAAATTTAATGATAAAAAATAAAGAATAATCAAAAATTTTAAAATAATAAAAATTATTTAATCATTAAAATTTTAATAATTATCAAACATTAACGAATCGTCAAAAATTAAAAAATAACAAAAATTATTTAAAAATTAAATAATTATCAAAAATTAATAATAATCATAAAATTAAAGAATCATCATAAATTTAAAAATAATTAATATATTTAATCATTATAATAATAATACTAAATTTAAGAATAACCATGAATTTAAAAATAATAAATATATTTAATAATAAAAACTTAAATAATTATTAAAAATTAAATAATAATAAAAAATTAAAGAAGCATCATAAATTTAAAAATAATAAAAATTATTTAATCATTAACAATTTAATTATCAAAAATTAAATAAAAATAAAAAATTAAAGATAATCATAAATTTAAAAATAAAAATTACTTAATCATTAAAAATTAAATAATAAAAAATTAAAATATCACTAATTTAAATATAACAATTATTTAATTATAAAAAATTAAATAATTTTCAAAAATTAAATAATCAAAAAATAAAGAATAACCATGAATTTAAAAATAATACAAATGATTTAAGCATTAAAAATTGAATAATAATCAAAAATTAAGGAATCACCATAAATTTTAAAACAATAAAAATTATTTAATCATTAAAAATTGAATAATTATCAAAAATAAAATAATAAAAAAATTTAAAAATAATAAGAATTATTTAATCATTACAAATTGAATAATCAAAAATTAAATAATCATTATAAATTTTATAATAATAAAAATTATTTAATCATTAAAAATTAAATAATTATCAAAAATTAAATAATAATCAAAAATGAAAGTATCATCATGAATTTAAAAATAATAAAAATTATTTAATCATTAAAAATTAAATGATTATCAAAAATCAAATAATTATCAAAAATTTAAGAATAACCATGAATTAAATTTAATTTTTAATAATTATTCAATTTTAATGATTAAATAATTTTTATTATTTTTTAATTTTATGATTCTTTAATGTTTTATTATTATTAACCTTTTGATAATTATTTCATCTTTAATTACATAATTTTTATTATATAAAAATTTGTATGATTCTATAATTTTTAAAGATTCTTTAATTTTATAATCATTTAATTTTTAATGATTAAATATTTTTTTATTTCTAAATTTCTGATGATTCTTTAATTTTTGATTAGTTAATTTTAATGAATATTTAATTTTTGATAATTATTTAATTTTTAATGATTAAATAATTTTTATTATTTTAAAATTTATTATGATTCTTTAATTTTTAATTATTATGTACTATTTGATAAGTATTTAATTTTTAATGAATATTTACTATTTTAAAAAATTGATTCTTTAATTAATAATTTAATGATTATTCAATTTTTAATGAATAAATAATTTTTATTTTTTTAAAATTAAGGATGATACTTTAATTTTTGATAATTATTTAATTTTTAATGCTTATTTAATTTTAATGATTATTTAATTTTAAATGAATAAATAATTTTTATTATTTTTAAATTCATGATGATTCTTTGATTTTTGATAATTATTAAATTTTTGTTATTTTGAAATTTGATGATTTTTTAATTAATTATTTTAATTATTACTTTTAATTTTTAATTATTTTAATTATTACATCTTTACTGATTAATTTTTATTATTTTTAAAATTTATGATAGTTCTTTAATTTTAACTTATTTAATTTTTGATAATTTAATTTTTAATAATAAAATACTTTTTATTATTTTTTAATTCATGATTATTCTTTTATTTTTGATAATTATTTAATTTTTAATGAGTAAATAATTTATTATTTTAAAATTTATGATGATTCTTTAATTTATGCTGATTCTTTTCTTTTTCATTATTATTTAATTTTTCATGATTATTTAATTTTTAAAATGTCTGATGAGTCTTTAAGTTTTGATTAGTTAATTTTTATGAATATTTAATTTTTGATGATTATTTAGTTGTTACTGATTAAATAATTTTTATTATTTTAAAATTTATGATGATTCTTTAATTTTTAATTATTATTTACTATTTGATAAGTATTTAATTTTTAATGATTAAATATATATACTATTTTTAAATTAATGATTCTTTAATTATTGATTATTATTTAATGATTATTTAATTTTTAATGAATAAATAATTTTTATTTTTTTTAAATTTATGATGATTCGTTAATTTTTATTATTTAATTTTTAATGATTATTTAATATTAATTATTATTTTATTTATTTTTTAAAAATTTATGATAATTTTTTATTTTTTATTATTTAATGTTTACTGATTATTTAATTTTTAATGATTAAATAATTTTTATTATTTTTAAATTCTTGAGGATTCTTTAATTTTTGATAATTATTTAATTTGTTTTTTTTAAATTTGATGATTTTTTTTTTTATTATTATTTAATTTTTACTGATTATTTAATTTTTGTAATTTTTTAAATTTATGATGATTCTTTAATTTTAAATTATTTATTTTTTACAATAATTTAATTTTTAATTATAAAATAATTTTTATTATTTTTAAATTAATGATTATTCTTTGATTTTATGATTATTAAATTTTTAATGATTAAATAATTTTTATTATTTAAAATTTATGATTATTCTTTTATTTTTTATAATTATTAAATTTTTGATAATTATTTAATTTTTAATGATTATTTCATTTTTAATGAGTAAATAATTTATTTTTAAATTTATGATTATTATTTAATTTTTTACTATTATGTAATTTTTAATGATTATTTAATTTTTAATGATTAAATAATTTTATTTTAAAATTTATGATTATTCTTTAATTTTAGATTATTATTTAATTTTTAATATTAAATAATTTTAAAATTTTTTATTATTTAATTTTTAATGAAATAATTTTTATTATTTTTAAATGTATGATGATTCTTTCATTTTTAATTATTATTTATTTTTTTAATATTATTTAATTTTTTATTATTATTTAATTTTGAATGAATAAATTATTTTTATTATTTTTAAATTCTTTATATTTTGTATGCTTAAATAATTTTTTATGCTTATTTTGAACGTATCTTTAATTGGATTAAAAAATTTTATCTGTTTTACACATGTAGCATTTTTTTAGTCCAATGGACAATATTTCTCGTAACCTCTGAAACCGAAGGTATCAATGCCAAATTGAAATATTACTCTGTAATATCATATATAATAAATATATTATACTCTTACAAATGTAATTGAGCATGTTTTATTCCTATCACAATCTAGAAATATACTTTAGTTGAATAAATGAATGCGAGTTTCCTTATATTTTAGCAACAACATTCATGATAGTTTTGGGACTGAGTTATGTTGGATAAAGTTTCCATTATAACAAAATAAATTCGAACAAAAACAAAAATGAAAACAATTCAAATATCAAAAATAATATTTTATTATTTTACAAGATTTACAGTTGAGATGTCGCCTGATTATTTTCGGCATGTTGTGATCGATCACCTTTTGTGGTCGCACTACGATGAAACAACACAAGATGATGTTTTTGATACACAACTCATGCTTTCTAATGATCCAAGTTATGAACACAAGACCAGCACCCTCAAAATGCAAATTAAGCTTAATTAAGTTAATTAATCTCTTGCAATCACTGTATTGGTCTTAATATTAGTGTAGGGATCATCAGTTGTTTACCACAAAAATTGTTAAATATAAATACATATTCATATATATATATATATATATATATATATATATATATATATATAGACTAATCTTATACTTATAACATACTCGGTTTGTACATACGAATTGTAATGGATCTTCAAATTTTTCTCAGAAATAAAGTTTTTTGTAATACAAAAAATCTTTATATATATTTTGTAAATTTTGAAAAACATTCCGAGCTCAATAGATGCCTTTTAATCGGGTTCCAAAGCATATATAATGTATAATAATTCTCCAAGTTCCAAATATCAAGTTTTCTCGGTTGTTTATTATTTTTCAAAAGGTATCCTTTACAATATTGTTTCGTATTGCGATTAACACGTCTGCAAAATTATGTTATTGCTGCATATTTAATCATGTACTCATTGGATGTTTACCTTAAAAAATTATAAGAACACCATTTTGAACAACTTACATGGTTCATGGAACTGACACACTCTGCTGTTCTTTCTCATTTCGAGCATAATCTTGGAGAATTATTATACTACACTTTTTATATATATATATATATATATTTGTATATTTTGGGAGCAGGTTATTATTCAGACATGTCTGCTTGAACACGATGGAGTTATTCTTTTTTCCGATCTTAATGGATAATTTTTCAATTTGCTGGGCAGTCTTTAATTTCAGTAGGTAACTGATACAGTATGACACCCAAAGGTTGTTTTTCGGCCATGATCTTCTCAAGCGCTTTTTATCGGTGCATCCAATTATCTTCAGGAGCGATTGTTGGTGTTTTCGTTTTCTTTTTCTATGATGCTTGGTGTAATTATAGATTTTTTTTTTAATTGGTTATAAAAGGTGGGTGCAGAAGGGTTGTGTCAAATTATTTTTATTTTATTTTTAATTTCAATTTTCTCATTGCATAGTTGATATATTTAGTTTCTAGTTAGTTATTAAATACTGTTAGTATATCTGTCTCGGTATTAAATGAGATCCAATTCAAAAAGGGCTGTCGTCTTTTTATAAGTATGGCTTCTAGTAATTTTAGACGTCTTGTGCAGTTGTTAAGGTATCCGATCTTAGCATTGTTAGTTAAGATATTTCTAATGTCGGACGACTGTAGGTTTTTATCGCGGGATGTTAGATGTTTTATGGCACTATTTTCAGCTAAATGATAGGTTAGTCACCGGGAGAGTGTTGTTGTATGGCCTATGTATGCGCTGTATGAATTTTTAGAGTGGGTTCGGAGACATTCTTTGAAGCGACAAATAAATTCATACACTACATTAATTTGGTTTAGTGTGGTGTTAGTGTTGTTATTGTTTTTGATTATTCAATTGGAAGTCCAAAAAACAACCTTTGGGCGTTATACTGTATAAGTTACCTATTGAAATTAAAAAGACCGCTCGGCGAATTGAAAAATTATCCATTAAGATCGGAAAAAGAACAACTCTGTTGTGTTCAATCAGATGTGTTTGAATATATATATATATTTTTTTTTTCTGGTTAATATTTTCCAGAGGTGAAGCCACCACTAAAATTTTAGCAAGGCTAATGTAAGACTGCTCAATACTAAAGTAGGACAAGATATACTTTTTATTTGTTTTACATAAACACTTATATATCACTACACATTCATGAGTATGTTTCGATCAGTCAGTTAAAATAAGATAAAAATAATGCTTGTAAAGTAAAAAATATATTACAAGCATTATTTTTATTTTATTTTTAATAGTAATAATTTTATTATTTTTTATTATTTTATTATTATTTATCTATTATTAGATATAAATAATCATTTATTTTTATTAGTAATTTTTTATTTTTATTAGTATTGATATTATTATTATATTACTTCTTTTGCTTTTTTTCTTTCTTCTTTCCTCTCTTTTGTTTTCTTGATTTTTTCCTTTCTATTTTAATATATACTTTTTTATTTTTTCCTTTTTCCTTTGTTTTCTTCCTTTTCAAATATATTAAATGCCGTTAGCTTGCTTTATTCTAAATATCACATGACCATTATTCTGTGCTGGAAACCCTTGTAAAATGTTTATTACGAACTTCCCTTTCGTATAAGCAATATTGCCTGAAGAGGTCTTTAGTTACATGTAACTGGCTAACTGAAACATACTCATGGATGTGTAGCAATATATAAATGCTCATGTAAAACAAATAAAAAATAATATATATATATATATATATATATATATATATACACCCACACACACATATGTGTGTGTGTATATATATACTCTTTATCTGTTTTTACATAAGCAGTAATATATTGCTACAAAGTCATGAGCATGTTTCGGTCAGCTAGTTACTAGTAACTAGAGACCTCTTCAGGTGATACAGCTTATATGTCGCTATGCATTCATGAGTATGTTTCGATCAGCCAGTTAAAATGAAATAAAAATAATGCTTGTAAACTAAAAAATATATTACAAGCATTATTTTTGTTTTATTATTAATAGCAATAATTTTATAATTTTTTATTATTTTATTATTTATTATTATTATTATTATATTATTATTTATATTATTATTATATTATTATTATTATTATTAGTAATAATTTTATAGCTTATACAAAAGTATACTCTGCTCTACTTCGGTATTGAGCACTCTTGTATTAACCTTGTTAAACTTCATTAGTTACTTAACTTCTGGAAAACAATAACCTCAGATTAAATAAATAAATATATCTATAACTATATTTCTCTTTGTCTGTCTGTTCCACTTTTTGTCCAAAACTGCTGATCTAACTGAAATTTTGTATGAACCTTTTTGATATTGTGCATCAAACTAAGTACTATGGTATCTATTTAATGCACAGTTATACATACAAATTTATTTTAAACTCTTAAATTACATTACTTGTTTGTAAAATTTTTATGATGACAAACAAGAGAAATATGAGACAAGAACAAGAAAAATTGAAATAATAAGAAGAAATTACTTTGGGAACACGTCTCTTTCATCTTTCGGGTTTAAAATAGGTATTTCTGCAATTGGCACTGTTTAGCTTCTTTTTATTTTGGTAATTCTTGAAAAACAGAGTCCGAGATTTGCTAATCAAACGATTAAATTTCTTTGGAATGAGAATATTTTTATTTCTTGAGATTCTTGAGGATTTCTTCAGCAAAGTTTATTATTTTTTGTTTTTTTTCTTCTTCCCTTTCCCAAACTTCTTTTTTTCTGCGGAAAAATAGAAACAAAAAGGAATTAAAAATAAACATGAAATATTAGTATCAAGCATAGGAATGGCGTGTACATTATATATATATATAATCCCTCTGCTTCACTATTTGTTATCAAGTAAGATCTATGACTTACTTGTAGTTTCATTAAATACTTTTGCAAGCAAAATTCGATCCTGCATTTTGATAAATCCTACCCTCTGATGAGAAGGAAAGTATTTCTTCGAAACTCCGCGGATTAAGGACTATCCACTTATTTTGTGCTTCCTTTTAAAATTAAATATGTTTTTAACTTTTTTCAAAGTGTTTTTTAACATGTTTTATTAACTACTTGTTCTTATATATATATATATATAAATGGAAAGTCTGAATTAATTTATGTTAATTTACAACAAAATATATTGTTTGACAAGGAATACAAAAAAAAATTAAATTTTTTTCCTTAATCAATGATTTTCAATGAATCGCTCATCTCATCAGAGGAAATGTTATTAGCAAAACAAATATAGATAATTATAAATTTTGTGTATTAGCATATTAATCGAAAATTAAATCTAAAATGATTGTATGAAGAATTGCTGTTTCTCAAGTCACATTCTTTCATATAACATTTATTGTTGACTAGATTTAACTTTGAAATGGTATATTTTTTTAGTTCTTTACACCAAGTTGCTACATGCCTTGTCTGAAGCGATATCGTAAAAAAAAAAAAAACCAAAATTAGATTGAAAACCGAAATTCTTCTTACCTTGAGGGTGGAACGTACAAGGAACACGTTCATAAAATGTGTGATATTGAGTCAGCAAATTTGTATCAATCGGTACCCAAGGGATCACGCTGGGGATGCCGATCGGGATACTTTCTGGGTACATCTTCTTGAGATCAAATGCTTGGGAGCTGATAAAAATATCATAGCAAAGTTAAACAAGTTAATCGTAAGTCATTGTAGAATTTTGTTCAGAAATTATTAAAAATCTTAAATTAATTCCGATATTCTTCAGAATAGCAGAATGTTAATAAAATTTAATTTTATTGTACTCAGTTTGTCTCAACATACATATAACAACATCTGTTTGTCTCAAGTTACATATAACAACATCTGTTTGTCTCAAGTTACATATAACAACATCTGTTTGTCTCAAGTTACATATAACAACATCTGTTTGTCTCAAGTTACATATAACAACATCTGTTTGTCTCAAGTTACATATAACAACATCTGTTTGTCTCAAGTTACATATAACAACATCTGTTTGTCTCAAGTTACATATAACAACATCTGTTTGTCTCAAGTTACATATAACAACATCTGTTTGTCTCAAGTTACATATAACAACATCTGTTTGTCTCAACATACATATAACAACATCTGTTTGTCTCAAGTTACATATAACAACATCTGTTTGTCTCAAGTTACATATAACAACATCTGTTTGTCTCAACATACATATAACAACATCTGTTTGTCTCAAGTTACATATAACAACATCTGTTTGTCTCAAGTTACATATAACAACATCTGTTTGTCTCAAGTTACATATAACAACATCTGTTTGTCTCAAGTTACATATAACAACATCTGTTTGTCTCAAGTTACATATAACAACATCTGTTTGTCTCAAGTTACATATAACAACATCTGTTTGTCTCAAGTTACATATAACAACATCTGTTTGTCTCAAGTTACATATAACAACATCTGTTTGTCTCAAGTTACATATAACAACATCTGTTTGTCTCAAGTTACATATAACAACATCTGTTTGTCTCAAGTTACATATAACAACATCTGTTTGTCTCAAGTTACATATAACAACATCTGTTTGTCTCAAGTTACATATAACAACATCTGTTTGTCTCAACATACATATAACAACATCTGTTTGTCTCAAGTTACATATAACAACATCTGTTTGTCTCAAGTTACATATAACAACATCTGTTTGTCTCAACATACATATAACAACATCTGTTTGTCTCAAGTTACATATAACAACATCTGTTTGTCTCAAGTTACATATAACAACATCTGTTTGTCTCAAGTTACATATAACAACATCTGTTTGTCTCAAGTTACATATAACAACATCTGTTTGTCTCAAGTTACATATAACAACATCTGTTTGTCTCAAGTTACATATAACAACATCTGTTTGTCTCAACATACATATAACAACATCTGTTTGTCTCAAGTTACATATAACAACATCTGTTTGTCTCAAGTTACATATAACAACATCTGTTTGTCTCAACATACATATAACAACATCTGTTTGTCTCAAGTTACATATAACAACATCTGTTTGTCTCAAGTTACATATAACAACATCTGTTTGTCTCAAGTTACATATAACAACATCTGTTTGTCTCAACATACATATAACAACATCTGTTTGTCTCAACATACATATAACAACATCTGTTTGTCTCAACATACATATAACAACATCTGTTTGTCTCAAGTTACATATAACAACATCTGTTTGTCTCAAGTTACATATAACAACATCTGTTTGTCTCAACATACATATAACAACATCTGTTTGTCTCAAGTTACATATAACAACATCTGTTTGTCTCAAGTTACATATAACAACATCTGTTTGTCTCAAGTTACATATAACAGCAACGGTTTGTGTCAAGTTACATATAACAGCAACGGTTTGTGTCAAGTTACATATAACAACATCTGTTTGTCTCAAGTTACATATAACAACATCTGTTTGTCTCAAGTTACATATAACAACATCTGTTTGTCTCAAGTTACTTATAACAGCAACGGTTTGTGTCAAGTTACATATAACAGCAACGGTTTGTCTCAAGTTACATATAACAGCAACGGTTTGTCTCAAGTTACATATAACAACATCTGTTTGTCTCAAGTTACATATAACAGCAACGGTTTGTCTCAAGTTACATATAACAGCAACGGTTTGTCTCAAGTTACATATAACAGCAACGGTTTGTCTCAAGTTACATATAACAGCAACGGTTTGTCTCAAGTTACATATAACAGCAACGGTTTGTCTCAAGTTACATATAACAACATCTGTTTGTCTCAAGTTACATATAACAGCAACGGTTTGTCTGAAGTTACATATAACAACATCTGTTTGTCTCAAGTTACATATAACAACATCTGTTTGTCTCAAGTTTCATATAACAGCAACGGTTTGTCTCAAGTTACATATAACAGCAACGGTTTGTCTCAAGTTACATATAACAGCAACGGTTTGTCTCAAGTTACATATAACAGCAACGGTTTGTCTCAAGTTACATATAACAACATCTGTTTGTCTCAAGTTACATATAACAGCAACGGTTTGTCTCAAGTTACATATAACAACATCTGTTTGTCTCAAGTTACATATAACAGCAACGGTTTGTCTCAAGTTACATATAACAACATCTGTTTGTCTCAAGTTACATATAACAACATCTGTTTGTCTCAAGTTACATATAACAACATCTGTTTGTCTCAAGTTACATATAACAACATCTGTTTGTCTCAAGTTACATATAACAGCAACGGTTTGTCTCAAGTTACATATAACAGCAACGGTTTGTCTCAAGTTACATATAACAGCAACGGTTTGTCTCAAGTTACATATAACAGCAACTGTTTGTCTCAAGTTACATATAACAGCAACGGTTTGTCTCAAGTTACATATAACAGCAACGGTTTGTCTCAAGTTACATATAACAGCAACGGTTTGTCTCAAGTTACATATAACAGCAACGGTTTGTCTCAAGTTACATATAACAGCAACGGTTTGTCTCAAGTTACATATAACAGCAACGGTTTGTCTCAAGTTACATATAACAACATCTGTTTGTCTCAAGTTACATATAACAGCAACGGTTTGTCTCAAGTTACATATAACAGCAACGGTTTGTCTCAAGTTACATATAACAGCAACGGTTTGTCTCAAGTTACATATAACAGCAACGGTTTGTCTCAAGTTACATATAACAGCAACGGTTTGTCTCAAGTTACATATAACAGCAACGGTTTGTCTCAAGTTACATATAACAACATCTGTTTGTCTCAAGTTACATATAACAGCAACGGTTTGTCTCAAGTTACATATAACAGCAACGGTTTGTCTCAAGTTACATATAACAGCAACGGTTTGTCTCAAGTTACATATAACAACATCTGTTTGTCTCAAGTTACATATAACAGCAACGGTTTGTCTCAAGTTACATATAACAACATCTGTTTGTCTCAAGTTACATATAACAGCAACGGTTTGTCTCAAGTTACATATAACAGCAACGGTTTGTCTCAAGTTACATATAACAGCAACGGTTTGTCTCAAGTTACATATAACAGCAACGGTTTGTCTCAAGTTACATATAACAGCAACGGTTTGTCTCAAGTTACATATAACAACATCTGTTTGTCTCAAGTTACATATAACAGCAACGGTTTGTCTCAAGTTACATATAACAGCAACGGTTTGTCTCAAGTTACATATAACAACAACGGTTTGTCTCAAGTTACATATAACAGCAACGGTTTGTCTCAAGTTACATATAACAGCAATGGTTTGTCTCAAGTTACATATAACAGCAACAGTTTGTCTCAAGTTACATATAACAGCAACGGTTTGTCTCAAGTTACATATAACAGCAACGGTTTGTCTCAAGTTACATATAACAACAACGGTTTGTCTCAAGTTATGTATGTAGAGATCGGGGTTACACATTGTTATAGATAAGTATAATGCAAGTTCAAAAACTCCAACTTAAAAAAATGAGACAACAAATACTGAGTTACAATATATACAAAGAATATATTTTATTAAATGAACAAGTTAAAAACAAGTTAACACATAAGCATACTTTTTAACTTGTAATGTTCGTTGTGTGTATATGTATGAACAGGAAAAGTTTCAATAAATTCATTGTGAATGCATGTGCATCTATTGATAAAAGTTTGTTAATGTAGCTGTAGACGTGTCTTCTTACCTTGAGAAAGGATGTACCTTCGTTTTAAGATAAAACGTAGGTATCGCTTGTCAAAGCAAACGGAAACTGCCTCTATCTACATCAATGATTCAGACGAAAGAAAGACAGAGAATGGAAGGGGATAAAGAATGCAAAACAGGAAGTAGAGATGCTACCTGTCAGACAAATCAGAAACCAAGACAAGGGCAAATAACTGGTGCATTATTGATGAATGTTTGTGTGCATGTGTGTGCGACATACCTATTTGCATATCAGTCTGAAAAGCGTATGTCTGTTTGTCTCGTTACATATATTACCATCTGTTTGTCATAAAGTACATATAATAATGTGCATTCACCGCTAGGTAGATATAACAGCATCTTTTCATACATTTACGTACATATAATAGCTGTTTCAAAGCACATATCAGCCACAAAATAGTGAGAATATTATTCCAAGATTACGTTTCTTTTTTGCCTTTTTGTAAATTTTCTAATCAGTTTTAGCTTCCTTTTAACTTTCATCCGCTCACCTTCCATCTTTTCCTTCTTTCAACTGCGGCAATCACAAAGCTTGTATCAAGCATTAAGCAAAACCAGAAATTATTCTGTAAACCGAACCCATAAAATTCTTCCTCTTCCTCTTTTTGCCCATTCAGTATACTTACTGGCACCAAGTCCCAATCATTCAGCCATCTAGTCATTCATGCAAACCACTTTCTTGAAGACCGAAGAATTTTACAGATGTGATGGCTTCAGATACTTACTGATGGTTTTCTGGCATAGCTTGGCTGATAACAGACATCTTTTCGCCCGCATTATGGCTAACTAAATAGCTCCCAGCTTTGAGACTGAAATATCCAAACATAAACAAAAATTATTTTTTCATCAAATTTTTGTACATTAATTTAAATAAAGAAAATTTTTATTTAAACACTTTATATGCTTATTATTATTATTATTTTTATTATTACTTCTTGTAATGTTACATGTCACTCATAAACTGTTTGTCTGTCGTCATCTTATTAATACAAACACAGTTGTTTCTGACACATTATATGTAATGGTGGGTTGATTCCAATATTTTTCCTGATTCTGTTGATTTTTCTGATGATTTTCTGATTTTGATACTATGACCGATTCCGATTCTTTTTAAATATTTAACTAATTTTTTTGTTTTCTTTTTAATTTCTAAATTACCGTAAAACCTCATGTGATATGTGCAGATATTTTTGCAAATGTAAAAATACACTCAGAGTGAGGGAAGATGCTCTATAGATGTTAGTTTTACTGGTCATTTAAAAACATTAAATATTCATCATTTTATCGTTAGTAATAGCAATGACAAATTAGTTTTAAACAAAAATAAAAAAAAGCAAAAAATAAACAATTAAAAGAATCGTTTTTGGCATTGGAAATTATTCACAAGTTTTTCTGATTACAATATCTTGAAAAGTTCTGATTAAATATATCAACACTATTTGTGAGTAGTCAGCTCAATAGGTAGTGGAGTGGTGTCTCTGTAGTATTGTCAATAGAAATTATTATCATAGAGATGTTGATCTATTCTTTGTGGTTGTAATAATGAAAGCAATTTAAAAGAACAACATTAATCCATTATTTACTCTGAGCTACATCTGGTTGATTGAGTATTTATTATTATAGAGACAATCCTCTATCAATTATATATTATATTAAACCTAATGTATAGTAGGGAGATCAAAACTAATATATATATATATATATATATATATATATATATATATATATATATTACCTGGGTGTGATCAGCTAGAATTGAAACTAGAACATACAACTCTTCACCCTTATTCTTTAGCCTTTAAGCCATGCCCCCCCCCACACACACATATATATATTCACCTGTCATTCTTTTTTTTAAAAGATGGAATTGCCCAATTGTGATAGACAAGATGCAAGCAAGGTTCACAGAGTTATATATATATATATATATATATATTATTTTTAAAATATAATTATCCACTGACATGTATATATATATATAATTATATACATACATATACTAGTAGGATTTGTTAACCGGCATTGCTTGGTGGAAGCCTGCTCCCACCCACCCCACCTCCCTTTGTAAAAAAGTAAACTATGGTTATTGTTGGTGGCCATTGTCGTCCTTGAACAATTGCGGACACTGGCGGCCATGGCCGAAATGAAATAATCTGACTTTCACTGGTGATAAGTGCTAGTTTAGATAACCTGCAGATACTATTTTAATCTAAAAAATGCAATTAAGGGAATGTGTAAACCAATATGAATTAATAAAATTACGAAAAATGGTGCATTAGAATAATAGTAGAGAGTAAAAACAGAATTTTAGGAGTTAGGGATTATGGACTGTTTAGAATGATCAAAATCCGTGGTAGCTGTTTCCATTTGTTGTTCACGTGTTTTTCTTCTTTTTAACTCTTCCACCGATAGTATTAAACAAATTTCCAGTTTTATGTGGAAAATTGTAGAGATGGACTTAATGTAAAAATTTACCTCGCACAAAAAAAAAAAAAAAGAGAACATTTAACGTGTATGCAATTTCAAGAATCAGTCTGGTAAAAAAAATTAAATGAAATACTCGACAGAATTCAAAATTGACGAAAACACAAGTATAAAACAAATGAGTGTTTCGATAGGCAATGAAATTTACATAAACTGTAGCATAGGTAATTGGCGTAAAATATGAAATTGTCAGCCGGAATAATAAATGGCAAAAAAAAAAAAAAAAAAAAAACTAAGGAAAACATTGTTTTTTTTTTGTGGAGGAAATATTGCCATGTAGGTATTTTGTATATGTTTACTTTTCCAAACCATTGCTAAGTTTACATTTTTGTGAGTGTTCCGGACGTGCAAGCAAAGACGGAAAAGACGTTATGCATATCAAGTTTTTTACTTGTGCATGTTTGTCTTAGTAATTAAGGTTATCAGTATTTAAATGTCCTGTTTATGAGCGGTTAATGTTTGTATTTTTGTTTGTTTTTAGTGCTAATGTCGACATTTTGTAGTGAGAGGGGAAAAATAGGTATCATTATGATGCCATATTTAAATGCTAGATTAGTGTTCGTTTAGGATGCGAATATCGTTAATCCCGAATATAAAAATGGTCAGAGCTCAGCCAATCACAAATGGATGGAATCAGGCTAGGGAGACATCATTATTTGTGAATTGAAAAATGGAAAAGGGATGTGATATGTAATAACCAGTTAATGGCGGTGCAAGCACAATATCATAGGAAAATATCAAATTTGGCTCGGTCTCAACTGGTAGCGGTGAGAGCACTAAATATTGAGAAAGAAAAATAGGAACTTCTTCCTCTATAGATGTGGCAATTGTGATAGTGTTGCTCATCGGATGTAATGCAGTGTTATATTATTATAAGTGTCAAAAATGGTGGTTGTAAGGTACATAAGATAATGGCTATTAAGGTGGATGTATTGAATTTGTATATGGCATCTGTTGTTGCAAAACTACAGTACTTTGCTCCAGAGGGGAATTTCTGCAATTAAAATATTATATATGAAGATAGCTATATATAAGTCGAAGATAGATGACTCATCCTTTTTAATGAATGTGTTGAATTAAGAGATGTCCTTGTTCGTGCTTAGAGTGCTTTTTCTTATTTTGGGTGTTATATTAGTTTATTTTGTTATTATTATCATAAATTTTTGTTTTAGAAGATATGATATCAATGAGTACAAAACTTACCTGTAAAGTCTTCGAAATAAATTGTACATAAAAGCATTTGCTGAGATTGGACTAGAACGAATAAAAATAAAATTGAATTAAAAAAAAATATTTGATGCAAATAAAATCAAGACAAATGATAGAATGACATTCTTATAAATTTTTGAATTAAAATTACAAAAATTTATGTCAACAAAATACTTGCATATCCATAAATCAAATATCCAATTTCCATTTATAGATGTGTTCAAACATCTGCCTGTTACGCTTAAATACAAAATAGCAATTGCTGCTCTGTCACGCTAAAGTTCGAAACAGAATTTTTGGTCTGTGAAGTTTCAAATAACAATTATTGGTCTGTCATGTTAAAGTTTCAAATATCATATTTTGATCTGTCATGCTAAAGTTTCAAATAGTAATTATTAAGTTTCAAATAGTGATTATTGATCTGTTATGATTAAGTTTTAAATAGCAATTATTAGTTTGTCATGCTTAAGTGTGAAATAGGAATTATTGATCTGTCATGCTTAAGTTTAAAATAGCAATTCTTGGTCTGTCATACTTAAGTTATAAATAATAAATGTGCAGACTAATGCTTCTCTATAACAGCCTCTGTCCATTGGTCTGTCATGCTCACATATGAAATAGAAATTTTTTAAATCCATCTCTATGAGCATTTCTGTTGGTCTGTCAAGTCTGAAATCACATATTGATTGCTAAATGTAAACTATAACGGTTAATGAGATTGCAAGTTGAATGATGAAACAGTATTTTTTTTTTTTTATTACATTTTCACCCCAAACAAGGCACATTGCCACTTTGGTTTAGGGGGCTACTATCAGGGTCAGCAACTACTGGGGCACTATGTAGGGATTTGGGCAGCAAGATGTCGGTTCACGTTGCACTTGAACTTCTGCATGTCAGTACAGTTAGGGAAGCAGGATCCTGGAATGGAATTCCAGAATCCAGCGGTTCTGGGGAAGAAACTACTGGAGTAGAAAGATCTTTTACATCTAGGGATCTCTACTGTGTGGGGGTGGGATTTAGCTGCCTGTCGGGTTTGTCGAGGGTGTCTGCGTCGTGAGGGCACAAGTGTCTGCAGTTCGTCAGAGCATTCACCATTAAAATACTTGTAGAATAAGCAGAGGGATGTAACGTTTCGTCGATGGGACAGAGGCTGAGGCTTAGATACCAGTTCAGGGCCTATCAGATTGGCGACTCTTTTTTTAACCTTGTCTAGGAGCGAGAGACTAGTAGTAGACGCACCAGCCCAGATGTGACAACAATACTCCATACATGGGCGAATGGTGACCTTATAGAGATACAGGATACTTTCAGGTGTCAGTAGTTTTCTAGCACGGTAGAGAGAGCCTACCTTTTTTGCAGCGGCCCTGGCAATGTTTTCAATAATGATAAGAGGACTGGAAACAATGGAGAAATTAATTACTGAAAAGAATGGCTTAACATTTGTTGACATTGGACAATCATATCATAGTCGGCAGGAAAGCTCTTCCACAGTAACGTGTTTCACAGATCGGAAGTTCTTGGAAAGAAACATTGTTCATGGAAGTTCTGTTTGGTTTTAGGTACACATTTTCTGTGACAAACTTGTTTTTTGTTTGACTAGCAATTTTATTCAGCTTTTTTAATCATATTTATTCCTTATTGTTTTGTTTTAAAATATTATGTGTGTTTTCTGTTAATATTTGATTGTTGCTGAAGAGCAGCCAAATAAACCAAATACAATATTTTTTGTTACATGTTGTGAAACATGTGTAAGACAGTAAAGAAAAAATACAGGCATGCACCGAATTAAAAAAAATGGACAAAGTATGGAATAAGGATCCCAGCTGACTTCACTAAGAAAAGAACAGATTTTAACCTTCACTTTGCCACATTTGTTTCATTATTATTATTATTGTTGTTATTATTATTATTATTGTTGTTATTATTGTTATTGTTGTTATTATCGTTATTATTATTGTTATTATTATTATTATTGTTATTATTATCATTATTATTATCATTATTGTTATTATTATTATTGTTGTTATTATTATTGTTATTATTATCATTATTGTTATTATTATTGTTATTATTATTATTGTTTGTTTGTTTGTTTGTTATTATTATCATTATTATTATCATTATTGTTATTATTATCATTATTGTTATTATTATCATTATTATTATTATTGTTATTATTGTTATTTTTTTATTTTTATTTTATTTTTTTTTTTACACAGTAATCACCACTTATCAAGGCCCGGAAGCCACTCAGGGATAAGGGTTATTGCAAGTACATTAAGTTAGTGAGGAGATTTGCTGAAGTGTTTACTTAAGGGGGCGGTTCATTAGGAATTTGTTAACATTGGACTTGAAGACATCCAAGTTGTAGTCCGGAGGGAAGCAGGCAGACGGAACAGAGTTATTATTATCATTATTATTGTTATTATTGTTATCATTATCATTATTATTATTATCATTATTATTATTATTATTATCATTATTATTATTATTATTATTATATTTTTTATTTATTTTATTTTAAATAAAAATATCAATCCAAATTTTGGTTAAAATAAATTTTCTAAATATATAAATGCACTCTCCATGAAAAAAATATTCTTGGCCACAAATAAACAACATTATTATTATTTATGCTTTTTATTTATTTTTTTAAAAATAAAAATATCAATCAAAATTTTGGTTAATATAGTTTTATGAAATTTTTTTTTAAGAATATGAATGCACTCTCCATGAAAAAATTAACTCATTATTATTATTATTATTATATTTTTTATTTATTTTATTTTAAATAAAAATATTAATCCAAAGATTAATTAAAGTTGTGTAAATATATTTAAAAAAATGCACTCCTGGTCGCAAAAATCTGCTTGAACGAGCCAAGGTGAAAGTTAAACCGGTCTTGACTGAAATCTGTCCTTTTTTTTTGTAAAGTCAGCTGGGGTCTTTATTCCATATTTTGTCAAAAAAATAAACAAAAATAAATATACAACACTAGACTTTTTGTCTGGTGAAAAGGAGTAAAAGGTGTAGCCTGTTGATTTACAAAGAGTGCTTTATGCCAAATTGATTGTTTAATATGGTTTAATTTGTGCTAATTTTTGCATTAAATACTAATCGCTATTAATCCCTTACTGTGCATCGAAATGATACCACAATACTTAGTTTGCTGAACTTTATCTTGGCAAAGGCCCATACAAAATTTCAGCCAGATCAGCCTATTAGTTTCCAAGAAAAAGTGGAGCAGACAGACAAATAGACTAAATATATATATTAGCAGGCTGCTCAGCATTGCACAATCATAAGCTACACTTAAATATGATATTTTAATTCATGTAGATTATGTATTTATTATTATATTGAACCTAAAATATAGTAGTGAGATTAAAACTAATATATATATATATGATTTGGGTGCCATCAGCTCGAATCAAAACCAAAACATACAGCTCTCTGCCCTCAATCCTTAGCCTCTGAGCTACACCCATACGCATTTACCTGGCTTCCCTTTTTTCAAAGATGGAATCACTTGACCATCAAAGACAAGATTCAAATGAGCAAGCAAGCCCAGACGATTATTAGAGTATTACAATTATTAATATATATATATATATATATATATATATATATATATAGCTAGAAAAAATGTTAATAAAATAAAAGCAGGTCACTTAAGGCAATTTCAATCACTAACAATTACTATACTGTTGTTTCAGTGACAACCATATATTCATTAAGCCTTAATCTCGAGTGGTCTTTGGGCCTTGATAAGTGGTGACTGTCTTGTAAAAAAAAAATTACCAAAATAGTAGGCTTAACTAATCTGATTGCAAATAGTATGCCTTCCAGCACTTCTCATTTGCATTTAATTTTGATCACTACATAGACCGAGATTCAATTTGATCACTACATAGACCGAGATTCAATTTGATCACTACATAGACCGAGATTCAATTTGATCACTACATAGACCGAGATTCAATTTGATCACTACATAGACCGAGATTCAATTTGATCACTACATAGACCGAGATTCAATTTGATCACTACATAGACTGAAATTCAATCTTTGGTTCTTCCTTGTCATACTATCACCAGTGCAAAGAACTTTCCTTTTATTTTTCCTCTGTGTGCCTACCATCAAACTGAATTTACATAAACAGAGTTTTTCCCAAGAACTTTGGTTCTGTAGAAGACGTTATCACAAGATTGCTTTGCTGAGAAGTACAAGATCATCTTCAAATCTAACGCCAATAATCACTGTGTCATACATCATCAAATTTGAATAATTTCATTCATTATTTTCAATCCTCTCATAATATTCATCATTCAACTGACATTAGACAATCTATCTATTCCATTAACCTTTATCCTCGAGTGACATTTTGCCTTAATAACTGGTTACTCAGTAAAACAAACAAACAAACAAACAAAAAAAGGATCCAAATAACAAAAGCAGATATTTAAACCATTTGAATACATCTTCCAATTAAAGTGGTATCGGCATATACAATGAATTCAAACACACATAGACATGAAAACATAAAGTGACACAATAAGGAAACTCCCTTTTTGGGGAGCTGAGGCATCAGCATTAACAAACCTTTCAGCAAATTTGTCCTGTACTTATGGGGGAGACATGCAGATACATGCAGAGGCAAACACATTCTAAAAGTTAACACTATCAGTGTGGGAGATTGACAGGTGTTTTGTGTAGATTTTTTTGGTTTTACAAAGGAGTCACCAATTATCAAGGCCTGGAGGACACTCAAGGATAAGGGTTAATGAGTGTACAGTAGTCAATGGGAAAATATCTTAGTAATTGCTAGTAGAGGAAATTTGGTAAATTGGATTACTAAAGGGGACGGCTCAACTTGTTTACGTTGGACTTGAAGACGTCCATATTGTAGTCAGTTGGAAAGCAGGCAAGCGGAAGAGAGTCCCACGCGTGCAGTTCTAAGAAAGAAGCTTTGTTCATGGAATCTACATTTAGGTATAGATAAAGAGTGGGGGAAATAATTGATAGGGGTTTCAGCTAGAAAAGTCTTTTGTAAAAGTCAGGGGGAAGATCATAGATTGGAGCTCAGACGAGCCATAAAAATAATGATAAAGCAGAGACAGGCTCGCAACGTCTCTTCTGTGGGAAAGAGGCTGCAGGGAAGAGAAAAGGGAATTTCCCACTAGACTGCAAAGTCTATTTTGTACTCTGTCAAGGCAGGATGAGCTGCTAGAAGTGGCTCCTGCCCAGATATGGCAACAGTACTCCATCCTTGGACGTACTTGGCTCTTATACAGATAGAGAATTGCATTAACAGTGAGATATCTATTGGAGCAGTAGAATGATTCCACTATTTTCCCAGCAGCCTTGGCAACGGATTTAATGTACATGTTCCATCTCAGATCAGGAGTAAAGATCAAACCAAGAAGCTTGTCAAAATGTGGAGCCTCCCCAAGACGAGAGCCATTCATTTCAAATGATGCCAGACAGGGATCAGAGTGTTGATAATGTAAAGATAGAAGCTTAGTTTTAAATGTATTAAAATTAACCAGCCACCTTTTTCCTCATTGTACCATGTGATCAAGATCAGTTGAGAGAGAATCGGAAAGAAAAAAGGTCACACCTGCTGGCTTATGACAACTTGGGAAACAAAATAACATTTAATTTTGAGCTTGTGTTTTTCTCTTTCAGTGAAAAACAAGAGAATTGAATCATATTGTTTTAAGTCAAAGCTAGCAGCATGTGTCAGGTCAGTTTAAATATGCTCCTCCAGTGTTAAAATAAATCTATATCTTTATAAAAATGTCTTTGTTTGCTATTTTGTGTAGCATTCAATTTTCAACGAAGCAGTCTCTTATGAAGAAAGCCAATGATGGAAATGCTGTCCGTAATGACGACCAGACCTGCCAGCCAATTATAGCAAATATCATATTGATGTGAGGCGATGTGCTTATCATTTCATTGGTTAAAACATTGGGAGCTGGTGCCGTGTGCCAGGATGAAATAATATTTACAGAAACGTCTCTACGACAAGGTCACACCAAGAAACTATCTGTTTCTATTGATACTGTTAAGAGCAAGACACACAACAGTGGTCCTGACCACTAAACAATCACGAACAATGTTACATAACGACAGCTACATGAAAGAAAGGCAAAAAAAAACGGAATCTACTTACTTATATAGTTGACTTATTTGCTTAAAAGAAAGCATTTCTTCCATCATAATATCCGAGGTGAAAGCATTAATGCGAACTAAAAAAAAAAAAAAAAATAAATTTAAAAAACACATTTACATATGATTTCTTAAGATGTTAAATCAATTTTATTGCAAAACTAATGCTTTTTAAATTACATATATTACGTATTAGATAACATATATATATATATATATATATGTATATATATCCTGGCTTGAGGTAGTTGCCTATCTAGCCATACTGATGAGCTGCGATACAGCAAAATCGTACTGTATGTGGATGACTATATATATATATATATATATATTGAAGGAAACATTCTTGTTTTCTCAAAAGACTTTTTGTATTCCTACACGTCAACACACAAAAAATAAATACAGAAAAGATATAAACATTCATATATTTTCCGTATTGATTTTTTATTCATACATATTTAATAGAATGCAATAGAAAAATACATATTTAAATATATATATATATATATATATGTCTAGCCGCACTGATGAGCTGTGAAACAGCTAAACAGTACTGTATGTGGATGACTATAGTGCTCCTCACCTTGAGTTGAGCATATTGAGATGTGAAAAACGAATTACCATTAGCATATAAGCGACGCTCTTTGTGTAAACAAATCGAGCGGAGGTATTTCGGACGATATCAAAACATCGTTAAACTCACTACTCGTTCAAGCAGCCGCCAATAGCGTAATGGTTAGAAGCCTTGACTGCCGTGTAAACGGTCGGGTTTCAATCCTGGCTTGAGGTAGTTGCCTGTCTAGCCGCACTGATGAGCTGTGAAACAGCGAAACAGTACTGTATGTGGATGACTATATATATATATATATTTAAATATGTATTTTTCTATTTCATTTTCACTCCAAACAATGCAAAGTGCTACTTTGGTGTAGGGGACTACTATCTGAGACATACTTTACAGATATACTATGTAGGGGGTTGAGCAACAAGATGTCGGTTTACATTACATTTGAACTTCTGCATGTCAATAGTCTGGGAAGAAGGGACCCAGAATGGAATTCCAAAGTCTAGCAGTTTGAAGGAAGAAACTATTAGAGAAGAAGGCTTTCTGGCATTTAGGGATATCTACTGTGTAGGGGTGGGATTTTGCTGCTTGTTAGGTTTGTCAAGGGTATTTATATCAAGGGGGTACAAAGGTTTGAAGTTCGTCAGAATGCCTACCATTAAAATACTTGTAAAATAGGCAGAAGTATGTAACCAGAGGTTGAAGCCTAGCTGACAGTGTGCGGCCTATTAGGTTGGTAAATCTCTTTTGAACTCTAAGAGGGAGAGACTAGTAGCAGATGCATCAGCCCAAATGTGGCAGCAATACTCCATATATGCATGAATGGTGGCCTTGTGGAGGTACAGGATACTCTCAGGCATAAGTAACCTTCTAGCACGGTAGAAAAAGCCTACCTTCTTCACAGCAGCCTTGGCAATGCCCTCAATGTATCTGTTCCAATTCATGTTCTCTGTAAATGTTAAGTAGAGGAGTTTGAAGGAAGTGCTTCCATAGCTATTAGTGGTTGAGAAAGTTATGATGTCCGAGTAAATATGATGCAAAACTCAAAATCGGCAATAAGGGCTGTGCATCACTGAAGATTTTCCTTGAAGCATTGATAAGAATGTATTTCATGATTATTCTTTTAATGTATTATGAAGGTAGCAAGATGAGAATTCCAAAGTCTAGCTGTTCAAAGGAAGAAACTATTAGAATAGAAAGCTTTCTGGCATTTAAGGAACTCAACAGTGAAGGGGTAAGATTTTGTTGCTAAGTGGGTTTGTCGAGGATATGTACGTTCTTGTGATAGTTCAGTTCTATCCTATAGAAAATTTTTTTTATTTTTACAAAAAAATGGCTAATCAAAACACAATAAATGGATGGTCATATTCAATGCTGTCAAGACTAAACTGGTTTCATTCAATAATTACAAGAAACCATCTCTGTCACCAATAGCAATGGCCAGTGACTCCCAGTCTGAAAGTACATCTTTCAATCTGCTTGGCCTAACGTTCACAGGAAACATGAGTTGGAACAATTATATTGAAAACATTGCCAGGGCCGCTGCGAAAAAGGTAGGCTCTCTCTACCATGCTAGAAAACTACTGACACCTGAAAGTATCCTGTATCTCTATAAGGCCACCATTCGCCCATGTATGGAGTATTGTTGTCACATTTGGGCTGGTGCATCTGCTGCTAGTCTCTTGCTCCTAGACAAGGTTAAAAAAAGAGTCGCCAATCTGATAGGCCCTGAACTGGCATCTAAGCTTCAGCCTCTGTCGCATCGACGAAACGTTGCATCCCTCTACCTGTTCTACAAGTATTTTAATGGTGAATGCTCTGACGAATTGCAGACACTTGTGCCCCCACGACGTAGACACCTTCGACAAACACGACAGGCAGCTAAATCCCACCCCCACACAGTAGAGATCCCTAGATGTAAAAGATCTTTCTACTCCAGTAGTTTTTTCCCCAGAACCGCTAGACTCTGGAATTCCATTCCAGGTCCCTGCTTCCCTAACTGTACTGACATGCAGAAGTTCAAGTGTAACGTGAACTGACATCTTGCTGCCCAAATCCCAACATAGTTCCCCAGTAGTTGCTGACCCTGATAGTAGCCCCCTACACCAAAGTGGCAATGTGCCTTGTTTGGGGTGAAAATGTAATAAAAAAAAACAAAAACAAAAAAAACAAAATAGCTGCCCAGATGTCACTTAACTGTTGAGAGAAGGAGGGTCATGCTGACAAGATACTAAAAAATGACTTATTCTACCACTAATCATAAGGCCGAGTGAAAAGCAAAACCCCCAGCTATAGGGTTAGTGTAGATACCTAATTTTTTAGTGTCTTTTCAGCAAGAAATTAACAAAACACAGTTAAAAGAAATTTTTAAAAGTTTTGAACAAAATAAAATTTTGAAATAAAAAAAAAATTTAAAGAGCAGTTTCAGGGCATTAAAAATATACAAACTGGTAGACAATTAAATTCTACTGTGTTTGGTATAAGTTATTTGTTTCTTTTTGTTAATGATTTCTTGATTGTTAACTATTCTGCATTTTTACCTCAACTATACTTTGTATATAGGTATTATATCACCTTGATGAAATTTTTCTTACTTCTATCTATAAAACAATTATGCCTGACCAACGAGGATATCCACATTGTACTTGCTTCACTCAGTGTCGTCTGTTCATAGCCGAATCCCACCTGGTATTCCAATTTTGGCATCATGTACACAAAATCTTTTCTCTGCAGAGAAAAAGAAAAACAAATTTAGTATTTTAAACTAATTTTTGGTGCATGTGCATTATAGGCGATTTCTAAAAAAAAGTAAAAATTATTTGAAATAAAAATCATAGTACGTAATTATGTATCATTCTAAAAATTCCGAAAAATGATCAAGTAGAAATATAATCATAAGTAAAATTAAAATTTGTTGAATTAACAAGCTTTAGTTTCTTAAATTAACAAAAAAAGTTGGTACTTATGAACTTGTGTTACCATGATGTAATAATAACATTATTTAGAAAGCCGTTCTTAACATGGTGAGGGGGGTGTTTTGTAACTATTCTGCACTTTCACCTTAAAATTTAATAAAAAAAAATATTGTAAAAGTTAAAAATTGAATTAAAAAAATAGCACGGTAGCATAAATGAATAAGCACCAAAACGTTTCTTCTATTAGGGGAGATAAGTCAGTTTGTCATGCAAAAATCCGTAAGACAAACTGACTTATCTCCCTTCTTTTCCACACCTGTTTACTTAAGCAACCAAAAGTAAGAGTTCAGAAATTTTCACAGAGAGCGTTATTACATATAGTTTCTTGCATGATATCACATCAGCATGAACCTAAATTAATGCAAAAGTGGAAATAATTCAATGCTCTGCTTCATAAACGAATCAGACGTTTCTAATGACTATGGTGTGTTGGAAAAAAAAAAGAACAAAAACTTCTTTCTTTTATTCATCAACTAGCGGGGGTACCCGGCGTTGCCCGAGTGTTTGTTTCCGGGACGGGGGGGGGGGGTTTAAAAAATGTTATGGTAGGTAAGTAGGAAGGATCAAACCCGGAGTCATGAGTAAAAGTAGGAAAATAAAGTGTGAAAAAAAAAAAAAAAAAAAAAAACCATCTGCAACGTTAACAGTTCGGCCACCAAGAAAAGTCCATTCCAGTTGTTTAGGAAAAAAAAAAAAAAAAAAAAAAACACTATGGTAGGTCGGCGCGAACGTGAAAACATAATGTGAATTGTCCAGCACCCTAACCACTACGCCAGAGAGCACTGCAGCTTAGTTTAGTGATTTTAAATTACTTCACATGATAGAACTACGAAGCCAAACCGGTGTTCTCTTCTCAACTGTTCCTTGTGAACGATCTCCAAACGGTGTTAAGTGGTGGCAGGGGGAGGAGGAATTTTTAAGAGAGAAAATATTTTACCACTTCCATTGATCTTAACCGATTTTGGCCGTGACTTCTCAGCGGAAAAAGTATAGAAATCTAAGATTATCGAGGAATTTGAGAACTAATAAGCCTATAACAAACCTCAGATATTGTTCTGCCGTTTGTGCATAATGTATTTACATGAAATATCTTGATTTTTAATCCTATTAAGGTCAAAATCCGACGGGAAAAAATGAGTTCATTTTATTTATATAGATAGAAGATAATATCATAATCGCTCTGACCCCCATCACAACCCAATTGAAATGAATGGCTCTCATCTTGGGAAGCTCAATATCTTGACAAGCTTCTAGGACTAACCCTGACCTTCCCTCCTAATCTGAAATAAAACATACATCACCAAGATCGCTGGAAAAATGGTTGGATCACTCTACCGCTCCAGAAGTATCTCCCTGTCAGTGCAATCCTCTATTTGTATAAGAGCAAGGTATACCCTAAAATGGAGTACTGTTGCCACATTTGGGCAGGAGCTGCTCGGTGAGCCTTATCCAACCTTGATAAAGTTAAAAAACTGGCTTTGAAACTAGTAGGTTTTCTCTTCCCTGCAACCTCTTTTCCCACAGAAGAAAAGTTGTGAGCCTGTCTCTGCTCTATCGTTATTTACATGGCAAGTGCTCGACTGAACTCCAATCTATGGTACCCCTAGCAAATCTTTCACAGAAAACACTCAACTAGCTACAACTACTATAAACTATTTCCCCCACTCTTTATCTGTGACTAAATCTAAATGCAGATTCCATGAACTGCCCGCCTGTGGAACACTGTTCCACTGTCCTGCTTCCCAGTTGAATACAACATGTTAGCCTTCAAAACCAATGTAAACAAGTTCTTGTTGAGCCGTCCTCATAAATAATCAAATTCTACCCAATTTATACCATTAACGATTACCACACTACCACCTTACATACATTAACCTTTATCCTCAAGTGGCCTTCAGGCCTTGATAAGTGATAACTCCCAAGTAAAAAAAAATAAAAAAAAAAAAAGATGAGAAAAATAATCTGAAGAATCTAAATAATAAAATTAATACATTTTGCAGTTTTATGGTGTTTCAGTTACAATTAAAATTAGTTTTTTTTTTTGGTCCTTGGCTAATGAAGGAGAAACCTTTCTACATGGAGGCAATTTTAATTTTATCCCAATCCATTATGCTCCTTTTTGGGGATCTGAATTTTCCCCACATTAAAATCCAACCTCCTGCTTTAGTAGAGAAGCAAGTAAATCGAGACAATTCAAAGTCCAACTTTGATCTTAATCTTGAAACGTGTTTTCACACAATATATTAACAATATTTCAAATACAAGCACTTAAATCAGTTTTCAAAATTGACTAAATCCCTACTAACATCCAAGAGTCCATGTGTCCTAAGCACTAAACTTATATAATCAAATGCTGCTTAACACAAAGTGAATTTTTATTGAACAATACTAGAACTGTACAAATTATACACAAGCGCCACCATTCTGAATATTCCATTATACAAAGGGGCAATAACTAAATTTTCTTCATATTTTCAACAAGAGACAACAAGGTTATTTTGAATTGAATGTAGTAAATCATATTGGATTTGGACTTGGATCGCTTATTCAATACATCCATCACTTCAACTAAATCTGGATCGCTTATTTAATACTTTCATTTGGATCACTTATTCAATACCTACCTAGTTCTAACAAAACTTGGATCACTTATTCAATACCGCCATCACTCCAAATAAATTTGAATCACTTATTAAATACCTCCATTGGATCGCTTGCTCAATACCTCAGTCGCTCCCATTTAACTTGGATCACTTATTCAATACTTCAGTTGCTCCCACTAAACTTGAATAGCATATTCAATACATACCTACAACTTGAATCTCTTATTCAATACATCCATCGCTCCCATTTAACATGGACCACTAATGCTGTTTGCTTATTCCATACTTATCTACCGCCCACCAAATTTTGATTGGATATCTAATTTCTATTTACCTCCAACTAAACTTGAATCAATTTTTCAATACCTGCCTCTTGCCAAACTTGGATTGCTTATTCAATGCATACTCCCCCCCACCCCTCCTATCATCAAACATAAAACTAATGTCAAAACTCACTCTTTTAGTTTTCCTGATTGAACTGTATTTACATCGTACCAACAAACGAAGGTCACCAAAATTCCAAATACAATAAGTAACATTTTTGCCTTTGTCAGGTTGCAAATAATCTTCAGGATTATCAGGAGATTTCGTCTCTGTAAAAGAAAAAGAAAGGAAAACAAGGAAAATTTTGTTGTACAAAAAACAAAACAAAAACAAATAAATATGCATCAATACACTACAAAATGACAGCAGTTGCAGCTCATACTCTTACGTTTACAGTTCGCCAACAACGACTGCTATTATCATTTGATGCCTCTGTTCAGTCTCAAAAGACAAAGGATACCCCCTGTAGGGGAAGTTGCACGTATAATTGTGATGCAAGGGTTGCGCAATCCTCAACCACACCTCTCCTGAATCGGCACTGCTTGAGTCTAGTGGCAAGGAGAAGTCGAGGATGACTGAAAACAATGCCGAGATAAGCGGAGAGCATATACATCGTCAACATGATTATGCAGCACATATCATCATCACAGCAACTACAGTGGCTCATTTCTACCAACAATTTAATCATATCTTAACCCAACCATCATCAGCAGCATCACAGTAATAACATCATCATTATCAATATCTACCGCAGCTATGTTAAAAGCAACAGATCCCAGTGACAAAACGCCAACGACACAACTGATCCATACATCAGCATCAGTGAGGTGATGGTATCTAAGGGGTTAATGACGTGGATTGAAAACCTGAGTGTGCCAAGTTGGAATTCAGGCTGTTCCACAGAAACACTTTCACTTATGGATGTTGGCAACCTTCACATGCTTCTTCCGATAAGTACCCAACATGTTTCTACAAAAGAATTCTAACTAAAAAGATGTTGGGGAAACAAATGTCAACATCATCAGAGTCATATGAAAATGTATGAATGATGCTCAACAGCAACATCCGCATCACCACTGAGAGGACATTTAATCCAGGATAAGCATCATCATCATCATCCTATGCTAATGATCCATCCTTGATTAGTCAGGAGTTTGTTTTTTTCTTTCTCTTTTGTTGTCATATTCATACATATCTCCCTCAATTCTGTTATTTTTATCCATTGTTAGCAGAAGTCTCAATACGTAGGACAAGCAGATCATTGGTAGCTTTTATTTTAAAATTTTCTTAGCATTATGTTCGAGCTGAGATAAAGCATTCTACTGGATGCTAGACATTCACCCGCTCCTTCTCATGCATTACAACAGAGAGATCTTTTCAAAATTCTAACCTTTCTCTTGAGTTGGAAGCCATGTTTTAGTTTCAGAAAAGTTTCCGATGGGTAGTTATTCTATACAAGTCCTAGAGATGACGAATTCTTAGTAAACAGCTGTTCTGTACAGGTTTCAGACATTATAATTTTGCAGCCAATGATATTTCTCGTGTTGACACAGGAAAAGTATGTGCAAGGTTGCTAAAAAAGGTTTAATTTTTATGGAACAATTCTGGTTTCTGATTGGTTGCTAGCAGAACGTGAATTAATTTGATTCGTCAGTTCCTAGTAGCATCGTTTATAAATAGAATCTCCCAACTGTGAGGGACCATACCCCCATTATGAATCGAAAATATTGCAACACCCCCACCCCTATTTTTACATAATGGGGGAAATCCTTCTGGTTCATTTTTAATTCTGTTCAAAAATAAATATATATTTTTATACTCAATTAAACATAATAAAAACACAAGTCATTTGAATCTTAAAATTTGAGCATGTAAAAGAAGCCGTTTTTAATTTTGTTCAAATATCAAAAACATATACATGTGTGTAGAAAAGAGAAATAAAAGAAATGTATTTTTATTTTTACCTTAAAAATAGTGGGTATGTGAAAAAGGAAACCATTTCTTAATTTCGATTATGCAGTCTTATTTCAGAAAAAAGACAAAAAAAAGAAAATACAACAAAAAACGCATACATGCATATATATATATATATATATATATATATATATATATATATGATGATTGCAACGTCTTGTCAGACGAGTGCCGCTCCCTCAGACATTTAAAATTCATGAGCCCAAATGTCTGAGGGAGTATCTATACAAATATGATGTTAAAGAGTCTTAGCTTTGTACGACAGCTAAGTCTCTCTCTCGGTTCAAAATGTTGAGATCCAGCAACAAGCAAGAGCAAGATAGCCAGCAACAAATTAAACTGCAGACCAGCTTAATGCGGGTAATGGTCTTCCGCTTTATGGTTTTTTAAATGAGAGATTTGCTTCTCCTAGAAAGGTTGCCTTCACCACGGCTTACGGGAGCCCTCTCCACCCCAATACACATATACACACACACAAATATACACGGTGCTAGTTGGCCGTTGACCCAGAAAAAGGGTTCATTCGCCCTTTGGAAGGTCTTGTTTTTAATCCTTCAAGGAGACTAGCTGCCCTCCTCACCAAACAAGTCTGGTGGGGGAACCAGTTTAGTCGCCGGTGACACGACCATGAGGCAGGTTATGTCATGTGCTACTGGTACCATATATATATATATATATATATATATATATATATATATATATACACACACACACACAAATAAACATGTAATATATATCCACACAAAAAAAACGCATACATGCATATATATATACACTTGTGCCCGATATTATTCATACCCCCCCTTGAAAATTGAGTTTATTAGATGTAACTTTGTAAGAATTTATTGTTTACGTCCATATTGATACATATTCTTTATAAACCTCTTCTGATCATTTTCGTCATTTTAAAATCTCAGGATACTTGTAATAAAAGAAATATACAGCTATTTATAAAATCTGCAATGTTCAAAAATAATCATACCCTCTTATTTTTTCAGTATTAATCGAGTTTCTGACTGTCTGTTTCCTGTTTGATTCTTATTTTGAATGCTTTTATACAACCTTTGATTAATTTCATTTCGTTTTTTTGCATTTTTCAGAAATTAAAATGATATCAACTGAAAACCAATAAAAGAATAAAAATTATTAGAATTGGGAAGAAAAAAGACTTTAGTAATGATCTTAGGACTAAAATTGTGAATTCACATAAGGATGGTTTAGGTTACAAGTCAATTTCCAAGAAATTTGAGGTCCCTACAGCAACAGTACAGAGCATCATCAAAAAATTCCAGAGCCACCCCACAACAAACAACTAGATTGGTAGAGGAAGGAAAAGGAAACTGTCTGCTAGAGCCACCAGGAATATTGTAAGAAGTGTTAATGCAAATCCAACCACCACTACTAAGGACATTTTAGAAAATCTAGAGTCTTCTGGCATAAAAATATCAAGGCAAACATTGCAAAGGACTCTGCATGAAAATGGTCTGAAAGGAAGAAGACCAAGAAGGACTCCATTGCACACCGGAAAACACCTTGCAGCACGTCTAAAGTTTGCTAGGACCCATGTGAATTCTCCAGAGTCCGTTTTCCCAAGTATTTTGTGGACTGACGAAACAAAAATTGAATTGTTTGGCCATATGGATGCTTCTTACGTTTGGAGGAAGAAAGGAGAAGCTTACAACCCAAAGAACACCATACCCACGGTGAAACATGGTGGTGGTAGCCTAATGTTTTGGGGCTCCTTTTCGGCTAGTGGTCAAGGTAGTTTGGTCAAGATAGTTGGAACCATGAAGAAGGGGCAATATTTGGAGATACTCCAGAAAAACATTAGACAGGATGCGGAGAAGCTCCATTTAGGACGAAACTGGGTCCTTCAACAGGATAATGATCCAAAACATACTGCCAAAATAGTCAAGAAATGGTTTGAGGATAATCAAATTAATGTTTTGGAATGGCCTAGCCAGAGTCCCGACCTGAACCCTATCGAAAACCTCTGGCACATAATGAAAACTGAGGTTAAAAAGCGGAAACCTAGAAATTTGAGGGAGTTGGAGAACTACTGCATTGAAGAATGGTCAAAAATCATTGTTGATGCTTGTAAAAACCTTGTTGATAAATATCCAAAACGGTTACAGGCACTTATTAAGAATAAAGGGCATGCTATTGACTATTAGTAAGAGAGGTATGAATAATTTTGAACTAGTGTCATTATTGTTTTTCTTTGTATAATGTTTCAAACTTACATAATTTATTTATTTGTTGAGTTTAAATTAAATGTTTATGCTTGATTTATTGTTTGAAATCCCTTTAATGTTGTCTACCTTCTGGTTTGAGCAATATTCTTATAGAAATCTCAAAGATCCGAGGGGTATGAATAATATCGGGCACAAGTGTATATATATACACACACACACACACACACACACACACACACACACACACACACACACAGAAATAAACATGTAATATATATCCACACACACAAAAAAAACGCATACATGCATATATACACACACACACATAAAGAAATAAACATGTAATGTATATCCACAAAAAAAGAAAAAAAGAGAATTTATTATTTTTTTGTATATGTTAATTAAAACAAAACAAAAAGAATAGGAAATTTTCGGTAAATTACAAAGAAAATATTGTGCATGAAAGAAAAGTAAAAAGAGTCAATTGTAATTTATGTACACCTTAAAATAAGCAAACAGTATTTGTAAAATAAATATACAAAGAAAATGTTTTCAAAAAGTGATTTTTTTTTTATTTCAGTAAAAGTATTATTCACGCATTAGTATGTTAAAGTGTTAATACAAACAAAATGAATGCAGTCTAACGTCTTGCTCACGACAAATTTTCAATATATATAGATATACAGGGTGTCCACAAAGTCTGGCTACATAATGTAGCCAGACTTTGTGGACACCCTGTATATACATATACACATTCATAGGCTTGTGAAAAATTATTTAAAGTTAAATCCCAACAAATTTGGAGGCAAAACGCTTTAACTTTATTTTTGTTGCGGGTTTTGTGAATACATCAACAAAATTTTGTACTGATGATATGTAATTCAAAATAATGGATTCATTTTTCACTTCATCTCTGATGAAGTGGAATTAAATATCTATATGCTTAGATCTTTGGTGAATTACTGTGTTCTGTGCTAAGACTATGCTGGCTTGATTATCACAATTACTACGAGGGTTTTAGTTAATTCTGGTTCTAAAATAGTCTTTAGGATATTTTAAAAGTAAAGTGCTTCTTTCGCAATATGTGAGCACAATAAATTCTGCCTCACACGTAGAGAGATACAATCTGTTGCTTTTTAGATTTCCATGTAATAATAGGCCCATTTTCTGATAGTCTGAAACAATATCCAGATATACTCTTTCAATCCTCATCATTTCCCCAATCTGAATCTGAAAATCCTACCAATTTTAGAAGACTTGTTGATTTTCTAAATACTAAATTCTGTTTCTTAATTCCTTTTAAATAATGAAAGACTTGTTTAGCTATGTTTAAATCTTTCATAGTTGGTCTTGATAAATTTTTGTGATAGTTTTATTACTGTGTAGCATATGTCGGGTCTCATAGCAGTTATTAAATAGATAAGACTTGTTGTAATTTCACGGTATAATTTATCGTCGATTATTTCAGATCCTGTGTGTATATTTTTATTAGTATCATTTTCGACCGGTGAAGAGCATCTCTTGCTTCTATTCCAAATTTCAATAGGATTTTATCAATATACTTAGATTGATTCATTTTAATGTCCTTTTTCATGAGTAAATTCTGTACACAAAAACCATGATATTTTGCCAAAATTGGTTATTTTGAACCTTTTATTTAATCTGTTCTCAACATCCGTCAACATTATGTCACAATTTGATGCGATTAAAATGTCATCGACCCATAAAAACAAAATTAGTAGTTTGTCTTTGTTTTGGGTTTACAAACAGGGGTCAACTGGGCATTGCTTGAATTGTTGCTCAACCATATAATCATGATATACTGTATTCCAGCACCGACCACTTTGCTTTAAACCGTACAGTGATTTGTTAAATCTCCACACGCAATTTTTACTTTTTATTACTCTGGAGGAGTAATATAAATTTCACAGTTTATTGGAGCATTTAAATAAGCATTTATGTCCATTTGATGGATGCTTAGCTTATATTTCAATACAATTTGCAATAAAATTCTGATTGTCGTTAGGTTTGTGCTCGGTGAAAATGTAGAAAAATATTCTATACCGCAAATCTAAGAGTATCCTTTAGCAACAAATCTAGCTTTGTACTGTTCAACGCCTGATGCAGTAGTCTTTTTTGTAAAGACCCATCTAATAGAAATGAGATGTTTATCTTTTGGGAGAGATACTATCGAACAGGTGATATTTTCTGTTAAAGCATCTATTTCGTTTATCATTTCTATTTTCCACTGATCACTGTTATATCCTTACTTTAAATAAGAATACAGCAAGAAACACAGGGTTATGGGTGAAAGACAAAGGGGTTTATTTACAAGGGAATACATGTTAAATAAGAGTCACCCGACATATTTTCTTATTCTCTTCCTGTCTTTTTTTCCTTCTGCCTCAGTCACATGAGAGGGTCAATATATCTCTAGTTCATTTCATCTATGAAGGGATGTTAGGTTATTCTATTACATCAATCACAATGTTTTGAATTAATTGCTTGATTAAAGCTTTTTGGCATATTATCTATAGAATAGCAATAGTTGATTTGATAGTCTTTCAAATTGTCGACCACAAAAAAATCAGGCCATCTTCTACTTCTCTTGGGGTAACGTTCAACTTTAACATCATCATCATCAGCATGGATACTCTTATCTCTGCCAATGGCAACTTTATTGCTATCATTTGTTTTACCAATTTGAGGAAATATAATTTCATCCTCTTCATATGATGGGTTTTCGTCTTTGAAATTTACACATCAGATTCTTTTTATTTTATTTTTCTCTGGAAAAAAATACTAAATATCTTTGGCTGTTTTTATTATACCCAAGGAATATACCGCTACCGGTTTTAATATTTAATTTGTTCTTTTTATCTATAAATACAAAGCAAGTTGAACCAAATACATGCATTCTGCTTAAATTTGGTTTTCTACTGCAGAAAGCTTCACATGGGGTTTTAGATAGTCTTTTGGTAAAGCACCGGTTGCGTATATATGCAGCAGGCATAAGTGTATACATCCAGAGGTATTTAGGGAGTTTTAATTCCATAAGTAGACATCTTGCCATTTCAAAAAGTGTCTGCCATGATCTTTCCACAGTTCCAATTTGGTGTGGTGAATTAGGGGTCAATTTTTCATGTTTGATACTTTCAGTTCAAAGTCTTTATTAATAAATTCTGTACCATTGTCACAATATACCATAGGGGGCCATGTCAGTTAACGATTTTTTGGTTGCTAGCAAAGGATCAGATTTGTTCTTTAAGAAATAAACCATTATTAAACTGGAATAATTGTCTATAAAATTTAGTACATACTTGAAATTTTCCTGCCCATCATTTCCAACCTGAAAATCCGATCATTCATTTCATATTATATATCATATCGTGATATGCTTTGTTTGAGGTGAAGGTGATTAAAATTTAAAAAATAAGGATTAATTTTGTTCCAGTCATAAAAGGTCGGAGTTGGTGAAATACAAGCGCAACTAAATAAAATTTACCATCAATTTTTACTCACCATAGAAATTATCATCAAGTTGTTTAAGAATATCCATTTCGGGAATGCCAGTCATTGTTGTTTCTGTGTTTTCAGATTTCATTCGAGACGTTGTTTTCAGTAATTCTTCCTGCTTCTCCAAGATACTATCCAAGGGTCCAAGCACAAATGCTGTTTGATGCTTCCGTTTCTTGGTCAGTCTAGCATTCGTAGATTCTGTTAAATATAGAGAAGTCGTGCGCATTAAAAATTCTGTTAAACATAGAAAAGTCGTGCGCATTAAAAAATGTGAATCTCTACAATAATAATTAATAGGATTAAAAAAAAATGAAACATGGCCAATAAATTACCTGAAATGTTTTGATTTTGAGGTTGAATTTCATGAAATGTATAAACATTTTCATCTGATTCTGTTGGGATGATCACAAGTGGTCGATCAAACATCTGTGAAGGATTTTCTTTTGCTGATAATGAAGGTGATTCTGGTGTATCACGCATTGGTGATTCTGGTGTATCACGCATCGGTGATTCTGGTGTATCACGCATCGGTGATTCTGGTGTATCACATATTGGTGATGCTGGTGTATCATGCATTGGTGATGCTGGTGTATCACATATTGGTGATGCTGGTGTATCACATATTGGTGATGCTGGTGTATCACATATTGGTGATCGTGGAGTGTCTGGTATTGGTTTCTTTTTAATAAAGAAACAAAACAAAATTAATGGTTTTTATAAAAATAATAAACGAAAGAAAGATATAAACAAAGAATAGTGAAAGGAAAATACGAGACAAAAGTGTTGGAAAAGAAGAACGGTAAGAGTAGAAGAAGAAAAAGAAATGGGAAAGAAAAGAGAAAGTGAAGAAAATTAGAAAAAGGCAGAGTAGGTGGAAAAAGAAAGAAAAGGAAAAGAAGGAAAGGATGATAAAAAACAAAGGAGAGAGAAAAGAAGAGGACGAGATAAAAAAAAAGAAATGTTGGGAAAAATGAAAGATAAGAACAGGCGGATAAAAAGAAAGAGAAAGGAATGAGAAAGGAGGTGGAGAGAAAAAGATGGAGGGGAAAACTTTAAAAAGCAAAGGAGGAGGAGAAAAAAAAAAAAGAAAAACTAAGGAGGAAAATAAAAAGAGGAAAAGAGAAAGGATGACAAAAATTTAAAGAGAAAAAAAGACTGAAGGAGGAGAGAAAAAGATGGAGGGAAAAATTTTACAAAAAGCAGAGGAGGAATAAAAAAAAGAAAAACTAAAGAGGAAACCAGAAATAGAAGGGAAGAAAAAATGACAAATAAAAAAAACAAAACAAAGGGGAACAAGAGAAAAACATAAAAAAAAGTACAGGAGAAAGACATAAGAGAGGAGGAGGAAAACAGAAATAGAAAGGGAAGAAAGGATGACAAAAACAAAAACAAAAAAAGAAAGAAAAGAGGAAAAAAGAAGAGGAAGAGAAAAAGATTGTATCAAAATGATAGTTTTTGTTTTGGTACTTGTACAGTTTAATCAAGACATTAAAAAATTAAAATATCGAAAAATATGTTATATTGTACGTATCCATTTTAGATTAAAGATCTCTGAAAAAAATTTCACTTGATTTAATTGAGAAGTTTGTTTTTTTTTTACAGTGGAAAAACACATTTTTATGACTGCACTCAGTTTAAGGCGCCAACACTTCCTACCAATCTTTAATACTAGCTTTTCTTCCTAAATATCGAACCTTTTGCTCAGTAGTATAACAAATTGCTTTTTCGTTGTAAAAAAAAAAAACTATTTGATGAAATTAAGTGAAATGTTTTTTTGGAGAACTTAATTCCATAACAGATACGTACAGTATAACTTTTTTCAATATTTTCATTTTTTCATGTCTTGATTAAATTGTATAAGTACTGTTTTTTTTTTTTTACCTTCGTCTTGTCGGGAATCAGTTTATTTTCCAGTGCATCGTCCGTATTTGAACTCTCAAAATCAATGACCAATTCTTCTGCAGAAGAATCGCTGTCAACTTCATCCTCGGAAGATTGTACTTTTACAATGTGAAATGCCTTCCTTATTTCTTTGTTTTCCGAACCCACGTCAGCAATCCTTTCACCATCAACGTCAGCATCATTAATCTTTATCTTAATTCCCTCAAGTGTTTTCTCTTCAGCTTTTCCTCCAACATTCATACCAGTTATCCCTTCATCATCATTAATTTTTGTTGCAACTCCTTTGAGTGGTTTTTCCTCTTCCTTGCCATCAGCAATTGTATCATCATCATCATCATCATCACAGTTACTATTCTTCTCCATTTCAATTCCTCCGGGCAGTTTCTCTTCCTCTTTCATGTCATCCATACTTGAACTCTCAAAATCAATGATCAATTCTGCTGTGGACGAATCACTGTCACATTTCTCCTCAGAAGATTTATCTTTCGAAATACAAAAAGCCGTTCTTATTTTAGTAGAAACATCAATCCTTTCATCATCATTGTCGTTTATTTTAAATTCACCTGGACGTTTCTCATTTTCCTGGATATTTGTTCTTTCTCCTTGTTCATCGGAAACCGTTTCACCTATTTGTGTGTCCTTAAATGAATTGGTTTCTCTGCTCGGAGAATCTTTCTTTTGATCCAAATTACCAAGATTTGATGAGTTGTTTCCATTCGTTGAATTCCCTTCTTGCTGATTATTATTCTTGCTTTTAATTTCGTTAACTTCAATCAATTCTTTGTTATTTTCATCCGATAATCTGCGACCTTGAGATAGAGAATCTCCCCTTTCGCTGGTAGATACTGCAGGTTTCAAATTTGAACATCCATCATATTCTTCTGGTAAATCGCCTTTTGCATCTCTCTCATCACAAATAATCTTAGATTCTAATTGCGGACTCTCAGCCAAGTTTCCCTTTTCTGCAACTGGTTTCTTTGTCACAGTCCCAAAACTTGTGTGAGAAGTACTTGTTCCGAACGTTTCCAGAAATGAATCATCCATGATGTTAAATTCTTCAGATAGCGCATCATTGGTAGATCTGTCCTCGGATACTATCAGTATATCAGGTATGGGTGATGCCGGTGTTTCAGGTACTGGTGAGGCCGGTGTATACCGCATTGATGATGCTGGTGTATCACGCGTTGGTGATGCCGGTGTATCACGTGTTGGTGATGCCGGTGTATCACGCGTTGGTGATGCCGGTGTATCACGCGTTGGTGATGCCGGTGTACCACGCATTGGTGATGCCGGTGTACCACGCATTGGTGATGCCGGTGTATCACGCATTGGTGAGGCCGGTGTACCACGCATTGGTGAGGCCGGTGTACCACGCATTGGTGAGGCCGATGTATCACGCATTGGTGATGCTGGTGTACCACGCATTGGTGATGCTGTTATATCACGCATTGGTGATGCTGGCATACCACGCATTGGTGAGGCCGGTGTATCACGCATTGGTGAGGCCGGTGTACCACGCATTGGTGATGCTGTTGTATCACGCATTGGTGATGCTGGTGTATCACGCATTGGTGAGGCCGGTGTACCACGCATTGGTGTACCACGCATTGGTGTATCACGTATTGGTGATGCTGGTATACCACGCATTGGTGAGGCCGGTGTATCACGCATTGGTGAGGCCGGTGTACCACGCATTGGTGATGCTGTTCTATCACGCATTGGTGATGCTGGTGTATCACGCATTGGTGAGGCCGGTGTATCACGCATTGGTGAGGCCGGTGTACCACGCATTGGTGTATCACGCATTGGTGATGCTGGTATACCACGCATTGGTGAGGCCGGTGTATCACGCATTGGTGAGGCTGGTGTACCACGCATTGGTGAGGCCGGTGTATCACGCATTGGTGATGCTGGTGTATCACGCATTGGTGATGCTGGTATACCACGCATTGGTGAGGCCGGTGTATCACGCATTGGTGAGGCTGGTGTACCATGCATTGGTGAGGCCGGTGTATCACGCATTGGTGATGCTGGTACACCACGCATTGGTGAGGCTGGTATACCACGAATTGGTGAGGCTGGTATACCACGCATTGGTGAGGCTGGTGTATCACGCATTGGTGATGCTGGTGTATCATGCATTGATGATGCTGGTGTATCATGCATTGATGATGCTGGTACACCACGCATTGGTGAGGCTGGTATACCACGCATTGGTGAGGCTGGTATACTACGCATTGGTGAGGCTGGTGTATCACGTATTGGTGATGCCAGAGTATCTGGTACCAATGCTTCTGGAGAATCTTGTATTAGTGAAGTTGGTGTATCATGTACTGGTGATGCTGGTGTATCACATATTGGTGATCGCGGAGTGTCTGGTATTGGTTTCTTTTTAATAAAAAAAAACAAAACAAAATTAATGGTTTTTATAAAAATAATAAAAATAAAGAAAGATATAAACAAAGAATAGTGAAAGGAAAATATGAGACAAAAGTGTTGGAAAAGAAGAACGGTAAGAGTAGAAGAAGAAAAAGAAATGGGAAAGAAAAGAGAAAGTGAAGAAAATTAGAAAAAGGCAGAGAAGGTGGAAAAAGAAAGAAAAGGAAAAGAAGGAAAGGATGATAAAAAACAAAGGAGAGAGAAAAGAAGAGGACGAGATAAAAAAAAAGAAATGTTAGGAAAAATGAAAGATAAGAACAGGCGGATAAAAAGAAAGAGAAAAGAATGAGAAAGGAGGAGGTGGAGAGAAAAAGATGGAAGGGAAAACTTTGAAAAGCAAAGGAGGAGAAGAAAAAAAAGAAAAACTAAGGAGGAAAATAAAAAGAGGAAAAGAGAAAGGATGACAAAAATTGAAAGAGAAAAAAAAAAAGAATGAAGGAGGAGAGAAATAGATGGAGAGAAAAAATTTAAAAAAAGCAAAGCCGGAATAAAAAAAGAAGAAAAACTATGGAGGAAACCAGAAATGGAAGGAAAGAAAGAATGACAAATAAAAAAAAACAAAACAAAACAAAGAAGAACAACAGAAAAAGATTTAGGGGAAAAAATTTTCAAGTAGAGGAGGATGAGGAGGACAAAAGAAGACATGGAAAACAGAAATAGAAAGGAAAGAAAGGATGACAAAAATCAAAGAAAAAAAAGAAAAATTGAAAAAAGAGGAGGAAGAGAAAAAGATTGTATCAAAATGATCGTTTTTTTTTGGTACTTGTGCAGTTTAATCAAAATAGTAAAAAATGAAAATGTCGAAAAAAAGGTTATATTGCACATATCGTTATGGATTGAAGATCTCCAAAAAAAAATTTCACTTGATAGAGTAGTTTTTTTTTTACAGCGGAAAAACATGTTTTTATGACAACACGTTGAGGATAGTGATCATTGGATTTTTTAAAAATGCCGTGGGGCGATAACTCAGTTTAAGGCGCCAACACTTCCTACCCATCTTTAATACTAGCTTCTCTTCCTAAAAATCGAACCTTTTGCTCAGTAGCATAACAAATTGTTTTTTCATTGTAAAAAAAAAAAAAAAAAAATTAATAAAAAAACTATTTGATGAAATTAAGTGAAATTTTTTTCGGAGAACTTCATTCCATAACAGATACGTACAGTATAACTTTTTTCAATATTTTCATTTTTTCATGTCTTCATTAAATTGTACAAGTACTGTTTTTTTTTTTTTACCTTCGTCTTGTCGGGAATCAGTTTATTTTCAGGTGCATCATCTGTATTTGTACTCTCAAAATCAATGACCAATTCTTCTGCAGAAGAATCGCTGTCAACTTCATCCTCGGAAGATTGTACTTTTACAATGTGAAATGCCTTCCTTATTTCTTTGTTTTCCGAACCCACGTCAGCAATCCTTTCACCATCAACGTCAGCATCATTAATCTTTATCTTAATTCCCTCAAGTGTTTTCTCTTCAGCTTTTCCTCCAACATTCATACCAGTTATCCCTTCATCATCATTAATTTTTATTGCAACTCCTTTGAGTGGTTTTTCCTCTTCCTTGCCATCAGCAATTGTATCATCATCATCACAGTTACTATTCTTCTCCATTTCAATTCCTCCGGGCAGTTTCTCTTCCTCTTTCATGTCATCCATACTTGAACTCTCAAAATCAATGATCAATTCTGCTGTGGACGAATCACTGTCACATTTCTCCTCAGAAGATTTATCTTCCGAAATACAAAACGCCGTTCTTATTTTAGTAGAAACATCATCATTGTCGTTTATTTTAACTTCACCTGGACGTTTCTCATTTTCCTGGATATTTGTTCTTTCTCCTTGTTCATCGGAAACCGTTTCACCTATTTGTGTGTCCTTAAATGAATTGGTTTCTCTGCTCGGAGAAGCTTTCTTTTGATCCAAATTACCAAGATTTGATGAGTTGTTTCCATTCGTTGAATTCCCTTCTTGCTGATTATTATTCTTGCTTTTAGTTTGGTTAACTTCAATCAATTCTTTGTCATTTTCATCCGATAATCTGCGACCTTGAGGTAGAGAATCTCCCCTTTCGCTGGTAGATACTGCAGGTATCAAATTTGAACATCCATCATATTCTTCTGGTAAATCGCCTTTTGCATCTCTCTCATCACAAATAATCTTAGATTCTAATTGCGGACTCTCAGCCAAGTTTCCCTTTTCTGCAACTGGTTCCTTTGTCACAGTCCCAAAACTTGTGTGAGAAGTACTTGTTCCGAACGTTTCCAGAAACGAATCATCCATGATGTTAAATTCTTCAGATAACGCATCATTGGTGGATCTCTCCTCGGATACTAAACGTTTATGCAGCATGGAGCCTAAATAAAACGTGTGCCTTGATGCATGGTTAGGGTGAAGATTCCTCGCGGCCAAAGAGATTTTGTGGAAAGCACTGTTGATATCTCTGGTTGTTTGTTGACGGTAAAATGGCTTGTCAAGGAAGACCACCTTATGATCGTCTTTTTCAGAATCTACAAAATAATAAAATGAAAACATCTTTTATTTTACGAGCATTTTTCAACATTATCATATTCAGTTTAATGTCTGTATTACAGGCTGGCATACGTTGGATGATTTTTTAAATTTTATTTGCAAACTAAACTATCCTTGGCTATGTTTTTCTCAGCCTTCCCCTCCCAACTGACCTTGCTACCTTAACTGTTCAAGATCTAATCTTCTTCTAAAGTCATAAAGAAGAAAGCCTGTCAAAATCGACATCATTATTTTTAGCCAATAATTCATGACAACAAGTAGATCACTAAGAACTTAACACAATCTCTAGTCATGTTTTTCTGGACATTCTCTTGCCAACTGGCCCTGCTACCTTAACTGCTCTACATATACTAATCCAAGAATTCTCAGTCATTTCTTCAACATGTCAATATCATTGAAGACTATTTTCTTGCATATATCTCCTTCTACTATCCAGATTTCACCTTTCTCTAAAATCATCGGAAGAAAGGCTTGACCTTTACTTATGATCTGAAATGGAACTCGTACATCAAATCTGTTGCCAAGGTTGCTGGAAAAATGGCGGGATCCTTCTACCGTTCCAGCATATATCTTTACGTATATAAAAGCCAGGTACATCTAAGGATGGAGTACTGCTGCCACATCTGGGCAGGAGCTGCTAGAAAGACTTATCCTTCCTTGACCGAGTTCAAAATAGACTTTGTAACCTAGTGGGGGATGTCCTTTTCTCTTCCATGCAACCTTTTATCTACAGAAGAGACGTTACGAGCCTGTCTCTTCTTTATCACTATTTCCATGGCAAGTCCAATCTATGGCCCCCTCCTCCCGCTAAAACTTTCACGAAAAGCACCCCTCTACTTGTTGAAACCACTATCAATAATTTCCCCTACTCTTTATCTGTGGCTAAACCAAAACATAGATTCCATGAACATTTCTCTACCCTGTAACCTCTCTCTCACAGAAGAGACATTGCGAGCCTATCCTTGTTTTATCGTTATTTCCATGGCAGGTGCTCGTCTGAACTCCAATCTCTGCCCCCCCCCTCACCAATCTTTCATGAAAAACACCCGTCTAGCTGAATCCACTATGAAAAATTTCCCCCACTCTTTATCTGTGCCTAAATCAAAACGTGGATTCCATGAACAAAGCTTCTTTCTTAGAACTGCACGCCTGTGGAACTCTGTTCCGTATGCCTGCTTCCCACCTGACTACAACTTGGATGTCTTCAAGTCCAACATTAACAAATTCCTAATGAACCGCCCCCCCCCTTAAGTAAACACTTCATCAAATCTCCACACTAACGTAATGTATTTACAATAACCCTTATCCCTGACTGGCTTCCGGGCCTTGATAAGTGGTGACCACTGTGTAAAAAAAAAAAAAAAAAAAAAAGAATTTATAATTTGTTCTCGTCTCAGAATTTGTTAAAGGTATGAGAAGGAAATCACCTTCAAGTTGATATTCGTGTATATTGACGGGAACATCCCACGAATTTTCAAAGTGAGGAGCATGGTTATCAACCAAGCATTTCAGCACACTGGACGACACGACAATATGACATTGATATTTCTGAGCCAATCGCTGTGCATTGATATCGTCACTACAAACCTGCAAAAACAAAAAAAATGCCAAATTAACAAAATAAAAAGAAAAAACCTTCAATAAGTTTCCAGACTTTCTTTGTATGGGCACTTTTATTAATAGCACACATACGAAACTCAAAGTAATCTCCTTTGGCTGCAATGCACTGGTTGTACCGTTTCAACAAGTTCTGGAAGGCCCCATGGAAGTCCCCTTGTGTGAATGTGTTAATGACCCTTGTCACAGCCTCTTTCATCTCCTGTCTCATGATGACAGCCTCTTAAGGTTTTTCTTGAGCTCAGGTAATAACCAAAAGTCACAGGGAGCAAAGTCTGGACAATAGGGAGGGTGAGGAACTGTCTTGATGCCCATCTTGGTCAAATAGTCTGCGACAAGGATGGAGTTGTTGACTGGTGCATTCATGCAAATCTTCAGCATCTTCAGTTCTTCATGAATAATTGTGTGTACAGTTCCCACACTGACATCAAACTGTGTACTTATGTCTCTCTAGACACACAATGCACCTTATTCATGAAATTCTTTATTTGGCCAATCAACTCTGATGAAAATAACACTCAAGATGAGAACAGTAGTTTGAAGAATCCAAATAATACTAAGATTAATATCTTGCGTGAAAGAAAAAAAAATGGCCACCCATGGAATCATTAAGAAAATTGATATAAATGAACTTTAGTGCGCGCCTGATCCGCCCACCAAGTTTCAATTAAGAATGTCCAACAGTCTTTATTGTATCCTCAATCGATGATAAGCACATTTGAATACGGTATGTAAAAACTGTTAATAACTCTTACATGTTCCTCTCTTGATACTGCGGGAATTTGGGTTATGATGACCTTGTTATGTTCACAAATAAATTGGGGAGTGATTTGATAATTATCTTTGTGATGATTACGGTCTGGTGTGTCTGAAACCCAATTAAAATCAGACTTCTTAGAAAGGAGATAATCAGATGTTCTGGAAAAGGATATATTTGTTTGAAATAGCTGGGTGGCCTTGGCTATTGTAATCGAGTAATACAATCTCATAAATCGTCTTAATGAATGGTTGTTTGTAGCCGTAGCCTGTAATTTGCTTAAGCTTTAAACATACCTTTCAATGTTTCTTCCAGGCTGCTATACCCATCCATATTTATGACACACCAACCAATCATATTTTTGTGTTAAGGAAACCGTATATATTCATATTCATTTCATGAAAGTGTCCTTGCAGCTATTCCAATGGGTCATTTGAAATGTATGTAATCGTCCCATGAAGCACATGACACCACCAAACAAGTATGCTGGAAAGCCTACTTCTATTATCACAGCAGCAGGAAATTATATTTGGTACTTGCCTGGTTGTAAAATACGTTTAAATATATTTTAATTCATGTAGATTTCGAATTTATTACTACGGAGGGAATTCTCTGTTGAAAATTATTTTGTACCGAATACATAGTAGTGATTTCAAAAATTAAAAGAAAAAAATGATTTGGTTGCCATCAGCTAGAATCGAAACCAAAATATTTAGTGTGCTAGCTGCATTCCCTACTATTTGAGCTATCGTCGGATAGATAAGATTTAAAATTTAAACTCCTTGGCCTAACATTCACAGGGAACATGAGTTGGAACAGATACATTGAGAATATTGCCAAGGACGCTGCAAAGAAGATGGGCTCTCTCTACCATGCTAGAAAGCTACTTACGCCTAAAAGTATCCTGTACCTCTATAAGGCCACCATTCACCCATGTATGAAGTATTGTTGTCACATTTGGGCTGGTGCATCTGCTACTAGTCTCTCACCCCTGGGCAGTGGCCTCCTTCGTCTCGACAACTACTGGCTATAAACATGTGCAAACGGAACTATTCTCTCCTCAACAACCCGGCAATATATTAATATATGTTTATAGCCAGTAGTCGTCGAGATGAAGGAGGCCAGTTAAAGGAGATAGGAAAAGCAAAGTCCTCAGTGTATTTACGTCTCTCTTTACACAAGAACACTTCCACCTACTAACCCATTTCTCTCTTGTACACGCTACTAACAAAGATAGCAAATGAAGTTGCTTTTTAATAGAGAATGAAACTCCATTTCGTTGTCTATTATTCAATAGGTCCTTTAAGACATCACTATTCATTGAGCAACTACTTACAATTTGTCAGCGAAAGATAACTACTGTTTTATCGTCATAATAACAGGTATGTGATAAATTCCTTCAGTTAAAGTATCTGTTGGAAGAGGTTTTGTCAGGGGACACCAAATCATCTATCACCATCTAGAAAACGAGGGGAAGTAATGCAAGAATGAATTGTCTTGAGATATTTGTCAGAATGTCACAGGATATTTAATTTAACCCTTATCCTCGAGTGGCCTCTGGGCCTTGATAAGTGGTGATGCCTGTGTAAAAAAAAAAAAAAATAGATGCGTAACTTTCATCCCCAAAAATAACACAATTATTCATTATTTGCACTTTTGATAACAAAAAAAAAAGAAAAAAGTTTTATTCTATTTGAAATTTTATAAGAAATATAAATTATAAAATTATAAAAATGAAGTTTTTTTTTAATTTTAATAGATTTTTATTTGAATTTATGAAATTATAAAAATAAGTTCTTTTATATTTTAAAAATAAAAGTTTTTATTTGAATTTATGAAATTATAAAAATAAGTTTTTATATTTTAAAAATAATAGATTTTTATTTGTATTTATATAATAAATATATGTTTATGAAAGTATGAAAATAAAACTATTGAAATTAAAACAACAAAATTTCAAACATAAAAAAATATGCAATACATAATATTCCCCAAAATAGTTGATTCTCTACCACCACAATTGTGTTACTTTGTATCCGCATAATTTTTGTTAATTTTTATTGTATGCTTTTCAATAACATTCTTTTCTTCTATTTTATTTCATTAAATCGTTTCACAATAGAAATACTGAGGAACAATAAAAATGAAGGAACTGATTTGTATTGATACCGCATCCGATAGCACTACGCTGGAAGTTAGGAAGTACGTTAGCTGACTATAACCAAATAATACTGCACAAACACCAAAGTTTCTTACCTGATGATCATAAAATGGTGATTCATTCTTTTCTGATTGAGCCCTGTCTGTTGGGAATTTCTTTTGGAGAATCTCATAATCCAAAACGGTCTGTAGTTTTGCTTTGGGGAATTGAAAGCTAACCGGCATCTCACCCTTTGTGAAAACAAACAGAAACAAAAAAAAATCAATGCCATAAGTGTCAGGCAGTTAAAAGTGAAGCAGAGTTTTACAACTAAATGTAACCTAAGGTAGTTTATCCATTTTGCCATGGATTCTTGCAGTCTGTGGCGAAATGTTTTTATTTTTTTACTGTTATTTCACCTCAAACAAGGCACACAGCTATTTAGTCATATGGAGCAACTATTTGGGACCAAGTTGATAGAGTTTGCAGGGATACTATTTATGGAGTTGGGTAGTGAGATGTTTGTTTACATTCACTTGAATTTCAGGGAAGCAGAGGCGCAGGAGGAAATTCCAAAGTGTAGTAGTCTGAAGAAAAAAGCTATTTGAGTAGAAGTTTTTACGGCGTTTAGTGACTTCTACAGCGTAAGATTGAGATTTTGCTGTTTGTCACATTTGTCAAAGGTATTATTATCAAGAGGGTACTAGCGCTTTGAGTTCATCAGAACACTTGCCATTGAAAGATGCCACGTTTCGGCAATGGGACAGAGGTTGGAGTTTAGTTGATAGTACAGGACCTATTAGGTTGGTGACTCTTTTTTGAACTCTGTCTAAGAGCAAGAGACTAGTGGGAAATGCACCAGCCCAAATGTGGCAACAACACTCCACGCATAGGTGAATCATGGCCTTGTAGAGATACAAGATACTCTCAGGTGTTAGTAGCCTTTTAGCACGGTAGCAACAGCCCACCTTCCTTGCAGCAGCCTTGGCAATTACCTCAATATATTTGTTCCAATTCATGATGTCTGTGAATGTTAATCCTAGGAGCTTGTGGAAAGTACTTTACTTTTATCATTAGCCATGGCAATCAGTGGTTGAGAAGGTTTTTTTTTTTAATTATTAAAGAAAATAAGCTTAATCATGGCAGCATTGAATGTTACCAACCAGTTACAACCCCATTCCACTACAGACTTGAGGTCTTCCTCTAGAGTTTTAGCAATTTCCTTAGATATTTGTTCATTAGTTTTACCCTCGTGTCTGTTATAGAGCATGGTGTCATCAGCAAATATCCTCATCCCAGAGAAAATTTTATCAGGGAGGTCATTTATGACTATCAGGAATAATAAAGGTCAAAAGATTGAGCCCTGAGGCACACCCACATTTATATCATTTTGTTTTGATGTACGACCATCAAGGACAACCTGGATTTTTCTCTTATCTAAGAAGGATTTGATTATGTTAAGTACATGTCCAGCAATACCATAGGATTTGATTTTCATGAGACGACCATCCTGCCAAGCCCTGGATAAGATACTAGAAAAAATTCAGTTGTAAGTGACATTCTTTGAAAGGTCAATCAAAGCAGCAATCATCAGTGCAGCCAATACTCAAAATATAATTGCAAATTACTTAACACTCCTCTTGAATTGAAAGCCACGTTTAATTTCAGACGAGTTTCCGATGGGTAGCTATTCTGTACAAGTCCTGGAAATGAAGAATTTTCAGTGAGTAGCTGTTCTGTACAGGTCCTGGAGTTAATAATTTTGCAGGCAAAGAGCAAAATATCTTTGACATAAAAAAAGTATGTGTGGGAAAGCTAAAGATCCCGTATTTTTATGGAAAACTCTGGTTTATAATTCGTTGCTAGCAAAACATGGCTCCATTTGATTGGTTAGTTCATATTGTCAGTGTCTATAAGTAGAACCTTCCAATTTTTGGTGATCAAAAATATTGCAACAACTTCTACTCAGTTATTGCTAATGAAACAAAAGCATGCCACTACCGTGGATTAAATAAAGGGTTCCATTAAAAATTCTGTGCAGATTCCCCAGGTTCAAAAAGGTTGGGTGAACAACGTTTCAGCCGATGTAACCTAAGACTTGCAGAATTACTCTCTTTCGAACAGGAGCATCAAGTACAGTGGGCTAAAAAAAAAAAAAAAAAAAAAAAAATGGCCATTTACCTTTAATATATCCAAAACCAAACTTCTAATGCTCAAATGCCCATTTGCCACCGTTGAAATGAATGGCTCTCACCTTGATGAAGCACTCATCTTCAACAAACTTCTGAAACTAACCTTTACATCTAACCATGAAAGTGGGCAGGTTAAGGTTAGAGTTAGGGTTAGAAGGGGTTAGAGTTAGGGGGTTAGGGTTAGGGACATTAGAGTTTAGGGTTAGGAGGATTAGGGTTAAGGTTAGAGTTAAAAAAAGATACATCTGAAGAAAGTCTGAGGTTATGTTGGCCGAAACATTGTGTGAATAACACTGACGATGAGAACAACAATAATTTAAATTATCTAAAAATTTCAGAAACATGAAATACAATCAGATCACATAGTCTGTTTATGGTATCCATTGCACTAACCAGACACAACTAATGTTTGTTTAGTAGGATTGAAAAATGTGGCTTACCATTTGTAAGAGGATTTTAACAGGTTGTAGTTCATGTGCTGTCCTTTGATTTGTACTGATGGAGACTTTATCTATTGGAAGCCAGAAAGGACTGTATTCTTGAAGACGCTTCAACTTGGCCTCATGTTTTCTCTGTAATTAAGAAAAATTAAAAAAAAATTACAAGAGAAAAAATTTTTTTGTATTACTTGTTTTGATCGGATTATTGTTCTCATCTTGAGTGTTATTTATATAACATTTCAGTCGGTGTAGCCTTCGACCTTCATCAGGTATGTTGGTCGCCATCTTAAAAAAGAAAGAAAAGTTACTGGCAACCGAGATGGTTTCATATTCTTGAAGTTGTTTTTGTTAATTTTTGCTGTGGTTTTGGATGTGAAAAAAATTTGGTTGCCAACCAAAATTTTTTTCACACGTATGAAACCACGACAAAATAAACAAGATGGCGACCAACATGCCTGATGAAGGTCGAAGGCTACATCGACCGAAACGTTGCACAAATAACACTCAAAATGTGACCAATAGTTCAATCAAAACAAGTTATATAAACAATCAACTCATCTCAGAAAGAAAAATTACTTATTTAGAATTCAACCTAATTAAAATAACAAAACTACAGAAAAATTACTTATTTAGAATTCAACCTAATTAAAATAACAAAACTACAGAAAAATTACTTATTTAGAATTCAACCTAATTAAAATAACAAAACTACAGAAAAATTACTTATTTAGAATTCAACCTAATTAAAATAACAAAACTACAGAAAAATTACTTATTTAGAATTCAACCTAATTAAAATAACAAAACTACAGAAAAATTACTTATTTAGAATTCAACCTAATTAAAATAACAAAACTACAGAAAAATTACTTATTTAGAATTCAACCTAATTAAAATAACAAAACTACAGAAAAATTACTTATTTAGAATTCAACCTAATTAAAATAACAAAACTACAGAAAAAAAAAAAAAATAAAATAAAATAAAATAAAAAAATAAAATAAAAAATAAAAAAAATAAAAAACTAAATAAGAAAAAAAAAATAAAATGAAATAAAAACTAAATAAAAAAATAAATAAATAAATAAAAAACCGCTTCAACATGTATTTCTATAAATTGACAGAATGAAAAAAAAAAAACTCGAAACTATTTATGATTGGTTTGGTTTTCTTCGTTTGGTTTATAACATATCAATATTTTTTTAATTTTCTTCCTTTGAAGATTGTAACGCTGGGTATGGGGCAGCCAAACCAGCTGCCAACATTGCCCGGCTTTTCATTGAAACCAACCGAGAGCTCTTTTTAGTATCCTCGCTGTTCCCTCAAGTGCAATTGTCTGGATTTCTTTTGCACTTGGTTCACCAGGAATATTAGTTAGGTAGTTCTTCTTCATAAGTCCTGTAGCACCTATAATAACTGGTATGATTGATATCTCCTTAAGATTCCAGTTTCTTTTCATATCATACATGAGACCTTGATATTTGGTCTGTTTCTCCCTTTCAGTTCTGTTCAGACCTCAATCATTAGGGACACTCACTTCAATCAAGGTTGCAACTCTCTCTGACTTATTTCATATAACTATGCCAGGTTTCACAGCAGCATTTTCAAGGTAGGTGGCTGTAGGGATTACGTGGTCGTAATGTATGGTATGTAAGTCATTTCCAACTGTTCTTTCAGGTTGATGTTCCCAGTACTTGCTGCTACACTGGATGTTTATTTTTTTACAGATGGTTCAATGGAGGTACTTACACACTCCATCATATCTCGCTGTGTAGTAGCCATCCCCTAAAAGAACCTTGCAGCTTGATATGCCAAATAAGGTCGTTTTGGTAAAATTTTTATGTTTCAAATTCTTTAAATCATCAAATTTTTATTCATAGTGTTTGGTTGCTTTATGGCATATCAACCTTTTTCAGGTTATTTAATGCTGAATTCAGTCATTTTAGAAAAGGTTTTTGTGCTTTAAGTTCTATATACCTTCTAATATTTATTCATGCAAATTACTCGGGGTCTCTATCCAGTTATGGCTGATAGAACGAGAACATACTACCTCCCGTGAAGTAAATAAAGAGTTCCGTTCAAAATTCTGTCCAGATTCCCAAGTTTGACAAAAACATTCGTGAGTTTGACAAGATACACTCAAAGAAGGTCGGAGGTTACATCGACCGAAACATTGTGAAAATCACACTCAAAATGAAAAAAGTAATCTAAAGAATCCAAATATGTTTAAATGTAATGTGAACAAACATCTCTCTGTTCAACTCACTACTATCCCAAATAGTAGCTTCTAATATTTCAAGTGGCAATATGCTTTGTTTTGGAAGAAAAAGAGTATAAAAAAAATTTTTTGATTAATAATAAAAGTCAAAAACATCAAATTGCAAACCTGCATGTATTCCGCAGCAACTTCTTGTAGAAAAGCATAATCTTCTTTAAATTCCAAACTGACTTTCTGCAAATACTCAGAGAATTCCTTCTGTTCTTTCTGAACTTTTTTATGCAATTGCTGCAGAATATGAAAATAAAAACAAAATGTTTTTAAAAAGATACTAAGACAATACCTCCTGACCATGCTGATGCAAGTAAAAAAATAATACATGTCAAAATATTAATATATGTATATAACCCTAACGTGAAAACACTAGAACACAACATGTTTTCTACTAGTTCTATCTAATAGGTGCTTTTGTTTGTGAGGACATAATTGGCTTAAATTTCTCTTGATTTTGGATGTTTAAAATTTTATCTCCATTTTTCTTGTCATATACCATATATTTAAAAATTAACCCAATAGAATATAAGTTCTTTATTTCATTCTAAAGACTTGTTTTTTAGAGGATTTAGAAATATTCCCTTTAAAAAAACTTATTTAAAAGGTTCTGTTTGGAAATTTTTATTCTTTTTATTTTTAAGACATTACATATGAGATATTTGCATAGTCAAAGTAGGAGGAAAATACATATATAGAGAGAGAGACACTTATACATCAATTGAGAGTGAAAAAATTATTTATACTAATACTAAAACATTGATTGCTTGTCATGATGATGGTTTGTTTGTCATATTCTTTGAGGGCATATTTTTATACTAATAAACCAGATAGGGGTTTGAAACTAGATTTAATTAGTGCTTTGGAGGCCTCCTTGTGTAGATTTGGTGATCTTTTCAACCAATGCATTTCAAATGAAAACGTTATGACGTACTTATGTTTGAAAGGCAAGATAAGTTAGTTTTCTACTTACATGGATAAGTTTTCATGCTTTAATTTATTTTAAAGTGTTTATTTTTACAAATGAAAGCAGTGTACAACACATTACTGTCATCAAAGGTAAGATAAGTTCCTCTTAAATAAGAAAATAAGGTACTTGTACAGAAGTCTACCCAAATGAAAAAACAAATCTTAACTGTGACGCAAAAAAAAAAAAAATGCCATGCAACAAAAATCATGTAAAATCGAGTAGTTTAACTTTGAAATAATAGGGTACTTGTACAGAAGTCTACCCATATGAAAAAACAAAATTTTACCCATAACGGAATGAACATGCTGTGCAACAAAAAAAAATCACATAAAATCATTGTGTAGCTTTATTTTTAAATACCAAATAAAGTACTTATAAAATGATTTTAGTAGTGCTCTGAAGGCCTCCTTAATTTTTATCAGTGCTTTCAGCAGTGTTCTGGGGACTCCTGAGTTTTTTTTTTTTCACTGATAACTTAAAGTAATTTTTCTTCTAGTTTTAGTAGTGCTCTGAAGGCCTTACTTTTATTTTATGCTTTTAGTAGCGCTCTGGAGGCCTCCTGATTATTTTTTTCACTGCTCATTTATGAAATTGTTTTTGTTGTATTCATTATATTTTGCTAGGAAGTGGTAGATAAGCTGGATTTATTTTTTTTACATAGGCATCAACACTTATCAAGGCAAAGAGGCCACTCGAGGATAAGGGTTAAAGAGTGTACAGTAGAGATTAGACAATATAGTAACTGTTAGTAATGGCGATTCAGTAAATTTGTTAACTTATATGAAACAGCTCATCAAAAACTTGTTTACGTTAGACTTGAAGACAACCATATTGTAGTCAACTGGAAAGCAGGAAAACGGAAGACAATTCCACAGGCGTGCAGTTCTAAGAAAGAAGCTTTGTTCATGGAATTTACACTTAGATTTAGGCACAGATAAAGAGTGGGGGAAACTAGTGATAGTGTTTTCTGGTAGACGGGTGTTTCTTGTGAAAGTTTGGCGAGGGGGGACCATAGAATGGACCTCAGCCGAGCACTTGCCATGAAAATAACGATAAAGCAGAGACAAACTCGCAACATCTCTTCTGTGAGAAAGAGGTTGCAAGGAAGAGAAAAGGACATCTCCTACGAGGCTACGAAGTCTATTTTGAAATCTATCAAGGCAGGATAAGTCTTTTCTCGCAGCTCCTGCCCAGATGTGGCAACAGTACTCCATTCTTGGACATACTTGGCTCTTATATAGATAGAGAATTGCATCAGCAGTGAGATATCTACTGGATTGATAGAAGGATCCCACCATTTTTTCAGCGGCCTTGGCAACGGATTTAATGTATGTGTTCCATTTCAGATCAGGAGTAAAGGTCAAGGCCAGAAGCTTGTCAAAACATGAGGCCTCCCCAAGACGAGAGCCATTCATTTCAATTGATGCAAGATGGGAATCAGAGTGTTGATGATGTAAAGATAAAAGCTTGGTTTTAGATGCATTAAAAGTAACAAGCCACCTCTTTCCCCATTGTACCACTTGCTCAAGATCAGAGGAGAGAGAATCAGAGAACTTGGTCGTTTACGATCTTAGATGTGCTACCATAGATAATAGTGTCATCAGCATAGATGTCTACGAATGATGTAAGGATGTGATTTAGAAGACTATTAATATAGATCAGGAAGAGAGTTGGGCCCAGGATGGACCCCTGAGAGACGTTAGCATTAATACTAAGAGCTTCTGATTTCTGCCCATCAACTACTACTCTTATGAACCTATCAGAGAGAAATGATTTAATAATTGAGAAGACATTCCCAGCTATACCGTAGCTGGAGATCTTGTGAAGTAAACTTTATGCCATACTCTATCAAAGGCCTTTGATATGTCAAGAGCAATTGCACTAGAAAGGTAGCCTCCATCAAGAGATTCGCTAATCCTATGAGAGATAACTGTAGATCTAGCAGAACGGAAACCATATTATGTGTAACTAAGAAGGTTATTTTTGCTAAGATGGTTGATTACTTCTCTATTTAACAGATTCCAGCAACTTACTCATGATGCACAGGAGACTTATTGGCCTGTACTGTGAGGAAGATGAGCGATCAATTGAATTCTTAAATACAGGGCATACTGATGAGATTTTCCAGGGCCAGTTGCTTTACTGGTATCAAGGTTTTTGATTAGCTTGGCAACATCACGTACAGATATTTGTATATCACATAGCATGTTTTCTGATACAGGAGGAAATACTGGAGGTTGGCAGCCTTGGTCGCAAAGGGTAGAATTAGCTGCAAAGAGTTTGGCTTTGTCTGATGCTGACGAGATTACCTCAGGTCCATTTATGAGAGTTGGGATAGAGCATACGCTTCTGTTCAGGATTCTGTTTGCTATTTGCCAAAACTGGTGGGAACCAAGCTGCTGCTCAGCTACTTTGGACTTGATGGACTGAGCATACAACACTTTTACGTTCTTTATTACTCTTTTACAGTGGTTGTCTTATATATTATTACATTGGTTTTAAAACAAATGAGTTCCAGGATAATGAGAAATAAGAAAAACACCCGTCTAGCTGAATCCACTGTGAAAAATTTCCCCCGCTCTTCATCTGTGCCTAAATCAAAACGCGGATTCCATGAACAAAGCTTCTTTCTTAGAACTGCACGCCTGTGGAACTCTGTTCCGTCTGCCTGCTTCCCTCCGGACTACAACTTGGATGTCTTCAAGTCTAATGTTAACAAATTCCTAATGAACCGCCCCCTTAAGTAAACACTCCATCAAATCTCCACACTAACGTAATGTACTTGCAATAACCCTTATCCCTGAGTGGCTTCCGGGCCTTGATAAGTGGTGATCACTGTGTAAAAAAAAAAAGTTTTAAAAGGAATATGTTGAGTACACTTTTTTATACTTCTTTACTAGCGGGACCTGTGGAAATTCCACAGGGGACTCATTCATATGTAATATATTAATCTTGGCATTCTGTTGATATTCTGTAGATGCTCTAATATTACTGTAAGTCTTTGCTAAAACTGCACAAATATTTATCTAAGCTAGCACGAACGCTCGGCGAAGCCCGGTCATAAAGTATGCTTAAATATAGTTTAATTCTTGCAGATTTCGTATATATTATTATAGAGTTAATGTTCTATTGATTTTTATATGTTATAAAGTTGCAATTTCAAAAATAAAAAAAATATATCCATATAATAGAAACCAAAACCAACACATATGAAGAATTTTTGATAAAATTATTTATAAAAACAAATAGATTATTTAAGTGCAATCAGCTATAATCGAAACCGAAACCAAACCTTATGAAGATTTCGCATATATTATTATAGAGTTAATGTTCTATTGATTTTTATATGTTATAAAGTTGCAATTTCAAAAATAAAAAAAATATATCCATATGACTTGAGTGCTTGAATTGAAACCGAAATAAAAACTTATGACAAAAAATATCTATATCTATAACTTGAGTTTCTTCAGTCATAATAGAAACCAAAACCAACACATATAAAGAATTTTTGGTAAAATTATTTATAAAAAAAATAGATGACTTAAGTGCAATCAGCTATACTCGAAACCGAAACCAAACCTTATGAAGAATTCTTGGTAAAATTATTTATGACAAGAAATGCAATATATAACAATTAAATAACCCAGATGTAAGCACGACACAGAAAATAACACACATGCTATCGTCTTAATATATAGATTATTTATGACCCCGATCAATAATCTGAAACAAATTCTACAGCAATAAATTATTAATATAGTAGAACACTCAGTAAATAGAATATGTTACATAAAATAGTGCTCAATTTCTTAGATGTAACAGGTGAGTGCAATAATGTAGTTGGTCACTTGGAACGCCATATTCAATACTCTAAGTATAGCTGGTTTTATAATATAATTTTACACAGTCTTATGTTGAATCTAACAGTGCTCAATAATCAAATTCTACCCAATTTATACCATAAACGATTACTATACTACCACCTTACATTCATTAAAACATATCCTCAGGTAGCCTTTGGACCTTGATAAATGGTGAGTCCCAATTCAAAATAAAAAAAAACACATAAAAATAGATGTCACATGTAGGCGTTGTTTGTTTGGAGTGAAAATAAATACCAAAAAAGAAACATATGCTACAGATCAGACAAGAGAGAACCAGCAAGATGTTGGTCACCAATGCTCTTCGAAGTGCTGCAATAGTATTGTTGACACTAATTTAGTCCCTGATGACCTGAAGCAAATAATATTGCCTTTTTTTTTCTTTTTGCTATAACCCGCTTCAGATTATACTGAATCTGAATATAAAAGTTTTGTAACTGTGTCTTAGGTAGTTTTTTAGTTTTAGTGGGACAGAAAAGATGATTTTAGTTTGTATAATAGTTGTTTGAAACTAAATTATAAGCAACTTACCAGAAATCGGGCATACTGACGGCAGCCTCGTTCTGGTTGTTTTTTCTTGTACTCAATGAATTTTGTGAGATAAAATACTTGGTCCGGATTACTGAGTAGGGAATAGCGAGGATACGGCATGCGCTTGCGACCATATAACATATTCTGTGAACTGAATGAGATAAACAAAAATACAAATCAAACAAAAAAAATCTTTGATATATTTTCTTTTTCATATTATTTGGATTCATCAGACTACTGTTCTCATCTTGAGTGTGATTTTCACATTTCGATCGATATAACCTCCGACCTTCTTCAGGTGTATCTTGTCAAACTCGGGAATGTTTCTGCCGAACTCAGGAATTTAGGCAGAATTTCAAACGAAACCCTTTATTTACTATACGGGGGTAAGATGATCTTGTTCCGTCTGCTATGACTGGATATAGGTCCTAAGTAATTTCAAATTGTATTTTTCGGTCGCCCACACTGAGAATTGAACCTTCAACCTTCAGGAGAATATCATGTTTACAATTGATTTTTCCAAGTACTCTAACCATTGCTCCACAGGTCCTTGAGAATGATACACCCATGAAGTAAGTCGAAATTCCATCCAAATTACTGGGTTCGACAGAAACATTCCAGAGTTCGACAAGATACACCTGAAGAAGGTCAGAGGTTACATCGACTGAAACGTTGTTGGTATAGTCACATTGAAAGAAGAGAGGATAGTTGAAAGGTGAAAACTCAAGGAAAACATGAGGCAAAGTGGTAATAGTAAATTTGAAAGAAAGAGGGATAGATAAAGACCTGGGTAAAGATAGGTTAGTTTTTAAGTTAATTTCTAAAAGCCGTTCAATGTATGCCGGTAAGTAAAATGGATGTTAAACCGAAGTTTTAAGGTTAAGAAATGTTTAAGACAATATATAAAGAGTTGATCGCACGATAGAAAGTAAAAGATATTTAAGAAATTAAAACACAAAAATAATGCTATTTATTTCTTATTTACAATGAATATAATTGATGAATAAGATTGAATTTTATTTTAGTAGGAAAACAGAAAACTATACTTTAGTTTTATTCTACCAAATTTGAGATATAGTACAAAATAACCATTGACCCATTGGGTCAAACGTTGATGAATTTTAAACAAGTGTATAGATTTAGTAGCCTTAAATGATTATGAAAATATTTAGATAAAAGAAATAAAACCAAGTACACCATCAATTTTCTATAAAACAGAAATTAGTATCAAAGTTTGTACATTAAGGGTATACGTTTAATATTTCCATTCTCTTCTTTATTCATGTTATTTATTTATGTAATCTTCTTACTCTTTTATGCTGCTATTGCTACTACTACTCCATCTACTACGATTTCTCATCTCTTTCACTCTTTTTACATCATCTGAAACATTCAATATGAAAACAAGCAAGCAGAAATAGGTCTAATAAAAAGTTTTACTGTGAAGAGGCCTAACAAATAATCTTGTTACAAAAAAGGCCTAACAATTAATCTTGTTACAAAAAAGGCCTAACAAGTAATCTTGTCACAAAAAGGCCTAACAAGTAATCAATCTTGTCACAAAAAGGCCTAACAAGTAATCTTGTCACAAAAAGGCCTAACAAGTAATCTTGTCACAAAAAGGCCTAACAAGTAATCTTGTCACAAAAAGGCCTAATAAATAATCTTGTTACAAAAAGGCCTAACAAGTAATCTTGTTACAAAAAGGCCTAACAATATTGTTACAAAAAAGGCCTAACAAGTAATCTTGTTACAAAAAAAGCCTAACAAATAATCTTGTTACAAAAAAGGCCTAACAAGTAATCTTGTTACAAAAAGGCCTAACAAGTAATCTTGTTACAAAAAGGCCTAACAAATAATCTTGTTACAAAAAGGCCTAACAAATAATCTTGTTACAAAAAGGCCTAACAAATAATCTTGTTACAAAAAAGGCCTAACAAATAATCTTGTTACAAAAAAGGCCTAACAAATAATCTTGTTACAAAAAAGGCCTAACAAATAATCTTGTTACAAAAAGGCCTAATAAATAATCTTGTTACAAAAAGGCCTAATAAATAATCTCACCACAAAGAAATATAATAAATAATCTATTTATAAAGAGACATAATAAAGAATATACCTTTCAATTGTTTTGGTTGGTTGGTTGGTTGTTTTTGTTTTACAGCATATCAACCCTTTTCAGGTTATTTAATGCCGAATCCAAAGATTTTGAAGAAAAAATTTTCACAGAATATATTTATTGTTTTCAAGTCGGTTTCTATTTAACCCATAGTTGGAACCCTAACAGGTACTACCACTCCGGGTCAGAGTGGACCTGGGGGCAATGGTAATTAAAGGGTGGCTCCACACTCCCCAAAGCCCACAAGCTGGGGTCTCACCACTGGATATAGTTTAAGGTCATATCCAGGACCCCCATTGAGAGACTTTTACCCTCTGCAGGGGGGGGGGGGCAGTCGGTGTATTCTAATGCCCCACCGACAGGGCCTCAATTGTTTTGGATATACTATGGAAAAATTAATAGTTCATAGACATAAAACATAGCTTGAAAACAAAGGCTATTTATACCTGAATAAACATCATAGAAAACAGAAAAACTTACCGTTCTTCTGGTGGTGGAGGTGATACTGACTTTAAAGAATTTTCACACGACGATGGTGGTTCACGCACACACTGCGATGCCTTCTTTCCATCAAAAATGGAAACAACTTCCATGCTTTCAGGTGATGCACTGCCAGTTTCTGCAAGTGAATCCTTAACATTATTCGTATGAATATCCTGGTTGCTCTCCAAATCACTGACATGAGTTTCAGAACCAGAATGCTGAGAAATTTGGCAAGATGCTACCATGTCCGATTTCTTGTCGAAGTTAAGTTCGGTCGGATCCTTGTCCGTTGTATACGAGTATGGGCCAAGCTCTTTGAATTTGCTGAGGATTTGCTCTGAGAAATCAGTTTCAATGGAAATATTTTTGTAACTCTCTTCGGTGAAGAACAAATCGCTAGAACCCAGATCGGGAGGGACAAGGTCCCTGATGGAACAAAAGAAATAAGTATAGAAAATGATATGAAATATATAAGCATATATATAAATTGTGAGCACGGATTGTGCTTTCTAGATATTATATGTAATCTTGTGTTTATATTGTTTCTTGTATTTATCATCGGTAATCTATAATATCTAAAGGACAGTTGTCTGTGTGTATGTAAGTATGGTTGTATGTTCAGCTAAAACTGAAAAATGACAAAACAAATACACACAAAGTTTGTATTATTTTCTTAGCCATGTTGCACCAGATGAATAATATGTATGTGTGTATGTCCAGCCAAAAGTAAAAAAAAATTTTTTAAAATGACTAAACAAATATCCATAAAGTTGATATTTTCTGAGCATTGCCCTGGATGAATATCCAAAATTTAGAAAATATATTCATTTAATGACATTATACAAGCATATAACAAAAATAGAGGTGAAAAAAAAATAAGCATACAACAAATATTACCAAAGGCAAGATAAGTTATTACTTACCTGGATAAATGTTTTGTGTTTTAACTTATTTTAATGTATTTATTGACTTTGAAACAAAATTAATAGCAAGTCTGTTGAGTTAAGATGAAAAAATATTGGTCATTTGAAGTTGAACCCTCGATAATTGCTAAAAAATCAAACAAAATACTGATACAAATCCATTCAATAAATGTCATCATATGAAAGTGTATTTTTGACTTTCAAGGGTTCAAGTGTCTGCATGGAGACCGCCATTTACTTTTGTTTCAACACAGCAAACTTTACACTACTTTTGTTTCAAAGTAAATTAACGCTTAAAAATAATTTTAAACACAAAAATATTATTCAGGTAGGTAGAAATGTAACTTATATTGCCTTTGGTAACATTTATTTGTTATACAAATATTTTATCAACAGCCCCCGTTTTTTTCTTTGTTCACTATTATAACAAATGCCTAAAGCTTTTATCACGATAAACACATTCTGCGAAAGAATAATAATTATTATAATTAATAATAATAATAATTAATAATAATATTAATAATAATAATAATATTAATATTAGTAATAATAATAATTAATAATAATAATAATAATAATAATAATAATAATAATAATAATTAACAATAATAATAATAATAATTAACAATAATAATAATAATAATAACTGCTGCAAAGGCAAAACATAAAACACTACATGGAACCAAGAACACTGAAACCGCATATCTATAAATTCTCTAACCCAACCCTATCGCCATTGCCACATCACCGCCCCCCCCCACTTCACAGACCAAGACCAAATAACCAAGTAGAGTCAAGGTGGAAGGAAAGATTGAATAACTGACGACCCCAGCCGAATAAATGCGAAGAGATCTGAGACCTTGGGGAGACTTATTGCAACGATCAATAGCTGCTACCAACGAGAAATTAATGGCAAGCAGCTGTTGCGATAATGCAAATTTATTTACAAATGTTATCGAAAGAGGTGGAGAGTACCAGAAAACTGGGGAGACTTGTCACTCAGCTTCCAGGGAACACCACAGGCTGTTTTCAGGGAAAGATCTCTGAAGATCTGTGTGAAAGCTCCTTGTGAGCCAATAATTAAATAAGGTACTTATGCAGAATAGGGACAGTGTTATACTGACATATTTGGAGTGAAAGATCCGTTTAAAAAAAAAAATTTTTTTTGCTTCTGTCATTTCCATTAAGCCCAAAACGATTCAGTATTCAACATAGAATTATTTCTTTGTTATTTATAAGTTGATATATTTTGGTTAAGGGTTCAATCATTTTTTGGTTTTCTAATGCTTTTAGTGAATATGATAAATTTTTTTCGTTTACTTTTAGTGATTAGCTTGAGAGCCAAGTCAATAGCAATAATTTCACCACTTTATATTGACGCTGCATTTATTCATCTTTTAGTTTTCCTTCACAGGATATGGTAGGACTCCCTACTTTTTGACTCTTGGAGTCGTCAGTGTATATAGATATAAGGTTAGGATGATTGATTCTTATGTTTTGAAATTCTTGTGGAATATTATTGGTTCCTTTTCTTCTTAACGCATATTTGATCATGTCTAGTAGAATTTGGTGTTATTTTAATTGACATCGCGAAATTTTGTGAACAGTATTTATGTTTATCTTTTGAGTCAGTTTTTTAAGTTGTAGGCTGAATGGTTTGATTGCTTTGCAGTTTTTCCTAAATAAGGTTTCACATTCCAAGCTGAAGCTACATACAGGCTAAGTGGATTTGAAGCTATTGGATGAAATATTGAAGAGTTAGTTTCACCTTTCTTAAACAATCTCTAACAATTATGTTCCCTAAACACACACATCAAATATGTTGCCAAGATCTCTGGAAAACTGGTTGGAGCACTCTATTCCAGTAGATATCTCACTGCTGATGCAATTCTCTATCTGTATAAGAGCCAGGTATGCCCTAAAATGGAGTACTGTTTGGGCAGGAACTTATAGCAAACTATTGCGACTGCTATAACAGGTTTGTGTGTGGCATGAACACACATGTAAAAGGAAACAGTAGAAGAATTATCACCCCTTATTGACCTGTCTTCTACAGACAGAGGGCGCTACTAATTTTCCTGGTATTTTTTTTTTTACATTAGGTCCACCTCCACAATTTTCTTTAAAATGATGAATTTTAAAGGTTTTCGACTATGCTAAATACGAAAATCGCATCGAAATTAAGCAAGTAGTTTTCGAAACAAAAAAAAGTATATTATGCATTGTATTCTTTGGCACATAGATTTGTTTATGTTGTGCACGCATGTAAAACATGCTCGCCAAAGAATACAATGCATAATACAGTTTTTTATATCTTCAAAACTACTTGTCTCAGCAAAATTTCAATATAATTTTCGTATTCAGCATAGTCGAAATACTATAACAGTGGCCATTTTAAGGAAAATTGTGGAGATGGACCTAATGTAAAAATTTACCATTTTCCCTTTTACTTCTCTCTCTACTTCTGTTTCTCGCTTTCTTTTTTAACCTCATCATGTTCACGATTGCACGTGATATCGCATTGGCCTAAAAAAATTCATGCCTGTCTGCATGTGTATATATTCGGGATAAGATAACTTAATATCTCCAACAACAATAATGAACAATTCAATTAATTTCTCTAACAACTTGAATGGACAATCCAGGACTATGTCTGACCACACGCATACACACACAATGAACATTTCAGGATTATGCATGATTATATGTGTACACCCACACACATGCTTTTATGTCTTTTTCCATTGTTCATAAATAAATGTATTGTTGTGTATAGTGCTCGTCTGAGCTTCAATCTCTGCCCCCCCCCCTTCGCCAAACTTTCACGAAAAACACTTATCTGGCTAAAACCACTGTCAATCATTTCCTACCCTCTTTATCTGTGCCTAAACCTAAATGTAGATTCCATGAACAAAGTTTCTTTCTTAGAACTGCACGCCTGTAAAACTCTCTTCCGATTGCCTGCTCTCCAGCTGACTACAATCTGATTGTCTTCAAGTCCAACGTAAACAAGTTCTTGATGAACCGTTCCCCGTAAGTAATCCAATTTACAAAATTCCCACTACTTACATTTACTACGCTATAATCACATTGACTAATGTATACCTATTGACCTTTATCCTCGAGTGACATCCAGGCCTTGATAAGCGGTGATTCCTTTGTAAAAAGAAACAAAAAAAATAAAAATTGTATGTTGTTGTGTCATTTTAATGCCGGAGTCAAGAACATGTAAAAACTTGCTCAGTGCGCCCTATCCAGCCTTGATAGAGTTCAAAACCGGCATCGAAACCTAGTAGGTGTTGCCCTTTTGTCTCATCCTCTTTCTCACAGGAGAGATGTTGCAAGCCTGTCTCTGTTTTATAATTATTTTTATGGCAAGTGCTCGACTGAACTACAATCTATGGTCCCTAATCATCTTCTTGGCCTTTTGGCCAAGATCAAAGTGTAGACGACTACAGGCCCATAACTCTGCTAAACACAGAGTTGAAGATTTTGGCCAAGGTCCTGTCGAATCGGCTGCAGGTTGTTATCGACGAGTTGGTTGAACCGGAACAGAACTACGCTGTGAAGGGGAGATCGATTCAGAACAACTTGCACCTGATCCGCACGATCCTAGAGGGGGGTATAGATGACGACACGGAAGCCGCGCTGATAAACTTAGATCAGTCCAAAGCTTTCAATAGGGTCGACCATAGTTTCCTGACATCTGTCTTAGAGGCCGCCGGTTTTAAACCGGACTTTTGCAAGTGGATCTCCATAATGTATCGACAGCCCATGGCTGTCGTGCAAGTGAACGGAAAGCGCTCGAAACCCTTTGTTATCTCTCGGTCGGTTCGTCAGGGTTGTCCACTGTCGCCCCTGCTTTATGTCCTGGCTTTGGAGCCTCTTCTCCGCAAGCTGAGACATGGGGAGGCAAATTCGGCCCTGCGCGGAATGGCTCTGCCTGGCGGCTCAGCTGCCAAGGTATCCGCGTTCGCCAATGATGTCACGGTCTTCGTGTCGGGCTTCAGAGACATTGAGGTCGTGTCGGAGGCACTCACATTGTACGAAAGAATCACGGGGGCCAAGATAAACCGCAACAAGTCGGTAGGACTGCGGTTGGGCGCATGGAGTGGCAACGCAAACCTCCCTGCGCCCTTCAGCTGGACAGATGGCCCGGTCCGGATCCTCGGCGTGTGGTTCGGACCGGGTCTCCAGCTTGACAAGAATTGGTTGGAGGTACGGTCAAAGGTGGAGGCTGCAGTCAATTCGTGGCTTCCTAGGAAACTTTCCTTAAAGGGTAGAGCTGAGGCGTGCGCCACTTACGTCTTTCCTCTCATCCTTTACCGACTGGCCGTACTTCCCCTGCCTGCACAACACCTAAAAGCTCTTGTCGAACTCTTGTCCTCGCTCCTTTGGGACAGAGGAAGACACTGGGTGAGCAGACAGGTCTGTATTCAACGTCCGTGTGAGGGAGGCTTGGGAATGCCGGACTTGAAGTGTCATCGAGATGCTGAGAGGCTGGCCTTCCTGAGCCACTATATGCAGGATGACCAACCGTGGCACCCCGTGGTTACTGCCGCCTTCCCCGACCTCGTTCTCGACCCTTCCATCGAGAGCCATCGCAGGCCGCGGGGAGAATCTGCGTACATGAAAGAGTGCCGAGCCGCGCTAAAACGACTACCAAGGTCCAGTGACCTTGTGACTGCTACCCGTAGGGAACTCCACAGGGATCTAGTGAAGGGGGCCGCTGACGACCCGCTATGCGCGCGTTTGGGGTGGCAGCAGAGTGAGATCCGCTCCGCGTGGAGCTGGGCGCCAGGTTCGAGTCATCTGAACAATTCGGAGTTCTCTCTGACCTGGCGATTGGCCCGAAATGCACTTCCACTCAACAACATACAATGCAGTTCCGGGTTTTTGGAGTCGCCTGATTGTCCCCGTTGTGGGACAACGGCCGTAGAAACTACAGATCACGCTTTCTTCGATTGCCGCGAACTCCGCCAGTACTGGTCGTATGTCAGCGGAGTGACGGCTCGCATCGATCCTGAGCATCCTCGCCCAATTACTGTATCCAATGTTGTGGACAACGTGAGGCCGCCGTGGGACCGGGAAAGACAAATGGTCTACGTTACGATCCTGGCCGTGGCGAGAATGGTGATTTGGACGTCACGTCTGCAAGGTTGCCGGGGGGTGTTGTCTTTTTCTGATCAAGATCTGATCGCGTTCTTTAAACACCAACTACGGATGAAGATCAGATGTGATAGAAGAAGGCTGCATCGCGCGGCATTTGACAGAAGATGGATACATGTGGCAAGTCTGTGTGTACGAAGAGGAGCCAAATTTGAATACGTGTTCCCTGCCTAGGTGTGGAACGCGCAGTTCTGTAAAGTAAAATTAAACAGGTAGTCTCTCAGCTAGCTGAGTGTGTGTTCCATCCCTCCCCGATTAGGAAGCCTCCAAGATCCCCATCCCCTCTTACCTGCAATTTTTGTTTTCACCCCTTCCTCTAAATTTTACGCATCTTGGAGAAAAAGAAATACAAACTAACCTCCATCCCTTACCCACAAAAATTTTCTTTTCTCCATTCACCCCCATCTAGAGGGCATCCCCACCTAGAGACTGACCCGCAGAAGCGAGGTTACTTTTACAAACCTAGTGGAACGGGCAGTCTATCAACTAAACGGGGTTGGGAGGGTCCTACTAATCACCTTTTGTTTTTTCTTCCCCCGCCCTCGACACAAATGAATTATTGTTACCATTTTATTGTTATCTTTTTTGTTTTTACACGTCAATAAAAAATGTTTTAAAAATTGGGAGTTACTAGGGACGTCCCCCAATATGAAAGGGTGAATGCGGTATTATGGTGAAAGAAGATACTAGCTGGGAGAAACTTTTGACTTTGTTTAGTTCTGGAGTGACAAGGATGACCAACGACCCCCAAAATTCCTCCCTTTTGAGTTGGCCATGTGCCTAAGTTTTTTGTTCAACGTTAATTTTGAATGTATTTTTTAACATGAATAAAAGATTTAATATCTCAAAGTGTAGTATCTGTTCTTCAGATGCTACTAGCTATGACTAGCAAAGACCAGATGTGGGGGCAACCCCACATGCCTGACCATTAACCAGCTCCTATTTCCCACCTCTCGGGAGCTGGTCCCCTTTTTCCCTTCCCCCTTCCTTCACTCCTCACATTATAAATCGGCCTTGTGCCTAATTTGCTCGGTGGGGGAGCAAATAAATACCATCTGTTCTTCAGATGCTGCACTTCATTTTCTTGTTCTCTTTCGGTGGAGGAGAAATCCTTCGCGACTGAGACAATTTTTATTTTTGTACCTTTTCTCCACGTTAAAAAACGACCCTGGTGTCTAACTCTGTCCCGTGGGGAGGCATAGTAAATAGGTACAATCTATGGTCCCTCTTTGCCAAACTTTCACGAAAAGCATTTGACTAGTTACAACCACTATATACAATTTTCTCCACTTTCTATCTGTGCCTAAATCTAAACACATATTCCATGAACAAAGTTTCTTTCCCAGAAACATCTTTATGATGTATGTACCTGTCATGTAATGAAAATGTCATGTTCCAAAATTCACATAAATTGATTAAGTTTTTTTTTTAAACAAAGAAAATCAAAGTTTATGAGGAAGCAAGGCGTTGTGTATTGATTCACCCTGTTTTATAAATAAAGGGAGACAACTCTGTGCTTATTAAGATAAAGTCAGCATATCGAATTTTTTAAAAATATGTTGTTTTAAGCAAAAGCAACAGTACTTACTTGTCATATCGAAAATAGTAATACATCTAAAAATTAAGAAACTACATCGAGTAGAAATTTATTTATAATAAAAAATAATTTTTACGGAAAATTGGAGGGGGGGGACGAACTTTTTCTTAGATGTGCACACCTTGAAGATTGCGAATACAGGAGCATACTTATCTCCCTTTTCACTGCTTTAATAGCTGACATATTGTTTTAGACTATAGTAGGCACCGCCAAAACTGGGGGGGGGGCAGGTAAGTACTTTTTGACGAACCGTCTTTTTAAAAATCTACCAAAAATCAGGTAATTATCCAATCAATACGAAATTTTCAGCGATTATTAAGAGAAGAATGAACTTTATAACAGTGTACTTATTTTTCATAAACGATATATATATATATATATTTTGCTTACAAAACCCCCCTTGTTTTGAGGGGGTTCCAAATATGCTTAAAATAATCATCTGAAACTGAACAAAACATATTGTGTTGTTGTAAGGGACAGGATTATAGATTTAAAAAAAAAAAAAAAAATTGTTTGCATACCTTATTTTGACATCTGAATATCAGAACTTCGATTGTGTTTAATTATCCCGCTTTTGAGTTTTGAAGTGAATATGTTAAGCAAAATAATTAATTTAATTTAAGTTAAGCAAAACAAAAAAAAAATTTTTTTTAATATTTATACGAAAAAAGCCATTTTAAAATCTTTGATAAATAAATTGACAATTTTTTTTTAGCGAGCCGAATCAGGGCATGCTTTGAAAAATCGATACAAAAAAAAAAAAACTTTGATAAATATTGTGCCCTTTATGTTAAAAATAACATTTTTTCAATCCCGTTTGAAAACGTTTGCCGCCTTTTGACTACAGTGGACGAAACGCGCTGAAATAAATTTTTTTTATTCTGCTTTAAATTGCCCCCCCCCATTTTGGGGAGCCTGACCCCCACACACATACACATTAAAAACCAAACTCATACAAATGGTCACCCATCTGGTACTGGCCAGCCTCAGCGTTAATACATTGAAATTTTCGTCACTGAAAAATAAGTTTTTTTTGGCCTGTTTGGTCTTCCATAGTTTGCTTTTTATCAAGTACAAATGTAAACATTGTCTAGATCGACGCGAAGTAACTGGTTGCCTATATGAATAAGTGGAATTATTTGAAATCCAGGTACTTATAATATTTTTGCATATTCTCATAGAAAATCACCCTAAATCTTAGACAACAAATAAATAAATAAATTATTTCAAAAACCTTTTTTTTTAACTATTTATATACATTTTTTTGTGCAAGACAAACAATGTCAATTGTTAACTTTTTGGGAAAATTTAACATAAATCCTTCTTAGATAAGAGAAAAATCCAGGTAGTCCTCGACGGTCGCACATCTAAACAATATGATATAAATGCGGGAGTGCCCCAGGGTTCTATCCTTGGACCTCTATTGTTCCTGATATTCATAAATGACCTCCCCGACAACATTGCCTCTGAGATGGGTATATATGCTGATGACACTACACTCTATGGCAGACATGACAGGAAGACGAATGAACACATTTCTAAAGAAATGGCAGAAACACTAGAGGAAGACCTCCAATCTGTAGTGGAATGGGGACAAAAGTGGTTGGTCGCGTTCAATGCTGCCAAGACTAAACTAGTTTCATTCAATAATTACAAGAAACCCTCTCTACCACCCATAGCAATGGCCAACGACTCTTTATCTGAGAGTCCATCTTTCAAACTCCTTGGCCTAACGTTCACAGGAAACATGAGTTGGAACAATTACATTGAAGGCATTGCCAGGGCCGCTGCAAGAAAGGTAGGCTCTCTCTACCGTGCTAGAAAACTACTAACACCCGAAAGTATCCTGTACCTCTATAAGGCCACCATTCGCCCATGTATGGAGTATTGCTGCCACATCTGGGCTGGTGCATCTGCTACTAGTCTCTCGCTCCTTGACAAGGTTCAAAAGAGAGTCGCAAACCTGATAGGCCCTGAACTGGCATCTAAGCTTCAGCCTCTGTCCCATCGACGAAATGTTGCATCCCTCTGCCTTTTCTACAAGTATTTTAGTGGTGAATGCTCTGACGAACTGCAATCACTTGTGCCCCCACGACGCGAGCACCCTCGACAAACCCGACAGGCTACTAGATCCCACCCCCACACTGTAGAGGTCCCTAGATGTAAAAGATCTTTTTACTCCAATAGTTTCTTCCCCAGAACCGCAAGACTCTGGAATTCCATTCCAGGTCCTTGCTTCCCCAACAGTACTGACGTGCAGAAGTTCAAGTGTAACGTGAACCGACACCTTGCTGCCCAAATCCCTACATAGTACCCCAGTAGTTGTTGCCCCTGATAGTAGCCCCCTACACCAAAGTGGCAATTTGCCTTGTTTGGGGTGAAAATGTAATAAAAAAAAAAATAAAAAAAAAAAAAAAAATTTAAAATTTAATTAAAAATAGTAGAAAAAGTTTTACATTATTCTGTTTTCTATATGATAAAATTCAGGGTTTTAACTTTCTGGGGGGAAAAAAAGTTACCCAGAAATAATGGATTTTAATAAATGTAATTTCGTTTAAAAAAAAAAAACAACTTGATTTTTCGGCCATTTTTGGCGGTGTCTAGACTATAGCAATAGACATTCTTTTACTAAAAACACAATAGCAGCTGTTCTACTCAGTGAATTTTCGTAATTTTTGGATATATTACTATTTTCGACATGACAATTGAGTAAGTACTGTTTTTTTATTTTTTTGCTTAAAGCCATATATTTTTAAAAAATTATCTGTCGACTTTATCTTAACAAGCACCGACAACTCAATTCAAGCTTACAGAGATCAAAACCAGCATTGCAATGGTTACGATTTACTATTAAAATAGCTAAAAAATCGCCCCCCCCCAAAAAACAAAAAAACTGAAAATGATTTCATATATATATATATATATATATATTTCATATGGTATAATCACGTTGACGCACCCGCATGCACCGTTTCTCGTTAAATCCTCGAATTTAAGCAACGTTGAGCCTGGTCAGTATGTCGGAAGACATTGATTGACACCTCTCTGCAAAAAGTTAACGTCATCCTCTCCCCTGTTATACATGTGACAATGTTAAAAAATCGAGAAAAAAAATAAATAAATAAAATTAAAATGATTTCCTACAATGTGTGTGTGTGTGTGTGTACTTCATATGGTATAATCACGTTGACGCACCGTTTCTCGTTAGATCATCGAATTTAAGCACCGTTGAACCTGGTCAGTGTGTTGGAAGACATTGACACCTCCCTGCAGAAAGCTAAAGTTACCATCTCCCTTGTTATACATGGGACCGCTTGTGAATTTAATATTCCTGTGATACTTCCTTTGGAGGAAGCCCGGTAAATGTGCAGTTTAGCGGTGTAAATTATTTGAATTATTTAATTAAAAATTTTCAAAAACTATCTATTAAAATTTAAAATAAATTAAATTATTATAAAACATGATGTAATCCGGAAGAAAGAGAGAGCCTGTTTCCTCCGTTTGCCTATAGGTGGCGTTAATGTCTGTTACGGAAGCACAAAATGTATATAATGGCACCCTTGAAATAAAAATAAATGTTTTTGTTATATTTTAATTTTAAAAATGTTTTTTTGTTTGTTTGTTTGTTTTTTTTTGCAAACATATTTAAGTTTTTTTTTCTTTTCAAACATATTTAAGTTTTTTTTCTTCTCAAACATATTTAAGTTTTTTTTTCTTCTCAAACATATTTAAGTTTTTTTTTCTTCTCAAACATATTTAAGTTTTTTTTTCTTTTCAAACATATTTAAGTTTTTTTTTCTTTTCAAACATATTTACGTTTTTTTTTCTTTTCAAACATATTTAAGTTTTTTTTTCTTTTCAAACATATTTACGTTTTTTTTTCTTTTCAAACATATTTACGTTTTTTTTTTCTTTTCAAACATATTTAAGTTTTTTTTTCTTTTCAAACATATTTAAGTTTTTTTTTCTTTTCAAACATATTTACGTTTTTTTTTTCTTTTCAAACATATTTAAGTTTTTTTTTCTTTTCAAACATATTTAAGTTTTTTTTTTCTTTTCAAACATATTTAAGTTTTATTTTTCTTTTCAAACATATTTAAGTTTTTTTTTCTTTTCAAACATATTTACGTTTTTTTTTCTTTTCAAACATATTTAAGTTTTTTTTTCTTTTCAAACATATTTAAGTTTTATTTTTTCTTTTCAAACATATTTACGTTTTTTTTTTCTTTTCAAACATATTTAAGTTTTTTTTTCTTTTCAAACATATTTACGTTTTTTTTTCTTTTCAAACATATTTACGTTTTTTTTTTCTTTTCAAACATATTTAAGTTTTTTTTTCTTTTCAAACATATTTAAGTTTTTTTTTCTTTTCAAACATATTTACGTTTTTTTTTTCTTTTCAAACATATTTAAGTTTTTTTTTCTTTTCAAACATATTTAAGTTTTTTTTTTCTTTTCAAACATATTTAAGTTTTTTTTTCTTTTCAAACATATTTAAGTTTTTTTTTCTTTTCAAACATATTTACGTTTTTTTTTCTTTTCAAACATATTTAAGTTTTTTTTTTCTTTTCAAACATATTTACGTTTTTTTTTTCTTTTCAAACATATTTAAGTTTTTTTTTCTTTTCAAACATATTTACGTTTTTTTTTCTTTTCAAACATATTTAAGTTTTTTTTTCTTTTCAAACATATTTAAGTTTTATTTTTTCTTTTCAAACATATTTACGTTTTTTTTTTCTTTTCAAACATATTTACGTTTTTTTTTTCTTTTCAAACATATTTACGTTTTTTTTTCTTTTCAAACATATTTACGTTTTTTTTTCTTTTCAAACATATTTAAGTTTTTTTTTTCTTTTCAAACATATTTAAGTTTTTTTTTTCTTTTCAAACATATTTAAGTTTTTTTTTCTTTTCAAACATATTTAAGTTTTTTTTTCTTTTCAAACATATTTAAGTTTTTTTTTTCTTTTCAAACATATTTAAGTTTTTTTTTCTTTTCAAACATATTTAAGTTTTTTTTTCTTTTCAAACATATTTAAGTTTTATTTTCTTTTCAAACATATTTACGTTTTTTTTTTCTTTTCAAACATATTTAAGTTTTTTTTTCTTTTCAAACATATTTAAGTTTTTTTTTCTTTTCAAACATATTTAAGTTTTTTTTTCTTTTCAAACATATTTAAGTTTTTTTTTCTTTTCAAACATATTTACGTTTTTTTTTCTTTTCAAACATATTTACGTTTTTATTTTATTTTCAAACATATTTAAGTTTTTTTTTCTTTTCAAACATATTTAAGTTTTATTTTTCTTTTCAAACATATTTAAGTTTTATTTTCTTTTCAAACATATTTACGTTTTTTTTTTTCTTTTCAAACATATTTAAGTTTTTTTTTCTTTTCAAACATATTTAAGTTTTTTTTTCTTTTCAAACATATTTAAGTTTTTTTTTTCTTTTCAAACATATTTAAGTTTTTTTTTCTTTTCAAACATATTTACGTTTTTTTTTCTTTTCAAACATATTTACGTTTTTTTTTCTTTTCAAACATATTTAAGTTTTTTTTTCTTTTCAAACATATTTACGTTTTTTTTTCTTTTCAAACATATTTAAGTTTTTTTTTCTTTTCAAACATATTTACGTTTTTTTTTCTTTTCAAACATATTTAAGTTTTTTTTTCTTTTCAAACATATTTAAGTTTTTTTTTCTTTTCAAACATATTTAAGTTTTTTTTTCTTTTCAAACATATTTAAGTTTTTTTTTCTTTTCAAACATATTTAAGTTTTTTTTTCTTTTCAAACATATTTAAGTTTTTTTTTCTTTTCAAACATATTTACGTTTTTTTTTTTCTTTTCAAACATATTTAAGTTTTTTTTTCTTTTCAAACATATTTAAGTTTTTTTTTCTTTTCAAACATATTTAAGTTTTTTTTTCTTTTCAAACATATTTACGTTTTTTTTTCTTTTCAAACATATTTAAGTTTTTTTTTTCTTTTCAAACATATTTACGTTTTTTTTTCTTTTCAAACATATTTAAGTTTTTTTTTCTTTTCAAACATATTTAAGTTTTTTTTTTCTTTTCAAACATATTTACGTTTTTTTTTTCTTTTCAAACATATTTACGTTTTTTTTTCTTTTCAAACATATTTACGTTTTTTTTTTTCTTTTCAAACATATTTACGTTTTTTTTTTCTTTTCAAACATATTTACGTTTTTTTTTCTTTTCAAACATATTTAAGTTTTTTTTTCTTTTCAAACATATTTAAGTTTTTTTTTTCTTTTCAAACATATTTAAGTTTTTTTTCTTTTCAAACATATTTAAGTTTTTTTTTCTTTTCAAACATATTTAAGTTTTTTTTTCTTTTCAAACATATTTAAGTTTTTTTTTCTTTTCAAACATATTTAAGTTTTTTTTTTCTTTTCAAACATATTTAAGTTTTATTTTCTTTTCAAACATATTTACGTTTTTTTTTTCTTTTCAAACATATTTAAGTTTTTTTTTCTTTTCAAACATATTTAAGTTTTTTTTTCTTTTCAAACATATTTAAGTTTTTTTTTCTTTTCAAACATATTTACGTTTTTTTTTCTTTTCAAACATATTTACGTTTTTTTTTCTTTTCAAACATATTTACGTTTTTTTTTCTTTTCAAACATATTTAAGTTTTTTTTTCTTTTCAAACATATTTAAGTTTTTTTTTTCTTTTCAAACATATTTAAGTTTTATTTTTCTTTTCAAACATATTTAAGTTTTATTTTCTTTTCAAACATATTTAAGTTTTTTTTTCTTTTCAAACATATTTAAGTTTTTTTTTCTTTTCAAACATATTTAAGTTTTTTTTTCTTTTCAAACCTATTTAAGTTTTTTTTTCTTTTCAAACATATTTAAGTTTTTTTTTTCTTTTCAAACATATTTAAGTTTTTTTTTTCTTTTCAAACATATTTAAGTTTTTTTTTCTTTTCAAACATATTTAAGTTTTTTTTTCTTTTCAAACATATTTAAGTTTTTTTTTTCTTTTCAAACATATTTACGTTTTTTTTTTTCTTTTCAAACATATTTAAGTTTTTTTTTCTTTTCAAACATATTTAAGTTTTTTTTTCTTTTCAAACATATTTAAGTTTTTTTTTCTTTTCAAACATATTTAAGTTTTTTTTTCTTTTCAAACATATTTAAGTTTTTTTTTTCTTTTCAAACATATTTAAGTTTTTTTTTCTTTTCAAACATATTTAAGTTTTTTTTTTCTTTTCAAACATATTTAAGTTTTTTTTTCTTTTCAAACATATTTAAGTTTTTTTTTCTTTTCAAACATATTTAAGTTTTTTTTTTCTTTTCAAACATATTTAAGTTTTATTTTTCTTTTCAAACATATTTAAGTTTTTTTTTCTTTTCAAACATATTTACGTTTTTTTTTTCTTTTCAAACATATTTACGTTTTTTTTTCTTTTCAAACATATTTAAGTTTTTTTTTCTTTTCAAACATATTTAAGTTTTTTTTTCTTTTCAAACATATTTAAGTTTTTTTTTCTTTTCAAACATATTTAAGTTTTTTTTTCTTTTCAAACATATTTACGTTTTTTTTTTCTTTTCAAACATATTTACGTTTTTTTTTCTTTTCAAACATATTTAAGTTTTTTTTTCTTTTCAAACATATTTAAGTTTTTTTTTTCTTTTCAAACATATTTAAGTTTTATTTTTCTTTTCAAACATATTTAAGTTTTTTTTTTCTTTTCAAACATATTTAAGTTTTTTTTTCTTTTCAAACATATTTAAGTTTTTTTTTCTTTTCAAACATATTTAAGTTTTTTTTTCTTTTCAAACATATTTAAGTTTTTTTTTTCTTTTCAAACATATTTAAGTTTTATTTTTCTTTTCAAACATATTTAAGTTTTTTTTTCTTTTCAAACATATTTACGTTTTTTTTTTCTTTTCAAACATATTTACGTTTTTTTTTCTTTTCAAACATATTTAAGTTTTTTTTTCTTTTCAAACATATTTAAGTTTTTTTTTCTTTTCAAACATATTTAAGTTTTTTTTTCTTTTCAAACATATTTAAGTTTTTTTTTCTTTTCAAACATATTTACGTTTTTTTTTTCTTTTCAAACATATTTACGTTTTTTTTTCTTTTCAAACATATTTAAGTTTTTTTTTCTTTTCAAACATATTTAAGTTTTTTTTTTCTTTTCAAACATATTTAAGTTTTATTTTTCTTTTCAAACATATTTAAGTTTTATTTTCTTTTCAAACATATTTACGTTTTTTTTTTCTTTTCAAACATATTTAAGTTTTTTTTTCTTTTCAAACATATTTAAGTTTTTTTTTCTTTTCAAACATATTTAAGTTTTTTTTTCTTTTCAAACATATTTAAGTTTTTTTTTCTTTTCAAACATATTTAAGTTTTTTTTTCTTTTCAAACATATTTAAGTTTTTTTTTCTTTTCAAACATATTTAAGTTTTTTTTTCTTTTCAAACATATTTACGTTTTTTTTTTCTTTTCAAACATATTTACGTTTTTTTTTCTTTTCAAACATATTTAAGTTTTTTTTTCTTTTCAAACATATTTAAGTTTTTTTTTCTTTTCAAACATATTTAAGTTTTTTTTTCTTTTCAAACATATTTAAGTTTTTTTTTCTTTTCAAACATATTTACGTTTTTTTTTTCTTTTCAAACATATTTACGTTTTTTTTTCTTTTCAAACATATTTAAGTTTTTTTTTCTTTTCAAACATATTTAAGTTTTTTTTTTCTTTTCAAACATATTTAAGTTTTATTTTTCTTTTCAAACATATTTAAGTTTTATTTTCTTTTCAAACATATTTACGTTTTTTTTTTTCTTTTCAAACATATTTAAGTTTTTTTTTCTTTTCAAACATATTTAAGTTTTTTTTTCTTTTCAAACATATTTAAGTTTTTTTTTCTTTTCAAACATATTTAAGTTTTTTTTTCTTTTCAAACATATTTAAGTTTTTTTTTCTTTTCAAACATATTTAAGTTTTTTTTTCTTTTCAAACATATTTAAGTTTTTTTTTCTTTTCAAACATATTTAAGTTTTTTTTTCTTTTCAAACATATTTAAGTTTTTTTTTCTTTTCAAACATATTTAAGTTTTTTTTTCTTTTCAAACATATTTAAGTTTTTTTTTTCTTTTCAAACATATTTAAGTTTTATTTTTCTTTTCAAACATATTTAAGTTTTTTTTTCTTTTCAAACATATTTACGTTTTTTTTTTCTTTTCAAACATATTTACGTTTTTTTTTCTTTTCAAACATATTTAAGTTTTTTTTTCTTTTCAAACATATTTAAGTTTTTTTTTCTTTTCAAACATATTTAAGTTTTTTTTTCTTTTCAAACATATTTAAGTTTTTTTTTCTTTTCAAACATATTTACGTTTTTTTTTCTTTTCAAACATATTTACGTTTTTTTTTCTTTTCAAACATATTTAAGTTTTTTTTTCTTTTCAAACATATTTAAGTTTTTTTTTTCTTTTCAAACATATTTAAGTTTTATTCTTCTTTTCAAACATATTTAAGTTTTATTTTCTTTTCAAACATATTTACGTTTTTTTTTTTCTTTTCAAACATATTTAAGTTTTTTTTTCTTTTCAAACATATTTAAGTTTTTTTTTCTTTTCAAACATATTTAAGTTTTTTTTTCTTTTCAAACATATTTAAGTTTTTTTTTCTTTTCAAACATATTTAAGTTTTTTTTTCTTTTCAAACATATTTAAGTTTTTTTTTCTTTTCAAACATATTTAAGTTTTTTTTTTCTTTTCAAACATATTTAAGTTTTTTTTTCTTTTCAAACATATTTAAGTTTTTTTTTCTTTTCAAACATATTTAAGTTTTTTTTTTCTTTTCAAACATATTTAAGTTTTATTTTTCTTTTCAAACATATTTAAGTTTTATTTTCTTTTCAAACATATTTACGTTTTTTTTTTTCTTTTCAAACATATTTAAGTTTTTTTTTCTTTTCAAACATATTTAAGTTTTTTTTTCTTTTCAAACATATTTAAGTTTTTTTTTCTTTTCAAACATATTTAAGTTTTTTTTTCTTTTCAAACATATTTAAGTTTTTTTTCTTTTCAAACATATTTACGTTTTTTTTTTCTTTTCAAACATATTTACGTTTTTTTTTCTTTTCAAACATATTTAAGTTTTTTTTTCTTTTCAAACATATTTAAGTTTTTTTTTCTTTTCAAACATATTTAAGTTTTTTTTTTCTTTTCAAACATATTTAAGTTTTATTTTTCTTTTCAAACATATTTAAGTTTTATTTTCTTTTCAAACATATTTACGTTTTTTTTTTCTTTTCAAACATATTTAAGTTTTTTTTTCTTTTCAAACATATTTACGTTTTTTTTTTCTTTTCAAACATATTTAAGTTTTATTTTTCAATAGTGTCTGTAGTTTCTAAGAGAACATCCTTTAAGGAATACTCAAGAAAACACATGTCACTTAGAGGTAAAATGTTATCAACAATTGCATCCATTATGTGGTTTGGCAAGGGTTAATTGGCGGCAAAGATCGTAATAGATTGCGCATGTTTACAAAATAAAAAAAAAAATTAAAAAAACTATATTTGAAAAAAAAAAAATAACAAAAACAAAAAAATATGTTTGCAAAAAAAACAAAAAAAAAAACGTAAATGTGTTTGGAAAAACAAAAAAGAAACGTAAATGTTTCCAAAACAAACAATAACAAAAAAAATAAATATGAAAAACGAAACAAAAACCCGTAAATGTTTGAAAATAAACAAGCAACAAAACGTAAAAATGTTTGAAAAAATAAAATTTAAATATGTTTGCAAAAAAACAAAAAAAAAAAACGTAAATATGTTTGAAAAAACAAAAAACAAACTTAAATACGTTTGCAAAAAAAAAAAAACATGTTTAAAATAATAAAATTAAAATATAACAAAAACATTTATTTTATTTCAAGGGTGCCATTATATACATTTTGTGCTTCCGTAACTGGGTGGACAGACATTAACGCCACCTATAGGCAAACGGAGGAAACAGACTCTCTCTTTCTTCCGGATTACCACACTATTAGACCCAAAGGCTGAAATAAAACCAGAAGAAAAAAATTATGTTTATCATTTTTTCAGCATTTTTTATTAGACTAAATGGGCAATATTCGAGGCCGCCATATTGCTGTTAAAATATGGCCTTTTTTACATTCTTTCATAAAACGTTTTAAGAACGTAAAAAAGGGCAATGTGTCAAACTTTAGAAAGGCCAAATTTTAAAAGCAATATGGCAGCCTCGAATGCTGTCCATTTAGTCGAATAAAAGATGATGAAAAAATAATAAAAATGACATTTTCTCTAGGTAGGTCTAATGTGTTTTATCTAAAAATAAATAGTTTTTATACCTTTTGTCTGTCAAATAATTTACGCCGCTAAACTACACATTTACCGGAAGTCGGTTTAACCCGCCAAGGTGGAAGGAATACCGCTAACACACAATCAATTTATATGATTTTTGGAACATGACATCTTCATTCCGTGAAGATATTTCTGTATTTTTTTTTTTTTTTTAATTACGTTAAATGCTGGAGTTACACTGAATGTCATTTATGGCTTGAACTAAAGCTGCAAGTCAAGTATCACGGTTCATTAAAAGAAAATATCAATGTTCATAGGTTGTGTCAACCCAAACGTTTAAAATCAAAATGTAAACAAAGACAGAAATACTACACGCACGTGGTTGTTACGAAAACACAATATAGTCATAGTTTAAAAAATAAATAAAACACGTTTTAAAACGGAAATAATGATTATCGAATGACTGTGAAATATTAAAAGATAATATACTTGTACATACCATTGTAATAATTCGTCTTCGCTCATAGGAAAGTTTATTAATCACAAATAACTTAAAACTTTACACTGCGAACAGCCATATTGTTTACGAAACACGGCTGCAAAAACGGAGCTGAAAAGCTAGCAGTTTTAGTTTCGCATAATTAATGCTAGATTGAACTTTTTAAGGCTACATTTTGCGAATTTAGCCTTTTTTTAAAGTGCAGTTTGGCTTTTTTTTTCTTTTTTTTTTTTTTTACACAGTGATCACCACTTATCAAGGCCCGGAAGCCACTCAGGGATAAGGGTTATTGCAAGTACATTACGTTAGTGTGGAGATTTGATGAAGTGTTTACTTAAGGGGGCGGTTCATTAGGAATTTGTTAACGTTGGACTTGAAGACATCCAAGTTGTAGTCTGGTGGGAAGCAGGCATACGGAACAGAGTTCCACAGGCGTGCAGTTCTAAGAAAGAAGCTTTGTTCATGGAATCCGCGTGTTGATTTAGGCACAGATATAGAGTGGGGGAAATTTTTCACAGTGGATTCAGCTAGACGGGTGTTTTTCGTGAAAGATTGGCGAGGAGGGACCAGAGATTGGAGTTCAGACGAGCACCTGCCATGGAAATAACGATAAAAGGCTTTGATTACTGATCTTATGCATCTGAAAGTTTCATTATTCTGTTGCAGATATTGATGGTGTGAGATTATGAAAGCAACCTCTGTCATGGACGGGCGTCAGAAGCAGAGATGCGTCATTGAATTCCAAGCAAAAGTGCATTGAGAATGATGGTGTGCATAGATAATTTCTGGCGCACAAATTATTGCTCGTTTTAATCGTAGTATCATTATCATAACTCTTCAACTTTTTGAGTTAGAAAAAGAAAAAGGAGGCTTTACGTTTGGTATGATCCTTGTATGACAAAGCATCCACTGGACGCCCATGCATGGCAATCGTTCATGTGTGGGGAAAAGGGTAACGACTGACGTCCGAATTCTTGATGGTGACAGAAGCATAGAAACTCCTTTCTCTAACAAGGGGGGGAAAAAAATAAACAAAAAACATCAGTAAGTGGCAACAAGTCGTGAACAAATTCTAAAACTCCAAATAATTTTATTTAACCAGAAGTTTATTTTTATAGATGGGAGAGGTGTAATTTGTATTCAGTCCTGCATGCTCGCGATCTCTCATCAGTATCAAATTAATAAGATTAAAGTCCATGAATAAAGTGGGGGGGGGGGGAGATGTGCATTTGAATTTGTTTCGCAACTACGGCAGTTGATTAACACACACGTCGAACTTCTAAAGCTTGAATTCATTTCACAACTACGGCAGTTGATTAACACACATGTCGAACTTCTAATCACACTGATGCAGTTGATACACACTGTCATCGATCTTCTGAACATACTCCTTTTATTGTCCAAGCGTTCGTCATCAGCCAATTGGCGGCCAGAAAAACAGTCACGTGAGGCCTGACGTCATCGCTCAATAATCCTACAAAAACCACAGCCGCCATTTTTAATTTCTGCCCTCCCTGTGATCCTCCCAGCAGGTAAGACAACACGCGCAGACACGTGGTCGCTTTCTTCCTTCATTCTGTTCGACTTTACATAAGACGAAAGTCCAGAATTATAATCTAAGTGAAAAAATAATATCTGTATAATTTTAAGAGTATTGGCTGTAAATCTTCCGTGACTGAGGAAATCCTTCGCGACTCAGAAAATTATTGTCAATATAATTTCTGAAGAAACACAGCGAATGAAGATATACCAGGAAGATAAGAGTTTTTCAAGGAAAAATATTCAGTCTTTGTTGTTTGTGTGAGGAGCTTCATTGGTAAAGAATTGAGTAATTTATCCGTTGCAGCTTGGGCTTGATATTCTTCGCGTTTTCAGTTTTACGTCTTCTAGATGAAGCCAGACACATATGATAATCATGGGCAGCGGCGAAGTAACTTGCAGAAACATTGTCAGACTTTTTATATCGATTTTCTAGAATGCTTTGGCCTGTTCACTGTCTATATGCACAAATAGACAAAAAATATTGTTCCTTAGATTTGTGTGTAAAAAGGCCACAACCACGATTTTATGTGCTGATAGAATTGCAAGGGCGAACAGTGATAAAACCAAATTGATTCCGAAGCAAATAAATTGCGGCCAAATACACTCCTCTGATTATGTGACGAGCGATTTGATTGAGCTGATTATTACACATGCTTGACAAAAGTGCATTGACTATGCAGAAAAATAATTTCTGCAGCACAAAAGGTCATTCGTTTTAATGGTAACACTACTATCTTCATAGCTCTTCAAGGTTTTGAGTTAAAAAAAGATGCAGTTTGATATGCATTAATTTGCATATCAATCAATTAGCAGCCCTTAAAAGACATAAAAAAAACTGAAGCTGTGAGGACAGAGGAAATGGTTGACACGAATGATATGAAACGTAATAAAAAGTCGTGCTCATGCTGGTACATTTTTTTTTTTTTTCTAATTAGATGAGAAACTAATTTCAGCAGAAATGTAAAATTGTGAGGTGAAATTCGGATTTATGAAAAACTTGTCAGTAAATGAAGAAATAAAAATATTGGATTTTTTGAAAAAAGTCATTGTTGTTAAATGAAAAGATTAAAATTAAATTTAGTTGATTTTATTTTATTTATTTTATTTTTTTAATCACGTTCACCTCTAGCAATACATATTGCTACTTGGACGTAAGGGTCTACAACTTGGGACCATGCCTAGGAAAGATTAAGAAGATGTTAGTTTACATTATATTTAAACTTCCGCATATCAGTAGAGTCAGGGAAGCAGGCAACAGGAAGAGAATTCCAAAGTCTAGCTGTTCAAGGGAAGGAGCTATTAGAATAGAAAACTTTCTGGCATTTAGGGACCTCAACAGTGAAGGGAATTTTTTTTTTTTTTACATAGGCATCACCACTTATCAAGGCCAAGAGGCCACTCGAGGATAAGGGTTAAAAGTGTACAGTAGACAATTGGAGAAGATAATAATTGTTAGTAATGGAAATTCGGTAAATTTAACTTAAATGGAACGACTCATCAAAAACTTGTTTACGTTAGACTTGAAGACAACCATATAATAGTCAGCTGGAAAGCAGGAAAATGGAAGACAATTCCATAGGCGTCTGCTAGACGGGTGTTTCTTGTGAAAGTTTGGCGAGAGGGGATAATAGAATGGAGCTCATCCAAACACTTGCCATGAAAATAACGATAAAGCAGAGACAAACTCGCAACATCTCTTCTGTGAGAAAGAGGTTGCAGGGAAGAGAAAAGGACAATCCCGACAAGGCTACGGAGTCTATTTTGAACTCTATCAAGGCAGGATAAGTCCTTTCTAGCAGCTCCTGCCCAGATGTGACAACAGTACTCCATCCTTGGACGTACCTGGCTCTTATATAGATAGAGAATTGCATCAGAAGTGAGATATCTACTGGATCGATAGAAGGATCCCACCATTTTTCCAGCGGCCTTGGCAACGGATTTAATGTATGTGTTCCATTTCAGATCAGGAGTAAAGGTCAAGCCCAGAAGCTTATAAAAATATGAGGTCTCCCCAAGACGAGAGCCATTCATTTCAATTGATGCCAGATGGGGATCAGAGCGTTGATGATGTAAAGATAAAAGCTTGGTTTTAGATGCATTAAAAGTAACAAGTCACCTCTTTCCGCATTGTACCACTTGCTCAAGAGCAGAGAAGAGAGAATCAGAGAAAACTTGGTCGTTTACGGTATTAGATGTACTACCATAGATAGTAGTGTCATCAGCATAAATGTCTACAAATGATGTAAGGAGGTGATTTGGATGATCATTAATGTAGACCAGACAGAGAGTTGGGCCCCTGAAGGACTACAGCATTAACACTGGAAGCTTCTGATTTCAGCCCATCAACCACTACTCTTATGAACCTATCAGAAATGATTTAATAATTGAGAAGACATTCCCAGCTATACCATCGCTGGAGATCTTGTGAAGTAAACCTTTTAGAAAGATAGCCTCCGTCGAGAGATTTACTAATTCTATGAGATATAACCGTAAGCACATCTGCAGTAAATCTAGCAGAATGGAAACCATATTGTGTGTCCCTAAGAAGATAATTTTTGCTTCGATGGTTGATTACTTCTCTATTTAACACAGATTCCAGCAACTTACTCATGACACACAGGAGACTTATTGGCCTGTACTGAGAGGGAGATGACCGATCACCTGAATTCTTAAATACAGGGCATACTGATGAGATTTTCTAAGGTGATGGGAAGCAATTCTCCTTAAGACAACATTTAAACAGTTTTGTAAACATGGGTGCTAGTTCAGGTGGAAGTCTTTTGAGTACTATAATTTGAATACCGTCAGGGCCGGTTGCTCTACTGGAATCAAGGTTTTTGATTAGCTTGGCAACATCACATACAGATATTTGTATATCACATAGCATATTTTCTGGTAAAGGAGGAAATATTGGGGGTTGGCAGCCTTGGTCGCAAAGGGTAGAATTAACTGCAAAGTTTTTGGCAAAGAGTTTGGCTTTGTCTGATGCTGACGAGATTATTTCAGGTCCAGTGATGATAGTTGGGATAGAGCACACGCTTCTGTTCAGGATTCTGTTTTCTATTTGCCAAAACTGGTGGGAACCAAGCCGCTGCTCAGCTACTTTGGACTTAACGAACTGAGCATACAACTCTCTTGCATTCTTTATTACTTTTTTACAGTAGTTGCTGGCAGTTCTGAAAGCAGCTTTAGTCTCAGTACATCTATTATGTTGGAAGCTATGGAAAAGGAGATTTCTGTGTGCAATGGCAGCAGCACATTTTGGAGAGAACCATGGCTGGCTGTTAGGTTTTTGATGAAACTTTTTTGTGGGTATGAAACAGTCTATACCTACAATAAACCATTCTGTCAGGTCTGATACTTTGGAGGACACATCCTTTTTAAACATGGGATGCAGAGGTAGATCTGATATAAATGTATGGAAGCTATCCCAGTCAGCCATAGAGTATCGATGTACTGGATGATGGTGAAGGGATGTGATTTTTTTGCTAAGCAGGTTTGTCAGGGATATGTACGTCAAGGGGGCACAAGCGCAACGAGTTCATCAGAGCACATTCCATTAAAATATTTGTTAGACAGATACAGGGGTACAACATTGCGATGATGGGACAGGAGTTGGGACCGAGTTGAAAAAGTGGGATTATTAGATTGAAGATTCTTTTTTTGATCCTATCCAAGAGGGAGATACTAGTGGTATATGCACCAGCCCAGATGTGGCAACAATACTCCATGCATGAGCGAATGGTGGCCTTGTAGAGGTACAGGATACTCTCACATGTGAGTAGTCTTCTGGCACGATAGAAGGAGCCCACCTTCTTTGCAGTAGCCTTTGCATGTCCTCAACGTATTTACCCCAGTTCATATTGTCTGTGAATGTAAAGCTGAAGAGTTTGAAGGAAGAATTCTCAGGTAGGGAGTTATTTGTCATGGTTGGAGAGGCTTCTTGTAATTGTTAAAGAATAACAGCTTAGTCTTACTAGCATTAAATGTTACCATCCATTTACAGCTCCATTCCACTGTGTCCTGGAAGTCGTTTTCTAACGATTCAGCCATTGTCTCAGATGTGTGTACATCAGTTCTTCCCTCATGCATGTTATAGAGCGTTATATCATCAGCAAATATATCTCAAACACAATATTGTCAAGGAGGTTGTAAATTAATATCAGAAATAATAACGGCCCAAGGATTGACCCCTGACGCACTCCTGCATTAATGTTATGCTCTTTGGATGTATAGCTGTCAATGACAACCTGGATGGTCCTGTTGTCTAAGAAGGATCTAATTATATTAAGTATACGTCCTGTTATAACATGCGATTTCATTTTGATGAGCAGGTTTTGTGCCAGACTTTGTCAGAGGTCTTGGATATATCAAGAGCCACAGAAAATATTCGTCGTTGTTAAATGAAGAGACTTAAATATGACTTTGTTGGATTTTATGACAAAAGTAGTCATCGTGAAATGGAGAGATTGAAATACAATACGTATGCATCGTCATGAAGTGAGTGCTAGCTGTGTCTAGCCGTGTAGTATGGGTTAGCTTTGTCTGGAAACTCTGGGCACGAGTTTATGTGAGATGATCTTTAAGGATGATGGCAGCGTGTAGTTTGATATGCATTTATTTGTATATCAATGAATTAGTGGCACTGAAAAGACATTATAAAAACACCGAAGGTGAGAGAACAGGAGAAGTGGTTGGCATGAATGATACGAAATGTGATATAAAAGTTGTCTGCATCCTGACAATTATTATTTTTATTCTATTTAATCCACAAAAAAATAGGAGATTTTTCTGTTGAAATGACTCATAGTTCATTCTTGAATGAACCAGAACCATATTCTTCTTTGTTGTGGACTTGAAAGTTAATAGTTAATGTCGGGAAACTAAGAGTAAACAAATCAAAGTCGGCTGTGAATATACTGGAAAATCTATATTACCGAAAAAAGTGGCATTACACTTTGATTCTATCACAAAAATCAGAAAAGCGTGTAAACGCACAAAGAAAATATTTTAATACTTCTCTGCACAAAATGAATTACCTCCCTTGTTGGACTTAAGGGAGTATATTCCTTCATATTTTTGATCGGTTGTCTCCCTTGGCGAGAACTTTATTTTCTCGGTTTGAAGAGAGAATTTTTTTTTCAGTCTATAAAGTAATCGAGACACTCCTTGAAAGTCCTTTTGAGACATTTAACAGTATAGACAACAAAGCGAAAAGGTTCTAAAGCAAACAAACAAACAAACAAACAAACAAACAAACAAATATATAACAAATAAATTTGACTAAACACATGATAAGTTACTCTTCTACCTAGCTGGATAAAATTTTGTCGTTTGATTTATTTTAAAAAGTTTATTCACTTCAAAACATGAGTGCTTAAGTTAGAACGGGAACAAAATGGCTGACATGAGACGGTTATCTGAAGAGTCTCGATAATCGCTCGAAAAATTAAAATATATAAAATACTGATAGAAGCTCGTCTATACTGTAAAATGCCCCTTTTTGACTTTCCAGTTTAATGGCGTACACAACGAAACCTCTATTCCAATTCTCTGACGAAATTTCATCAAAATTACATTACGTAGATTAATTTTGGAAGGCCTCTTTTTGGGATTCTAATTTAGGCAAGGTATTTTGGGGGAGATCTGATTTTACGGAGACATTTTCAGTAAAAATAATTTTTACGTTTATAATTAAATGTAAGAGATCAAGACACATGTTTTACGATAAACACAAACAAAACAATGAGTTCAACGGCATACATGCACAAAAAAAGATATCTTATATCACGTTTCAAATTAAAAGTTTGCATCAATAGAAAAACAAAATGTCTGTTCATATTTTTAAAGTCTTAGTAGAACAAGGCGTATTCATTTGCTAAGATAGTGAAGAAGTCAGAGTCAATAATTCAAAGGCTGTAAATTACACTGATTTGAAAATTTTAATAGAAACTTCTCCACTCCATTTAACAAATTATATTTCATTAAAGTTATTAATAAGAGTCAGTGTCCATTTGTTTTCACATTAGAAAGAAAATTCAATCAGAAAGGTTAGGAATATTTCATTAAATAAGTTTATACATTGGTTTTAGATAAGAAAACTAAAATGAAAGAGTTAACGAAATGTGTGTTCGTGTGTTCGTTAATGTCTGTGTGTGTATGCTTATGATAATGTGTGATTGAGTGAGTTGAAATGACAGCTGCCCCAATTCCCATCAAAGGAGCAGATCTGTCGTGAATTTTGGCTCAACTATTTATTGAAGAAATCTTTTTTTTTTTTTTTTTTTTTAGCGTTCAGGATGGATTGAAAACGGAAAATTTAGAAATTCGGAGAAATGCGTATGATTGGCATAGAATAGTTTCATTTATTTTTATTTATTCAGACGAATGTATGCGCAGAAACCATTTTAAGCATTTGCATTTTTGACGTTGAAGTGTAAACATCTCCGTCACATAATTACGAGACCCCCCCCCCAAAAAAACAACATAATCTGAAAAGACCCATAAGTAATCAAAAGGGAATACAAGGGAGATAACTACATTTTAGTCTTTTTCACCTGAAACTTTTATATTTTCCCAAGTTTGCCGCTAATGACTAAAGATGGATTTTCTGTCAATACTCAAAACTAACTCCATAAGAACTTAAAACAACTAGCTAATAATATAAAAGTTTGTTATTATCCATATATTATCGGCAATCACGAAGAAATACTGATTCGTTTAAGGCATGTTACTCTACCTTTACTAGCAGATTATTTTTTTTTTATATGGTGATTTGGGACGTTATAATTATAAGAAAAATTTGCGACTATATATTTTTAATTTAAAACAAAAATATTTTTCAACTATTTCTTTTAATATAACAAAAAAAATAAAAAAAGCAAATATAACAGATAATTTTATTCTCTTTTTTATTACATTTTTTCTCATATTTACTCGAATATTTTGTTTAAGAAATATTACGCAATAAACTTCTGAATTATTTTATAGACATAAACAACATTTTCGGAGCAAAAAAGTTTGTCAAGGGAGACAATCGATTAAAAATATACAGGAGTATATCCCCTTTGTGAATACAAGGGAGCTAACTCTTACTTTTGTTAGGTACTTTTTATTTTTTTTAAATTCAATTTTTACCCGAAGTAAGTACGGAGCTACTATTGGGGACATAAGATGCAGGTATATTATGAAAGGAGTTGAGTAGCAAGATGTCTGTTTACATTACACTTGAACTTCTGCATGTCAGTACAGTTGGAAAAGCAGAATCCCGGAATGGAGTTCCAAAGTCTAGCAGTTCTGTGGAAGAAACTAATGAAGTAGAAGGCTTTCTTACACTATGGGATCTCTACTGTGTAGGGGTGGGATTTAGCTGCTTGTTGGGGGTATTAACATTGAAGGGGTACAAGTGCTTGTAGTTCGTCAGAACATTCACCATTAAAGTACTTGTAAAACAGGCAGAGGAATGCAACATTTCGTCGATAGGACAGAGGCTGAAGCCTAGACGACAGTTCAAGACTTATCAGGTTGGCAACTCTCTTTTGAATCCTGTCCAGGAATGGAAGACAAGTAGCAGATGCACCAGCCCAAATATGACAACAATACGCCATACATGGGTGAATGGTGGCCTTATAGAGGTACAGGATACTTTCAGGCGTAAATAGTTTTCTAGTACAGTAGAGGAAGACCACCTTCTTCTCAATAGCCTTGGCAATGCTCTCAATGTATTTATTCCAGTTCATGTTTCCTGTGAACGTTAAGCTGAGGAGTTGAAAGGAAGTACTTTTAGGTAATGTGTTCTTGGCCATTGCTATTTGTGGCAGAGAATGTTTCTTGTAATTATTGAAGGAAACAAGCTTAATCGTGGCAGCATTGAATTTGACCATCCATTTTTGTCCCCATTCCACTACAGATTGGAGGTCATCCTCTAGTGTTTCTACTATTTCCTTAGATATGTGTTCATTTGTTTTCCTCCCGAGCCTGCATATCAAACTAGACGCTGCCATGATCCTTAAAGATCATCTCATATAAACTCGTGCCCAGAGCTTCCAGACAAAGCTAACCCATACTACATGGCTAGACACAGCTAGCACGTCAGTGGTGTCATCAGCAAATATACCAATCTCAGAAACAATTTTATCAGTGAAGTAATTTTTGAATATCAGGAATAATAACGGTCCCAGGATAGACCGCTGAGGTACTCTAGCATTTATATCATATTGTTTAGATGTACGACCGTCACGGACAACCTGGATTTTTTTCTTATTTAAGAAGGATTTAATTACATTATGTATTCTTACAGTGATACCATATGATCTGATTTTCCTTAGAAGACCATCATGCCGTACCCTTTCAAAAGCCTTAGATATATCAAGGGCTACCGCTCTAAGCTCCCCTGCTTTGTCCAGTGGGCAGAGATTACAGTTAGGATATCTGCTGTGGAATAGGCTTGCCTAAATCCATATTAATTGTTGGTCAGGAGTTTAGCAGGTGTAAGGTGTTGGACTAGAGTTTGATTAATTATGGATTTAAATATTTTGTCGAAAAGCGGGAGGAGGCTAATGGGGCGATAATTTAATGGGTCAGTTCTTTCGCGAGAATTCTTGAAAACTGGTACCACAGAAGCAGTTTTCCAGCAGTCAGGAAAGCAAGATTTGTTAAGGCATTTGTTGAAAAGTTTAGAGAGAACTGGAGTAACCTCAGTGGAGCATTTTTTTAATAGCACAGCCATGATGAGATCAGGTCCACATCCTTTTGAGGTGTCTAGTGAAAATGGTCAATTCGAAAAGGCCTGGAGATTGTGGTCAGTTTAAGTTAATAAGGTTTAACCTGATGTCAGTAGGCACTGGAGGTTGGTGTCAGCGGGCTGCTGAGCTGGACATCAGTGGGTTCTGGTATAAGCAACCGGACGTTGTCAGGCTCTGGATTGAGTAGCCTGATGTTGAGCGTCACTGGAGAGGTAGCTTGATAAGTACCAGCACTAGAACGGGTAACCAGATGGTGATGCTCTAGAGTGTGTACTCTGATGTCGACTGGCATTGGAATGCTGCTGAGAGCTGCAGGTAAGGCTGGAGGACTGTAGGAAGCTGCAGCAGGCATTGGAAGGCTGCAGGAAGCTGCGGTAGGTGCTGGAAGATGCAGGAATCTGCGGCAGGCGCTGAAGGCTGCAGGAAGCTGTGGTAGACACAGGAAGACTGCAGGAAGCGGTGAGGACTGCTGGAGGCGCTGGAAACAGCAGGAGTGAGCTGGGGTCCGCTGGTTGAAGAACGTTAGTCTTGGGGAGCAAGCAGGCAGTAGTAGTTCCATGGTAGTTGTTTGTGGATCGCATAATTAATGTGGAAAAAGGTGGTCCTGATAAGAGCTGTTTGAACTACTGCTGATGTTGATGAGACCCTTCAGCTGTTGGGCTCGTCGACTTGATGGGGAACGTCAATGTTGCATTCAGGAGGCTTCCTGTTCCCTAGCCGGCTTAAGAGTGGTGAGCCACAGACGTGCTGTATTTATGTAAAGATATTGTTAAGACAAATGAAAGTGATATTTTTAAGTACTAAAAAAATGCATGAATATATTTTTGCTCTTTTTTGAAATAAAAAATAACGCATCGTAGAGGAGATAAATTTTGTGCATGTACGGTTTTAGTGGATCAGGAGATAAATACCCCAATTAATATTAATAATTAATCTTAAGTCCATGTGGCTCCTCCCAATCCTCTATTAACTCTCAAGTCCACAACAAAGAAGAATATGGTTCAGTCAAGAATGAACTATGAGAGTCATTCCAAAAGAAAAAATTTCCTACTTTTTTGTGGTTTAAATAGAATAAAAATAATAATTGTCAGGATGCAGACAACTTTTATATCACATTTCGTATCATTCATGCCAACCACTTCTCCTGTTCTCTCACCTTCGGTGTTTTTATAATGTCTTTTCAGTGCCACTAATTCATTGATATACAAATAAATGCATATCAAACTACATGCTGCCATGATCCTTAACCTTTATTGGACCGACCATAGCATTTGCTTTACGATTTCGTTCATTTTTAAAATATGAGTTCACCATAGCTTAATGACTTTATATATAAAATTTGAACTTTATACGATATCAATTTTTTATTTTATTGTGTGTTCCATTTAAGGAACATTGGGAGATTACAGGTGAACGACATTGAAATTCTGACAATTTATTCTTTTGTAAAATAAGTGATCTCTTATAAAGCTATAAAATAAAATTCCATGTATAATATACTAGATCTAAATTTTTTGTTAGGTGTATTATAGTTTTAACAGCATACATACAAACCTTGATTGCTGCTGAAGGATATCCTCTTGATCAAAAACTTCTCTCAGGTTGCTTTATGGTTATTTCAGGCCTTCCAATTCTCATCCAGAAAAACAGTGATTATAGCTCTATTTTAAATTCAATTTATTTTAACTATAAGAATAATTTATAAAAGTTTTCATAAATCTGGAGTAAAATGAAGCTACTTTAATAGAAATAACTTATAAAAATTGAATTTAAAGCAAAATTACAATTTCTATAGTATGTTGAAAACTATGTTCCATTTAAGGAACATTGGTACAAAAAAGGTTAAAGATCATCTCACATGAACTCGTGCCCAGAGCTTCCAGACAAAGCTAACCCATACTACACGGCTAGACACAGCTAGCACTCACTACATGACGATGCATACATATTGTATTTTAATCTCTCCATTTAACAATGACTACTTTTGTCATAAAGTCCAACAAAGTCATATTTAACTCTCTTCTTCGAGTCTTTTCATAAAATCTAACCAAATTGTATTTTAACATATCTATTTAACAACAACAACTCTTTACTGTAGCCCTTGATATATTCAAGGTTGCAGTGAAAACTTTAATACAATGCAATTCTTTCTCTGCATGCATAGTGAAAAAATATATAGAAGTAAAAGCAGACCATTGAGGCCAAGGTTGAAGACATAAGTGGCATGGAGAGAAATGATATAAGAATGATATCATATATATATATATATATATATATATATATATATATATATATATATATATATATATATATATATATATATATAATGTGAGTCCTAAGGATAGGCTTAGTTTTGATGATATTAAAAAATGAATAAATCTGGAAATTTTAGGGAGATATTTGAAAAAACAGGAGACTTCGACAGTATACCTATGTTGAAAAAGTGGATAAGAATTATTAGTGTTATGTTAGTAGATATAGAAGTCAAATTAACAGGTCTAGTTTACTGGGTACACGGTAGATTTTGATAAAAATGGTCTTGAGAAAAAGAACAATAAATAAATAACCGACCAGAGATGAGTTAGTTTGGAATAATATATAGTGAGTCTCTATAACATGGGTATATATATGTATATATATATATATATATATATATATATATATATATATATATATATATATATATATATATATATGTTGCCGTCATAAAAGCCGGTTGACCGTACAAGCAAATATTGGACAAAATACAAAGAGAGGTAACAGCATGTGATACAAAAAAAAGCAAAGACAAAGAAGAATGACAAAACACAGAGGTAGGGATTGTTCCTTTTATTAAAAACCAAAAATGTGAGATCGTCAGGCAAAAAAAAAAAAGATATATCACAGGATCAGGAACTGGAGGTAGGCGTCAGCGGGCTGCTAAGTTGAACGTCAGTGGTTTTCTGGAGGTAGGCATCAGCGGGCTGCTGAGCAAGGCATCAGTGGATACTGGAAGGGAGCATCAGCGGACTGTTAAGCTGGACATCAGTGGATACTGGAGCAGTAATTGGTAGGCTCCTGGGTGTGTAGCCTGACGTTGACCGGCACTGAAAGGGATAGCTTGACAGCTATCGGCACTGGAACTGGCAATCGGACGTTGGCAGGCTCTGGTGTGGTAGCCTAACGTCGACCTGGCATTGGAAGGTTGCAGGAAGCACCAAGGGATGCTAGAAGGTGCTGAAGGAGTAGGCAGGCGTCCCAGCGGCTTTTCAGCGTACAAGTAGTGAAGGAAGAAAAACTTTCGGAAGGTTAGCCCTGAAAAGGGTTGTTTGTGAAAATCTTTCTGAGTCTGAGTTTGTGGAAAAACTTGAAGAACTGCTGCTGAAAGCTTTGACTGGCCGGGTCAAAGTGCAACTCCTTGCTCCCCCCCCCTTAGAATGGCAGCAGACATGTTGTATTTATGAAAAAAATATCGTTACAACACATGCTGGTCTTAAAGAAAAGACAAATGAATAGAATTAATTCTCTACTGAATCGGACACAACCAAAAGAATTCTACGTGTAAATTGATTGTTTTATGTTCGATTCAGCTCGGAATCAAAGTCTCTGCTATTTATTTTCATGGAGAAAAGTTGAAATTAGATTTACTTCACCTCAGTTTGACTTGAGAAAATGGTTATCTGCCGCCAGGCAGTTTATGTAAGATTGTTCCCAAATGAAAAAAATTGCTAGCGTAGCAAAATATAAACCACAATGTAAGCACACCACGATATATATATATATAAAGGTGGGATTTTGCTGCTTGTCCAGTTAGTTGTGGATACGTACGTCGAGTGTGGGGTACAAGTGTTCCTCAAAGCATGTTTCATTAAATTACTTGTAAAACAGGCACAGTGATGCCACGTTGCAGCGATGAGACAGAAGTTGGAGCTTGTGTGGGACCTATTAGATTTGAGACCCCTTTTTGGACCCTGTCTAAGAGTGAGAGACTAGTGGTAGTTGCATAACGTGTGGCAACAACACTTCATGCGAATTGAGGATTTGTAAAGATATAGGATGCTCTCTGTTGAATGTAAAAGATAGCCCACTTTTTTTGCAGCTGCCTTGGCAATGTCCTCATTATTTCTGCAAGACTTTCGAATTCTCTCCCCCGTTTCTTGCTTCTTTGTCTGTTGTTCTAACATGCAGAAGTTTGAGGTATGAAACTGAATCACAGTGTTAATGCAAGACTTTCGTCGAAACCTAATAATAGTGCCAACACAGTGAATGTTGGTTCCATACGAAACTGTTTATTTTTGGCGCCTCTTTACAAGTCGCCATTAATGCCATTAAAGAATAGTTTTAGTGAAGAGGGAACATTCGCGCATATTTACGTTGCAGATAATAGCCATTTACTGCAGAATGTTGACGCGAATGTAGTTCACAATTATTGGAAATAGTAAAACGGTCATGTTCTTGTGCATTATTTTCTTTCCATTCCATCTTATTAACGCTTATTTTGGAAGAACACTCTTTGTGGTCTGCCAAAGAGAACCGGCTTGATATTTGCGGCATTTTGCGTCAAAGCCAAATTCCGATCGTAAAATAACAGAAGATCTGTCGAGAAGGAAATCATACATTATACGCAATAAACTATAATTTTTGGTAAGATATTCTACGTAAAGTATACCATTTCATGGGGGAAATATGTGAAAATCTTTGGTTAAAAAAAAAAATATTTTGAAAAGTACGACGAACGTTCCAAAAGTAATACCTCCTATTTTTTTTATATTCTGCTCGAATGGATCAGAAAGTATTGCAACTTGACTTGTTATGATGACTGAACTTATGCATTTATGACCTGAAAGTTTCATCTCTGTTGCAGTTGTTGACAATGTGAGATTCTAAGAAAGCAACCTCTGTCATGGACTTGCGTCAGAAGTAGAGATTTGTCATAGAAAAAAATTGAACACAAGTAACATTTATCGGCATTTACGAAGCCGATGTAGTTGATGCCCACACAGTTACAGAAAGGTTTCTTGATTTGGCGACAGAGATTCGAGTGACAAGATGCACTTCAGATTTTTATGTTTGAGGTATCAAAAGAAGCTGGCAAGGTTGCATTGAGAATGGTGGTGACTATGCAGACAAAGAAATTCTAAAGTGCAAAATGTCACTCGTTTTAGTGGTATAATTCCTGTCTTCATAGTTCTCCAACGTTTAAGTTTTTAATTTAAAAAAATAGGAGGCTTTACTTTTTGTACGACCCTCGTTTATACACTGCTGATCAAAAATTTAAGACCGCTTAAAAATCTACCCCCCCTTTTTTAAGGATAGATTTTAAACTCTTCCGACTTAAGGTTACATATAATGTTATGTAATGGTTTTATTTTAGAAGGTACCAAATATGAGAGTATGTTGCGTTGTTCTTATTTAGATGACGACTTATATATTTGTTGTTGTTCATGTTAGTAAAAGTCTTAGAGTGATATCCGGAGACAGTCTTAGGAGTGTTCATGTTTGTGGAGATTGGCATATTGGTGACATAAGCAGGGTATATATAAAGAGAGAGACAGTTCTTATATATAACAATAGACAGGGTACATATAAAGAGAGGAGCACCAAGCCTGTAATTCAATGAGAGGAGATTTTTGAATATCTTGATAGATAGACCGAGAGTGCGTTTGACATTTATGTTTTGGCAGTTATACATTTTTATAAACACAAAGTTCATATTAATACAATTTCACTTTACCTTTGTTTTGGTAGAGTGACACAACACAAGACGGCAGTTATAAAAACACATGATGATACGTTTATTTCTTCTTCGACCGGTCGGACATGATTTTGTATTTCAGGGATTCAAAGTTGTTACATGGTTATCTCTAAACCCTCTCGCTTCCAGAGGGTGCCTTGACTCTAACCGAGAATCGGTCTGAACCTCTCTGCTTCTCTGATCTGATTGATCTCGCTTCTTCTAACTGACTGATTCTGATTCTGACTTATCTAACTTCATAACTCATGACGTCACTGCATGACCCACATGCCTCTCAGAACACATGGCATGACATGCCTCCGTGTTTAAGCATGCATTGTTATTCACATGTTTCTTACAAAGCTGACCCTCTAATCTAATTTTTGTAACTCACTTCACAAATAACATTTTCCATTGTCCGTTTTTAAATTCCTTATATTAATTTTAATTTTTATAACAAAAACAAAATTCATCATTACATTCTTTTTCAATAAGCAGATATCTAACTATTTTGTGTGAGCTAAACAATGGCAATTCTACATTCCTTATTTTCAATAACATTCTGCATTTATTTTAACTTATGATTGGAATTCTCAATTCCAAATCTAGCTTCGCAAGTTCGAATCCTTGACTATCCTATTTCATATTTACATTTAACTAATTCTCTTTTATTTTTAACTTACATGAAAAGGGGACAGCCCTTATCATGTAACAATAATACAATCTAAAAGGTTATGGAACCAAAAGTAACTTTAAATCGAAAGAGTTTAAAATCTATCCTTAAAAAACAGGTTTCTTTTTCAAGATTTTTAAGTGGTCTTAAAATTTTGATCAGCAGTGTATATATATATATATATATATATATATATATATATATATATATATATATATATACACTACTGATCAAAATAATAATAATAATTTAGAACTATTATATACTTATGTACCAACTATGGTTCGAAACAGTTGTACGCAAATGATAGTAATAAAATCTAATGCCTTGAAATGAACGCCAAAATGCGTGTTTATTCCTTGTAAAGCGGCGAATTATTGAATTCATTCAATAAGTATCGCTAACAAAAACAAACAAACAAACAAACAACATCTACATTAAAATGCAATAAATTATAGCGCTATAGCTCAGTGGAAGAGGCATAGGCTTCTTATAACGGGTCCCGATCTTGAATCTCGCTTGCCGACTGGCCTTGCCCGATTGTAAAATACGCATAAATATCATATTTATTTAATGCAGAATTCTTATTGTTATGCTGTTAGTCTACGGAAACACACCGGAAACTATGATCGATTATTATGATTGGTAAAAGTATATTGTTAGATATATTTTCAAGATGTTAAAAGTTAGATTAATTTGAAATATTTACATTTAATAGTGCACAGGAATGTTAATTTGATGTAAATTTGACAGATAGAATTTAAACTAACTGTGATATGTGCAAATATATGTGACAAAAACCCAGCAAGGATCTTTAGGCTACTTGCTGTGATGACGTAATAAAAATATAGATTTTGGATGTAGAAATAGTTACGAGGGAGACCAGTTCACTACACAACGGATGGGGGTTTTATCACAGGACGCCCGTGGAAGTCAAAAGGAGGCGATTTAGAAAAATGTAATCTTATACAAAGCGTGCCAGCAAGGAATAAATGATTATATTTAAATATAATTCCTATCTGAGCCTTTTCACTTTCTTAGAAAAGCATTTTAATTTCAGGACGCATGGAAGGAAGATTTGAGGTATGTTTTCGCTGGTGTTCAAACCAACAACGATGTCTATAAATTGTTATGTATACACACATCAACACACAATAGAGAATACACTAGACGAATCATATCAGAACGTTAAATCTCATAAGTTAAAAGAGACTCAATATAGAACCACATACCTGTTTATATACACCCCACTATACTGTATACACCCGAAATATATAATCTCTGGTCCCCCCTCTCCAATTTTTCATGATAAACACCCACCTAGCTGAAACCACTGTCAAAAATTTTCCCCACTCCTTATCTGTGCCAAAATCAAAACGTAGATTCCATGAACAAAGCTTCTTTCTTAGAAGTGCACGCCTGTGGAACTCTGTTCCGGTTGCCTGTTTCCCACCTGACTACAACCTGGATATCTTCAAGTCCAATGTGAACAAATTCCTGATGTACCGCCTCCTTAAGCAAGACACTTGATCAAATCTCCAACACTATGTACTGTACACACAATAACCCTTATCCCTGAGTGGCTTCCGGGACTTGATAAGTGGTAACTACCTTGTAAAAAAAAAATAAAAAAAATTTATTATAAACAGAAATACCGTAGTTATTAAGCGTAATGTTAAATTCCTTTAAAAAAAGTAAAAACAAAAACAAAAAAACTGAGACTTATGCATGCGAGTATTATGTTTTTTCAAAACAGTTCACTTCTTGTAAGTAAAAAAAAAAATACTCCAGCTGATATCGAAACCAAAACCTAAAGCCAGTGAGTCAAGTACGATAACCATTAGGCCAGCTTGACAGGATTGTTAAAAATTTTTTTTTCAAACCTACCTATTCTTAGCATAAGGAATATGTCATGTGAACGATTCACGCATACGCGTTCATGAAACAGTTGACAAACAGACAAAAATCTGATGATTACCCCCCCCCACGTATCAATTTTTTAATTTTGACTTCTTAGCAGCGTTTTTTTTCGGCTGAAAACCGATTAAAAAGTTTTCTACATGTCTGAATACCCTATATATCAAATTTACAGTCTGTAAACCAAAATTTCGTTGAATATATGGATTGAGAATTGTCCTCAGATACGCACGTTCTCACTTTTATAAATACATAGATATATTAAGAGAAAGAGAGAGCGAAAGAGAGAGACAGAAAGAGAGAGAGAAACTATATCAATATCAATATACATTTATACATATATTCTATCTCTCGTATTATATCTATAATATTTATATAGAAAGAGAGAGATAAATAGATAGAGAGTTACGTTGTGTTCTTTGTAATATAAAATGAAATATGTATGTTGTACGTTTATAAGCCAAATTATCACGTAAAGATTTTGTAAATTCATTTATTTAAAATTAATATTTCGACGTGATACGTCTTATGTTTTTTTCTTTTCTTCATGTTATAACGAAGAGAATTTAGTAGTAAAAAATCCATGTGTTTTTCTTCAATGGTGATTTTTAAAAAATATCTGTGAGAGAAACATGCCCGAAATGTAACAGCCCGGGAAGCAGGAACCCCGAAAGGCTTTCCAAAGCCTAGCAGTCATAGAGAAAAAAACTATTAGAGTAGAAATCTTTCTTTCGTCTAGGGATTTCTAAGGTGTAAGGGTGGGATTTAGCTGCTTGTTGGATTTGGTGGAGGTATTTACGTCGAGGGGGTACAAGTGCTTGTAGTTCGTCGGAGCATTCATCATTAAAATAAAATATCTGTTATAAAGTGTGCTGTTGTCAGCAAATATACCCATCTCAAAGATTATTTTATCAGGGAGGCTATTTATGAATATCAGGAATGATAAAGGTCCAAACCGCGACCGCTGATGTACACCTGCATTTATATATTGTTTTGACGTACGGCCATCGAGGACAACTTGGATTCTTGTTTTATTTAAGAAAGATTTAATTATGTTAAGTCTTCATCCAGTAATATCATGGATCTGATTTTTATGAGAAAACCATCATGCCATATCCTGTCAAATGCCTTAAGATATATCTAGGGTAACTGTTCTAACCGCCCCTGCTTTATCCAGTGCATGGAATATACGTTCAGAGATTACAGTTTTTTTCTTACATGGGGTTCACCACTTATCAAGGCCCGAAGGCCACTCAGGGATAAGGGTTATTGCGTGTAACGTAATCAAGGAGATAGTATTGTAGTAATTATTAGTATTGGGTGGTTAGATAGAGTGTCTTATTCGTGTTTCTTTTTTGGAGATTTGTCATGATTGTTGAGGTTCTGGGGTTTGTGGAGCAGGTCGGTAGACTTGGTTGGAGCAGGACAGAGAGGAAAAATAAGAGAGAAAAAAAGACAAGAATTTTTTTTTTTTTGTGGCACATGATAAGGTAAAGCCATAACAATTACCTACTAGTATGGCATTGAGATGCCCTACTAGAAGCTACTGTATGGTCCAGAATCCATTCACCAAATGGCAATACAGCAGCCCCGGTACTTTGCACCTGCTGATAGGACAGTCTCCTTAGTGGTTAATCAAAGGTTCTGGTCCCTGACTATCAGGCGGGTAACGTCAGCCCAGATGAAACGTTTACCTCCAGCACCCTTACTAGTGACATGACCACAAGGATAGATATAGAAACAGAAATTTTCCGACATCTCAGGCTACTCTTTACAAAGTACTACCGACCTGGAAAGCAGATTTTTCTTCACTCTTTGTCAGAAAAATCATTCACTGGAAATGAAGACTGAAGGACAAAAAAGGAGAAGCGAGAGTTACTGGAGCTGCCGATAATACATCCACAGAATATTTGCAGTAGAACGGGTTTGTCTAAACCCATACTGTTGGCCGGACAGAAGTTTAGCAGCTCTGAGGTGGTGAACTAGAGCTTTATCAACTATGGACTCAACTATTTTGACGAAAAGAGGAAGGAGTCAAATGGGGTGACAATGGGGTGATAAGGAGTAAGGGGTCAGTTCTTTCGCCAGAATTCTTCAAAACTGGTACCACCAAAGCAATTTTCCAGCAGTCAGGAAAGCAAGATTTGTTAAGACATTTGTTGAAAAGCTTGGAAAGAACTGGAGCAACTTCAGCAGAATATTTTTTTAATAATACACCCGGGATGAGATCAGGTCCACATTATTTTGAGGTGTCTAGGTTTTTTATATCCTATACTTGAGAAGGAGTAATTTTCAGATCATCTAGTGGGGTTTCTGTCTGCAAAAGAAAATCTAGGAGGGAGTGGTTTGCTGGGTCCAATGTAGAGTAGGAGGTAAACTGACTGGCAAGCAGATTAGCCTTCTCGGTTGCCATGCAAACAACTTCATGATTGTGTGGATAGTGGGAGAATTGTTGATTGCCCATTATTTACTACATTGTTGTAGATTTTCCAGAAGTCATGAGTTCCTAATTTCTGTGCTTCAATGCGTTTTCTGGTGGCTTCGGCATATTCTCTTTTGGCTGTTGCTATTTCTTTCTTGCAATTACTTCTAGCTTCTATAAACATTTGTCTATTTCTACTGGGTTTATGTCGGATAAATCTATGGTACGCATGATGCCTTTGAGCAATGGCAGCTATGCAAGTAGAAGTAAACCATTGGGGAGAGTAGAGTTTGCTATAGAACTTCCGTGTGGGAACATATGCTTCAATTACCACTTTAAACTATTCAGTGGTCTCATTTGGAAGAGAAAATATGTTTTCCCATGGAGCATCTCTGATATGATCTCTGATGGTATTCCAGTCAGCCTTATTGTAATATCTTGTTATTTTAAGCAGTGACTCTTCAACTTCGAGAGTTTATGGTGATGTTTATCATTATCACAACGTGATCAGCATCCCCGAGAGGGCAATGGGCATTTGTTAAACAATCCTCAGATTGGTCAGAAATAGGCCCAGAAGGTAGGCTTTCTCATTCTGATGATCTAGAAGACGGGTCGGGAACGTTACTGTCTGTGTCAAGGAATGGGTATAGAAAAGTCATGTGTGATGCTACCAGCCGTCAGTGTAGTTAGAGAAGCCCAGCCAATTATTGTGGTGGACATTAGTCACCAAATACATGTACTTGAGCGCTAGTGTCTAGGGAGAGTGCTACATCTATGCTGTCTATGCTGTCAGAGATGTGATTGATTAGAGTACAGTCTTGGGTAGAAGGAGAGCGATAGAAAAAATATAAGTAGCTAACGCTACAGCACATGAAGGCCTGATTCTAGTTATGGAGAGAGTGTTACGAATATAGACTCCAAGTCTGTGCATGTGTCTGTAAGAGTCCATACGACAAAGTGGAAGATAACCAGACATGTTAACATGGTTAGAGGGGATGGAAGAGTGCAAGTTAGTTTCACTTAATGCTAAGATATCCGAGGAGTTTGCTAGGAGAAATAATTCTACCTCATCTAAGTTAGTTCTAAGTCCACGGATATTTGTAAATGCAAATTTCAAGGGAGGAGGTGAAACATTGTTCAAGTGTGCGTCTGATTATCATGATATCTATTCACCAGCATAGGGACCCAACTTATAACAGAAATACAAATCCTATTAACTACATTTTCACCTAATGCTGTTGCAGTCAACACGGCTTGAGATTTTCTCAACTACACCTCTGAATACTATTCCTTATGTAACAGAGCGTAGACGGCTATGTACAAGTACATGCGAAATGACGTCATCGGTTAAGAAAAAAAAACTATAAAAAGGAGAAAGAAAACGATCACAAGAGAGTAAGAAATGTAGAGCGCGGAATGAGATAACGTTCAAAATCACGTGAGAGATAGGAATAACGTTCGAAAAGTGTTTGCAATTCTCACGTGAGAGAAGACGATTACGAGGGTGACATCATGACTGTACCAATGAGGACAAAGTTTGTTCAACTGCACGGAGCCTTTCCAGTTGGATTCTACGCACTTTCAAAACGAGACAAAAAAACCTAATGCTGACACTCTGGAAGTCGCTGGTGTTGCCGCACATTGATTACTGTTGTCAGCTGTGGACTCCGGATAGAAAAGGTCATATTCAAGCATTAGAGGCCATCCAGAAGTCGTTTCTAAGAAAGATAACTGGTTATAGTCAATTGAATTATTGGCAACTGCTGGATACGTTGAATATCAAATCGATTCAACGCAGGCAAGAAAGATATTCAATCATCTATACCTGGCGTATGATGGAGAACCAGGTGCCCAACGCTGGTATACAGCACCATATCTCAAAACGTGGCAGAAGGTGTGTGGTACCACCCCTAACCAGTGCCAGGGACAACTGGATCCGACGGCTCAGGGAATCGAGTTTAAATTCCCGGGGTCCTACGCTCTTCAATTGCCTGCCACGTAACATCAGAGAGATCACGAACTGCAAAACAGAATCGTTCAAGTCGGCGCTGGATACCTGGCTGAAGTCTGTACCAGACGAACCTCAGATCCCCGGTTATACCGCTATGAGACGCAGTGAATCCAATAGCTTACGCCACATGCTTGTCTGTGTAAAGAGGGACAGCGAAATGGTGCAGCGGTCTATTGATTCGACGCCGCCTATACCGTCCCAACTGGAGGCCGCTTGCCGCAGTAACCTTGGAGGGCTCTGACCGCCGAAAGACATCACACAAATCACACAAATCACACAAAAAAAGAATTATCAAATGTCGTTGCTACAAAGAAAAATCGAGTTGAAGTTCTTTGCTATTCTTTATCTACATTGCGACTGAGGCATACAATGTGTTGGTTTCCGTACAATGTTACACTTAAAGTTGCAATCAGGTAACCTTGGGGGTAAGCTGTTGGGACTGGTGGAATCATGGAAGTTCTCAGATCGCCACTTCTGGATTTTCCCGGAAGCAGGACATGAAGCTGAGTTGCGTTTCCACACATATGGCTTTTCAAGAGCCATCTTCTTCACTCAGTGCTTGACAATCTGAATTGAAGTTTGAATCTTTTTATGTGGTCTTTACCTGAAACACCCAAACATCATCACAGTTTCAGTTAATTTGATCCTTACGGCCTTTGCATGATAATCAAACAAATAATATTTTCCTATAAAATCTGGTTTATATTGAAACAAATAAAATAAAATTATGGTTCATATTTTATTTGCTTCAACAATTGTTTGTAAGATTAGTGTCAGACAATATGCGCGTCTGGGACGCAGCAATGCAAAATCGCTTCCGTCATTATATTTTTCTAATTTTAAAAGTGTTTTTTTTTTTTTTTCAATCTTAATATCAAACTTTGTCGGTTTTATGGAATGTTAAAAAAATAATAATGCGATTTTAACTATGATTCTTCTGTTTCAATATGGAGTAATGATTAGTGATGGGACGGTTCCAATATTTTTCCCAATTCGATACAATTACCGATTCCGATTTCGATTCTTTATAAATTCTTTGTAAATATTTAACTATAGAGTTATTATTTTTTTTCGACTACTGTAAAAACACATGATCTTTCTACTCCAGTAATTTCTTCCCCAGAACTGCTAGACTCTAGAATTCCATTCCAGGTTCCTGCTTCCCTAACTGTACTGACATGCAGAAGTTCAAGTGCAACGTGAACCGACATCTTGCTGCCCAAATCCCAACATAGTGCCCCAGTAGTTGCTGCCCCTGATAGTAGCCCCCTACACCAAAGTGGCAATGCGCCTTGTTTGGGATGAAAATGTAAAAAAAAAAAAAAAAAAAATGTTAAAGGTGCAGATATTTTTCTCAAACGTAAAAATACACTTATGGGAATGATCTTACCTTTTAAAAGCAGATATTACAACCACAGAAGTACAAGCAAGAACAATAAATGCTGAATAAAAATAACATTGGCAAACCACTCCTGGGAGTTCAAGGATAGTGGACGACTGCCGATAGTAGAGTGGAAAATAGTACAAGAAACTAGTGGGTGTAAAAACAGACGACCCGTGTAGAGCATGGTTGAATGAGAAATTAGCTATCATAAACTTTAAAGAATCTATTAAACTTCAGGAATGAAATAGTAAACGTATGTATACACAAAATAAACTTTACCTTAGGAAAATAACACAAAAAAATCAAGAACCAATAATAACAGCAATAATAAAAATAATAATAATCATAATTAATAAATAAACAAATACGTAAACAAATACACTATTATAAAATAAAATGTAAATAACTCACTTATTATAACAGATTAAAAATTCCCAACATAAAGAAAAGAGAAACAAAACAAAACAAAAAAACGGGTCAAGTGAAACCTTGTCTGAAAAACGTGTGCTACAATCAATGGGAGTGTGAATAACAAAGAATCAGATTGGCTGATTAGCAACCCATGAAAATGTATAAAAACATCATGGAATTTAAATATTTGCCAATTTATACTTACTACCAACAGTGCGATAATTTGTTTTAAACAAAATAAAAATAAAAAAGACAATCAAAGTTGTTTTTAGCATCGAAAAATAGACACAAACTGTTCTGATTCCGATGCCGATTTCCATACCCTAAAACGTTCCAATTTTCCGAGTCTGATTTATCATTTCAACATTAGTAAAAATTACGGTAAATTTATTTAATTTTACTAGTTTTTACTTGTAGGTTTTGTTATGAGTGTCGAAAATTAAAGTCCTACCTATATATACATATATAAAATGAAAAGGTGTAAGTGTGTGTGTGTGTGTGTGTGTTTGAGGACACTTCTCAACCGATATACTCGATGAATTTTTGATCTACAGACTTGAAATTTGGTATATAGGGAATTCAGACGTGTGGAAATTTTGTTAATCCGTTTTCGTTCGGAAAAAGAGCTACTAAGGGGTCGAAATTGAAAAATTGGTATTTGTGGATCATCGAATGTTTATGTTTGTCAACTGTTTCACAACTGCGCATGCGCGGTCATGAAACACAACAGATTATTTATGTTAAGAATAAATAGTGCTGAAAAACCTTTTTAAAGATCGTGCCGAGCTAGTCTAAAGTGGCTTTGGGTCTAGCAGGGGGGCGATGGACATGATTTTTTTCAGCCCGGCAAGTCCAGGAGAAATGCATTAAACAACAGATATTGCTGTATCAAGTGTTTGTGGATCTAACCAAAGCATTTGACACCGTCAACAGGGATGCTCTCTGGTTGATCTAAGAGAAAGTAGGGTGTCCTCCAACCTTTGTAAGAATATTAAAGGAACTGCACAGGGACATGAAAACTCGAGTCTCGTTTAACCAAAAATTGTCTGATGAAACCCCAGTTGACGATGGTGTCAAACAAGGTGATATTCCCGCCCCTACTCTTTTCTCTATATATTTTTGCTGCTCAACTTGTTCATGCATTTCGGGATTGTGATAAGGGTGTCATGTTAAAGTTTCGAACCACAGGTCGCATTTTTAATCTTAGAAGATTTAATGCCAGAACGAAGCTGCATCATGTTTTAGTAAAGAAGTTACTGTATGCAGACGATGCTGTTTTTTGTCACACATTGAGACTGATATGCAGCATATAATGGATAGCTTTGCTGACTCCTCTTTGGTCTAAGGATCAGTCTGTCTAAAACAAAGCTGATGTGCACTATTACACCGGGTCAGTCATACGTGGAGCCGAACATCATGGTCTTTGGTGATAGACTAGGAGTAGTTGATTCGTTTGCCTACTTTGGTAGTTCTCTGTCAAGGAATGGCTCTCTCGACACTGAAATCCGCAGATGAATTCAGAAGGCATTTGTAGCTTTTGGAAGGTTGAAGAAGAGAGTGTGGTATGACCGTGGCATCACAGACTGGACTAAGATCTGCACTTACAAGACCTGTGTGCTAACCACACTGTTGTATTCATCGGAAACATGGGCATTACATCAAAGACACATTAAATGGCTTGAACGATTTCACCAAAAATGCTTGAGACGTATCTTAAACATCAAGTGGCAAGCACAAGTACCCGATACTGAAGTCCTTGTGAGATCATGTTGCTCTAGTGTTGAGACCTTTGTAATCAGATCTCACATGCGTTGAGTGGGCCACCTGGTTCGAATGAAAGATTGCAGGCTGCCAAAACAAATTTTTTACGGGGAGCTGGAAAATGGCAAGCGCCCTCAACACAAGCCCAGGAAGAGGTTTAGGGATTCTACAAAGAATATTTTGAAAGTCTTAAAAATCGACATCGACACATGGGAAGAACTTACTCTGTAAAGGCCGAAGTGGCGAAAGCTTGTACGTGAAAGTTGTGATGCTCTAAAGAAAAGAAAGCAGGCCCACAGCAATCTAAAGCAAGAGCTTCGCAAAGATTTAATTGATGGTCTTAACCATGAAAAACAGAGCTGGAAATGCGACACTTGTGAACGAGTGCTTTTGTCACTTAAGTCGCACAAAACTCCTGTTCAGGTCAACTTTGCCTCTATTAGTCCGAACAAAATGATCTATTTAACATGCAACAAAGTTTTCAAATCTACTGCTCGTTTGAGAAGACATATGAGTGTTCATAGGAATACCCTTCAACCTCCAGAGGAAGTCAACTCAGCGGAAATTGCTCAATTTGTATGTCACACCTGCTTCAAGATGTGCAGAGTCATCTGAGGCGAGAGTGCAGAGTCATCTGAGATGGCATGGACGACGAGATTAGGAGAACTCAATGTGACGGCGATCATCTGGAAAGATGCAGCAATCATATATATATATATATATATATATATATATACATAAAATGTAAAAAAACGTTTAAAAATAAAAATGTTTAAATTTCAACGTTATTTAACGGGTTAACGGTAGTCGAATGGATACGGTCTTTGCTAATGAAGCCACAGATGGCCTCTGTCGCCGGGTTTGAAGCTATATATGAAGATCCCCAAATGGATGAAACACTAGTGTCTGTAGGTATTTAATACTTATTATAGTATATATATATATATATATATATATATATATATATATATATATATATATATATATATATATAACGGCTATATGTCAGTCGCTCTGTCTGTCACCCTATTTACAAACTCTATCTCCCCTGAAACTAAAAGTCGCAGAGCGGCACTAGGGGCCTCAACGGATTGGATTTTTTACGAGGCGTTCTTTTATGAGTGTTTAGCCGGTTAAAATTGTTTTTAAGGAGTCAAAAAATGGGTCAAAATTGAAAAAATTATTATACATTTTCAACATTCATCTTAGTTTATTTTTAATTTTTAATTGGCGTGTCACGTTGGTAACGTGACAGCTTGGAATGCTACAGTTCCGGTTTCGATTCTAACTGATGGCACCTAAACATTTTTTGTTTTTACTTTTGAAATCAGGACTCTATAAGAATATATACGAAATCTGGACAAATTAAAATATCATATTTAAGCGTATTTTACGCCCCCCTCCCCTTGTATATATATATATATATATATATATATATATATATATATATATATATATGTATATATATATATATAATAATACATTATAATTTATTAAAATATATATATATATATATATATATATATATATATATATATATATATATATATTAATAAATTATAATGTATCATACGAGCAACGTGAATGTGAAGCCGGTTAAAACTCCTCAGATACAAGTGCAAGAATCGAACGGACAGGAAGTTTAAAAAAATGCAGAATTCCATAGGAATCGTAAAGTTCAACAAATGTTCTTTTCAAAGTACCAAACTATGTCACTTAATAAAATATGTAACAAACGGGGAAAAATGAACTCGTTGCTTTTGAGTGTCACTATTTTTTTATCTTGAATTTTTTTTTGTGGTCTCCGTTCATTTTTAAAGAAATGTTTTTTTTTTGTTTTTTTTTTTGCAAACATGTCGGCGTCGGAAATGTCTAAAACTACTTATTTATTTACTTAGGCATTGAAAGTGTACGCAGTCGGCAAAGTTTTTGGAATTTTATACCCCCACCCCCGCTTCCATCGCGCTATTTGTTGTTTAAAAACCAAGTGCTTTCACACGTGAAGATTATTGGGCAGAGAATGCATTAGTCTTACCACCGATTGGAAGACAATATTTTTGACGGGCATTTTAATTTTTTCTATAAGAGGAGTATGCATGCAAAAATAGCGAAAAATTCTGCGTGTATATATGTACACGTATATGCAAACATATATGTGTGTTTATATATAATTACGCACACACACACAAACACACACACACACACACATATACCTATATATAAATATATACGTATACATAATCTAATTTATAAAATTCACTATGTCTGTCTGTCTGTCTGTCTGTCTGCTTTCAGATTTTCAAACTCCCCCTCTTCCGAAACTAAAAGTCGCAGAGTGGTGCTAGGGGCTGCAAATGATTGTATTTTTTTATAGACCGTCCTTTTTATGGGTCTTTAGTCTGTTAACATAGTTTTTAAGGGGTTAAAATAGTTTTTAAGGGGTTAAAATAGTTTTTAAGGGGTTAAACTAGTTTTTAAGGGGTCAAAAATGGGTCAAAATTGAAAAAATTGTTATATATTTTGTACATTCATCTTAGTTTATTTTTTCCCAAGTTCATATGCGTGTCACAATCGTAACGTCACCAGCTATGAACGTTAGTTGAAATGTGTGGAAACAGAGAAGTAGTCTTTCTTTTTTGTTTGTTCAGAAAATGGTTTAAAGAATAAGGCTTTGAAGAACCAGTTTCACTAAAAAGCAAAGCTAATGAGCAAAAAAAAAAAAAACAAAAACAACAAAAAAAAAACAGCGTAAAATACGTCCAGGGCATTAAAAAAATATTTTGATCCATGTAGCTCTAAAAGCTCAGCAATATGACCCCCTAAACTCCGTTAGTAAACTTTAAAGATTTCTGATATTAATTAATCTATAAAATTATAAAACTCAAATGACCTTGTAACGAGTGTTGTAACCCAACATTCGGTTTACGACTTCAGGTTGCGCATGCGTACATAAACAAATAATCAACGCAAAAATAAAACGTATTGTTTTACTGTGTACGTTTTCAGCGCCCCAATTGTTTTTTTTCGCGTTTAAATTATCCAAATAAACAATTGTTAATGCTTTTCGCATTTTGTTTACACTTCATTTTCGTATTACGTTTAAGTTATTTTAACGCAATTTTCTTACAAATAAATCTACTTTAACCCGTTGACAACCATAAGAGAATTTTACAACGGCAATTTAACACAGCCTTTCTTTTTTTAAAATTTATTCTTCATTTTTAATACACCTTTCTTAAAAAACATTCATACATTTTTTTCTATACTACCAACATAAATAAATAACCCAGAAAATATGTTTTTTTTTAAAATTTACGTTACAAATCAACGCGACATTAAACCTTATTGTTTTACTGTGTACGTTTTGAGCGTCCTTATTGCTTTTTTTTCGCGTTTAAATTAAAAGATATATCAAAATTTGAATTTAACTTTAAGTATTATGGTATCTGTTCAGTGCACATTTACCTATAAGTATGGCAAACCACTTATAATTCAATGGCTGTAAGTTGTTTTTATTAAAAATTAATAATTATAAACAGAACGACTCATAGAAATCTATCTACATTCTTTTTCATTTTAATATACTTTCATAGAAAATGTTTCTGTTATGTAAAAAAAAAAAAAAACTATTTTCTTTACGTCACAAGTGCCAGGCTCATACATTAATTCCATAGCTAATATAACATACTGACCCAACGGGTCACGGGTGGTCTAGTACTATATATATTTTCTCATCATTTTTAAATCTCTTATTCACCCAAAACAAGGCACATTGCGAATGGAACGTAAAAGTCTACTAATAGGGACCATGCTTACAGGGGCATTCTAAGTAGGGAGTGGAACAGCGAGATTACTGCACACATCACATTTAAATTTGAACATGTTAGTACAGTCAGGGAATTTCAAAGTTGAGGAGTTCGAGGGAAGAAACTATTAGAGTAGAAACCTTTCCGGTATTTGAAAAGCTCTACAGTGAAGTGGTGGGATTTTGCTTTCGGCTTTATCGGGAGTATTTACGTCCAAAGGGTATAAAAATGTAACAAGCCGACATTTCATTAAAGTACTGGTAAAACGGGCATAGGATGGCTGGTTAATTTTAACGCATGCAAAACCAAGCTTTTATCTTTTCGCCTCTTGACCCCAACTGATATGAATGGCTCTCGTTTAAAAGAGGCTCCTTGTTTTGACAAACTTCTCTTTGTGACCTTTACTCCTGACTTTAAATGAAAAACTTAAGTACATCAAATCTGTTGCTAAGGTCGCCGGAAAAATGGTTGCATAATTTTATCGCTCCAGAAGGTATCTAACGCCCTACGCAATCCTGTATGTATACGAGCCAAATACTTCCTAAAATGGTGTACTGTTGCTACATCTGTGCGGGAGCTTCTTGGAGCACTTTATCCTGCCTTGACAAAGTTCAAAACGGGCCTCGAAATCTAGTAAGTGATACACTCTTCCCTACAACCTTTTTCCCGCAGAAGAGACGTTGCGAGTCTGTCTCTGCTCTATCATTATTTTCATAACAAGTGCTCGCCTGAGCTTCAATCCATGCCCCACGTTTTTTTTTTTTTTTAATTCTGTCCGGGAGGGAAGAAACTAGTGGTAGATGCACTCGTCAAGATGTAGCAGCAATACTACATGCAGGACGAACGGTTGCTTTGTAGATATATAGGATATCGGTTGGTGTGAATAGTTTTCTAACACAGTAGAGGGAGCCCATCTCTTTTGCAGCAGCATTGGCAATGTCTTCTATGAATCTTTTTTTTCTAATTCATGTTGCCTATAAATGTTAAGTTGAGTAGTTTGAATAATGGACTCATGGGTAGAACCTTATTAGCA
>NC_136493.1:13250650-13258150 GCF_053919585.1 Euprymna scolopes
ATGTCAGCTGGTGTAATGGTTAAAGTACTTGACTCACTGTATTTAGGCTTTGGTTTCGATCTCAGCCGAAGAGTTTTTTTTAGTTTACTTACAAGAAGTGAAATACTCGCATGTACGTGTTTCAGTTTCTGTCCGTTATTCTTTTCATTTTTGGTCCCTCGACAAAAGGAGGGTAGACTTGTAAATTCACCCTTGTCCGTTCGTCCGTTAGTCTGTCCGCACTTTTCTCAATAACAACGCCTTGGATTTTTTGAAATTTGGCACAAGCATGAGTAAAAAAGTAACAGAACGGATTTTTCGGCAAAATTCCGCCCCCTCCCTAGAGGAGTACCTTTCTGGTTAAAATGGCTAAAATTGACACTTTTGTGCTTATTAAAAAAAAATTGATGCCTGGGATAAATTTATTAAACTTTCTGAAAAGTTGTAACTAACTGATTTCTATATAATTTTGTTTGTCTATACTTCGCAATAACTCTTGGGTGTGCCCCAGAGGCTCTTTTAGGGCTAATAAAAACACTCCATTTTTGGGACTATTTTATCATATTTGTCCCAAATTTTATGTGTATGTCTGTTTATTAACAGTTTTGCTTTGTGCTGAACTCAAATTTAAATATGTTAAGGCCTTAGGGACTTTAGGGGCCAAATGGGGAGGTGGGAGGTGGGGGCAAATGATGAACTTAGTCATTTTTTTTTTGCATGGTGCAGAACTCAAATCTACACATGTTAAGGTCTAAAACTGCACCGTTTGTCCATTTTCATCAGGATTTGACGTCCCTGGGGACTTTAAGGCTAAATGGCGGGAGAAGCAAATGCTGAACTTAGTCATGTTTTTATGCTTCGTTCAATGTGAACTCACGGTGGACGATACATCCTTCACTTGTTTTAAAAAAGAATTTAACGTTGTGTTTAATAGCCACGGTATTTCTGTTTATAGTAAACATGCATTAATTAAAATATAATATTCATGCCATTTTACGACCGAGCAAATCAATGTATATTGTCTAGTCTATATATTTATAAAAGTTAGAATGTATGTGTGTGTGTGTGTGTGTGTGGGGGGTGTGTGTGTGTGTGTGTGTGTGTGTGTGTGTGTGTGTGTGTGTGTGTGTGGGTGGGTGTGTGTGTGTGCGAGGACACTTCTCAACCAATATATACTAAACGATTTTTTTATCTACAGACTTGAAATTCGGTATATAGAGTATTTGGATATGTGGAAAGAATTTTAGTCCGTTTTTATCCGAAAAAAAAAGGACCGCTAAAGGGTAAAATTTGAAAAATTGGTAGGTGGGAAGCCACCGGATTTTTATCTGTTTTCAACTGTTGCACGGCTGAACATGCGCGGTCGTGAAATATGACAACTTCCTTGTGTTATGACTTAGCTTGAAAACGCTATTTAAAAGTCATGTCAAGCTGGTGTAATAATTGTCGTTCTTGGCGGACTGTCTTTAGGTTCCGGTTTCGATCTCAGCTCGGAAAATTTTTCCCACAAGAAGTGAACTGTTTAGAAACAACATAATATTCGCATGCACATGTCCCAGTTTTTTTTTAAAAAAAGGAATTAACCATTACGTTTAATACCTCCGGTATTTCTCTTTATGCTCACTAAGAATTTTGCATGAATTAAAATATAATATTTATGCGTATTTGACGACCGGGCAACGTCGGGCAGCCTGCTAGTATATCTATAAAAAAACAGAATGCGCGAACGGGCCCGTGTGTGCGTGTGGACACTTCTAAACCTATATACTCAACGAATTTTATCTACAAACTTAAAATTTGGTATATAGGTTATTCAAATATGTGGAAAACTTTATAATAGGTTTTTATCCGAATAAAGGTTTTCTTAGTGAACAAAATTACAAAAAATCGTTCGTAGGACTCGTCGATTTTTCTTTGTTTGCTAACTATTTCAGGATTGCACATGTGTGAATGACAGATTCCTTATGTTAAATATAAGTCGGCGTAAAGACACTTTTTAAAGAGCGTGTCACGCTGGTCGAATGGTTATCGTACTTAGTTCACCGTCTTTAGGTGTTGGTTTCGATCTTAGCTCGAGTATTTTGTTTACTTACAAGAAAAAATAAATAACACAATACTCCCTTGGGCATGTCTCAGTTTCTGTATGAAGTTAAAATATAATATTTACGCGTATTTTACGACCTGGGCAACGTCGGGCAGCCTGCTATATCTATAAAAGTGAGAATGTGTGTGTGTGTGTATGTGTGTGTGTGAAGACAATTCTCGATCTATATACTTAACGAATCTTTGATTTACAGACTTAAAATCGGGTATATAGAGTATTCAAGCACGAGGAAAACTTTTAATCGGTTTTCATTAAAAAAAAAAAACGGGTCAAAATTGAAAAATTTGGTACTTGGTGGTCATGGAATTTTTTTATCTGTTTGTGGACACTTTTTAAAAATCTTAGCAAGTTGGTTTAATGGATATCGTACTTGACTCATTGTTTTAAGGTTTTGGTTCCAATCTCAGCTAGAGTATTTTTTTTTTACTTACAAGAAATAAACTGTTTAGAAAAGACATGATACTCGCATGCACATGTCTCAGGGTTTTTCAATATTTTTTGTACATTTTTAAAGGAATTTAATGTTACTTTTAATGTCATGTACGTCTAGTGTGCCTACAAAAGAGAATGTGTGTATGTGTGTGAGGAAACTTCTTAACCTATATACTCAACGAAGTTTTGATCTACCGACTTGAAATTTAGTATATAGGGTATTCAGACATGTGAAAAACATTTTAATCCGTGTTCATTCCGGAAAAAGGGCTGCTAAAGGTTCAAAAATGAAAGAAAATGTTACTTTTGGGTCATAGGATTTTTATTTGTTTGTGAACCGTTTCACAATGTTTGAAAACACTTTTTTAAGATCGTGGAAAGCTGGTCTAATGGCTAGTGTACTTGGCTCTCTGTCTGTAGGTTTTTGTTTTGATCTCAGCTAGAGTGTTTTTTTTTTACTTACAAGGAGTGAACTGTTAAAAAAAAAGCATAATACTCGCATGCATATGTCTCTGTTGCTTTTCATTTTTTTTTTACTTAATTTAAAAAAAAGAATTTAACATTACGTTTAATACCGGGCAACGCCGGCTACATCTAGTCTTATAAAGTTTGGTGTCTGATTTAGACGGTCAAGAGCGGGGAAAATAATAGACAAGAAAGTGAGCGCAAGAGTAGAGGAAAAAGCAGTCGGTAAAAATGAGAAGCGAAAAGCTAAATGAAAAGCGCGCCATTTTTTTTAATTCTTTTACCGCGTCACTTTCTCCTAACGCTGATGCGAAGCGTCGTATGTGTTGTTATTGTTGTTACAGAGACGCGCGCAAAAAGGTTTCTTCATTTTCTTCAAGCCATTCTGATTTATTCCACTTTGAAACAAGATGTCAAAGTCGGCTTTTTCATTCGCTCAACTCTTCTGTAAAAATGTCTTTTATCTAAAAATACGAAACAAAACACCCCAACTCCCAAAACAAACAACAAAACGTAAAAAAAGTAAAAAAAAAAGTAAAAAAAGTAAAAAAAAACAAAACAAAAACACCCGCAATACCCAACAAAAACAATAACATAGAAATAAATAAAGTAAACGTAAAGTTAAACATAAAGAAATATACTTTGATTCACATCAAAACTACCATGCAATGTTTTTGCTTGTAGTAATGCCAATTCTCAGTCATTATCTATCTATCGATCGCTATCTATTTATCGATCTATCTATCACTATTTTTATTGCTCTCTCTCTCCCTCACACACACACACACACACACACACACACACACACACACACACACACACACACATATATATATATATTAGCGGGGGGGGGTTGCCCGGGTATTTGTAGGTATGTGCGTTTGGAAAAAGGGAACTTAACGATAGCGATTAAAAAAAAAAAGATGGGGAGCTAGGTGCATGTAGGCTCGAACCTATAGCCTTGAGACTGAGTCTGAACACCTGCGCTACGGCGACAATACTAATGTTAGAGCGATTAAAGTGAGTCAAGTCAAGGAGGTTTGATTAACAGCTGGCCACTTACTGAGGTCATCGCGGGAGCGTTTTTTCATTTACCACGAGGAAGTTTGGGGGTCCCCAAGATGATGGGTGGAGGGGAAACCAGCTCCCCATTGAAAGGGGATCGTCCAAATTGAATAGCAATTGTCTGATATAAGGAAACCCCGCTTGATCAAAGCTGATAACTTTTGGACGCTGGGAATGATGCAACAAACTTCGTATCAGTTTCGCTTTTATTATACGAAAAAGGCGATTCTACACGCGCCGATCGAAAAATGTTGAATATTTACCTTTTGAAAGTCGGGCAAATTAAATACATACGCGACTCCCGTTCGTAACTCGGAGATATGATTTCGGCGTGATATAAAAAGTTTTTAAAATGAGCGACGGTCTCGAGAAGCCGCCGGAAATACACAAAAAGCCGCGGACATACACAAAAAGCGAACATATATACACACATTTTCGCTTTTATATATATACTAGCGGGGAGGAGGGGGTATCCGGCGTTGCCCGGGTGTTTGTAGGTGTGTGTGTATGGGGGGTAATTAATAATCCTGCTTAAATATTATAAAAAAAACGATGTAAAAAAAAAACCAAAACCAAAACGGAAAAAAATGGTATAAATAAACCTGTGTATGGGGGGGGTAAACTAAAGAATAAGCGAAGTAAGCGGGTGTTTAAAGGTGTAAAAGAAAAAAAATAGTTTTGGCCGGGAGGAGGGATTGAACCCGGAAGCCTTGACGCGGAAACCAATGCTAACTACTTAACGGTCTCGACCACGAGTGAGAGTAATTGATTAACGTGTTAAGTTAAGGCTTATAAAGCTAGTAAAAGAGGTTTGATTGACAGGAAGACGCTAAATGAGGTCATTGCGGGATCGTTATTTTAGATGATGGTGGGAGGGGGTTGATTTATTTGCTTCCCCACTGAGCAAATTAGGCACAAGGCCGTTTTTTAATGTGGAGATGGAGGGAAGGGGGGAGGGAAAGGGGGACCAGCTTCCGAGAGGTGGGAAATGGGAGCTGGATAGTAACTGTTGGTATGAAGGGTTGCCCCTACATTGACCAAGGTCAGATATGTAGGGTTACCCCCACATATGGTCTGTGCTGGTCTTAGCTTGCAGCATCTGTCGGAACAGATACTACACCCAGATGATGGTGGGAGGGAGGAAAAGCAGCGCGAAAGCTAAGAACACAACGTTTTTCACTGTATTTATACTTAAATGCAAGACAAACAGGGGACATAGCGAAATAGCGCGAATCTCATAAAAGTCGACGTAAATAAATCTAGAGACGACCCGCGTTCCCAAATCCTAGGTATTATGATATAGAGGGTACATAAACAGTTTTAAGCGATAGTAACGAACCTGGGAGCGTGTGCGAGAAAAGCCTTTGCGAGACATACACGAAATGGTCACGCACATTTTGCCTTATATATATATATATATATAGATATAATATATATATATATATATATGCTAGCATATATATATATATATATGCTAGTATATATATATATGCTAGTATATATATATGCTAGTAATATATATATATATGCTAGTATATATATATATATATATATATATATATATATATATATATATATATATACTAGCAGAAGTACCCGTCGTTGACTGGGTTCAAAAACATGGACTGTGATTGATGAAAGTATGATAGGTTATGAAAAGGAGGGGGTTGTAAAGAGATAGGTTTTGATAGCCAAAAATTTTACCCTAAGCCAAATATGATGAAAGTAAAGATAATTTTCGCGAAAAAATATATTTTTTTATATCAAATTTGTTTCCATTCGTCGACAAGAGTGACCAACAAAATGATGTTTCCTTACAAAGAGAAAATGTTTTATATATAATAATATAAATATACAAGGAATAAATGTTACCATAGTCAATAAAAGTTACTTTTATGGTAGAAAAGTTCATTGGTTTGTATTTTTAAGTAGTCTGTAAAATTTTTTTTTTTTAATTCACGAACCGGTTTAAAAAATAATCAAAATGCCAGCGACTTTGAAATGGAGAGCCCGTTTTCTATTGTAAGAAGGGGCACCTGGGCATTCTGTGTGAACAATTTAAGAGAGCTCCGTCAACGTAAGGAATATTTATAAACATATTTTAATGTTTTCCATTATTTTGTGCTTGAGGAATATTCGATTATGGAATGTGTAGTTTATATAAAAATTCATTTAAGTAGTTATCGCCTCAAATTTCCTTTTAATTTCGGTTCGCTGAACTTATTTCAAGTAAAGAGCATTAAAAACTATTTCAAAACAAAAAAAACATGAACTAAACTTTTATTGACTATAGTGACATTTATTTCTTGCATATTTATTTTTTCGGGTAGTCGTTTGTTGGCTTTTCTGCTAAACACTCTTACTAAATAATATCGACGAAATATTTAAAAACAAAAAAACAAAAATAGTTTTTAAAAATAATGAAGCTTTACTTACTTTAGTAAAATAACCCGAAAAAGCAAAATTGGATATTAAAAAAGTAAACACGTAATTACTTTAGTTTTTTAAAGCAAAGAATCGATATTAATATTAATAAGAAGAAAATGGTGCCCTTTTCAAGCAGAATAGCTTCGTTTAAGTTTTACAGTATTGAACGGTGTAGTATTGCGCCGTCGGATTCAGAGTTGTACTATTGTAATGTAAATAACACGCAGAAAGGGTTGTGACGAACTGAATTCCTTCTAGTACACGGACAAAAAAGCTTAAACAGATATATAAATAAAAATAAAAAGGTTATGTAAATGTTTTTAAAAAGACACGTAGTCACGTGAGCAGGATTTTTCCTTCTTTTGACACGATAACAAGTAAAGTTCTTATTTTTTATTATTTATCTATTTATCTGTTTTCGAAAGAGTGCCACGTGCAAGTGGAGAAGGAAAAAAAACAGAGTTGTGCAAAATTTGTGTCGAGAATTGTCTACAGTTCCGAATTTTTTGGCTTTCACTTTTATAAGAACATGAATTTATGAGGTGAATTTATTCGACACAATATGATTCAACTAAAAAAAAGTAAATAAAAGCTAACGTGAATTAAGATTAATATTAAAGTGTTATTGTGGACCCTCACCCATTAAAAAAAAACCTTGTTAAACTTTGTGACATATTTACATTCTATGGAGGTCAGGCGCGAACGAACACCCAATAATTTTATTATACCATATTTCTTCAAACTGAAACATAATTATCAAAGTATACTTACGCAAATAGATACGAAAGGTCTTTGTTAAATTTTGTGCCATATTTCCATGGAGTACAGGCGCGAACGCAGACCCCACAATTTTTTTTTTTATACCATCCCTATTTAAGTTGAAACATACTTATCAAAGTATTCTTATGTACATCTATATCAAAAACCATTGGAAACGTTTTTTTTTTTAAATTCTTTATTTCTATACTTTGGAGGCCAGGCGCGAACGCAAACCCCACAATTTTTCTGAACCACCGTTCTGCCAGCTC
>NC_136493.1:13260650-13305650 GCF_053919585.1 Euprymna scolopes
GTATCTGTGTTTAATAATACAAACCTGTTTTATTTAATGTAACGTTTAGTCGGCTAGAAAAACAGTGTTTATCGGTGTATTTGAAAAATTCAAATGGTGGCGGATACTGTTGATTACGTTAAGTTTGGGAAAATGAGTTTAAACTAAAAAAATATACAAAATACTGTCAGAACCCCACCGAATATATCAGTCTATGCCACGGTAACATATATTCGATGGGTTTTTGACTGTTTTCTATTGTTTTTTAGTTTTTAACTTATTTTCCCAAACTTAACGTATTCAAGAGAGTCCGCAACCATTTGTGTTTTTCAAATACATCGATAAACACTGTGTGTTTTTCGAGCCGATTAAACATTTTACATTAAATAAAAACACTAAAGAATTATCCAGTTAGATAGAAACGTAACTTACCTTACATTTGTTTGTTTTTGGACAACTTTTCGAATCTGTGTACCAAAATACTAATTAAAAACTCACATTTTTTAATACAAAAACAAACAAAAATAACTCAATTTAGCGTTTCAACATTTTAGAAACGTTCGGCTTAATCCCCTGATTGTTGATCGAGCCGAAGCCATGACTGACGGAAACTCCCGAGGATCCGGATCAAATTCTGCAAGAGTACATTTTTTTTTTTCATTTTCGATTTTTTTTCCCTTTTTGGAGTGGATTTGCTGTACTAAGAATATAAGGAACATGCATTTTCTCTTTTTATTAGATTTTCCATTACACTAAATTCAGCCAAAGTAACGCGTGGTAGGGTACAGCTAGTATATATATATATATATATATATATATATATATATATATACATATATATATATATACTAGTATATATATATATATATATCTAATAAAAAGAGAAAATGCATGTTCCTTATATTCTTAGTACATATATATATATATATATATATATATATATATATATATATATATATATATATATATATACTAGCATTTCAGCCCGGTGTTACCCGGGTGTTTGGAGGTGTATGTTGAGAACTCTACCAAACTCCTCCGACAATCTTGAGTCTAAACACTTGAAATTTTAGATATATTTTCATTGGACATGGATCTAACTTAATAACTTGATTTGAGCACAGAAAAATAAATTTTAATGGGGTTATAATAAAGGTCACAGTTAAAAAAAATTGACAGCTTTTTTTTTGCTCAACATACACCTCCAAATACTCGGGCAACGCCGGGCACCCATACTAGTTTATATATATATATATATATATATATATATATATATATATATATATATATATATATATATATAAGTGAACGTGTCTGTTTGTCTGCGTGTGTGTCTGTATGTGTACATTTCTCTACGCAATGACTCTGTCAGTTTTAAGTCTACAGACTCGAAATTTGATATGCAGGGTACTGAGATTTGGGAAAATCTATGTGATCCGCTTTCGGCCAGAAATTTGACGATAAGGGGTCAAAATTCAACGATTTGACCTTTGAGAATTTTACCAAACTCCTCCGACAATTTTGAGTGTAAACACTTGAAATTTTAGATATAGGTTCCTTTGACATGAATCTAACTTAATAACTTGATTTGAACCCCAAACAATAAATGTTAAGGGGTCATAATAGGGGTCAAAGTTAAAAAATTGACCGCTTTTTTTTTAGCTCAACATACACCTCCAAATACCCGGGCAACGCCAGGCACCATACTAGTGTATATATATATATAAGTGAACGTGTCTGTGTGTGTGTGTGTGTTTGTGCATGTATATTTCCCTATGCAATAACTCTATCAATTTTAAGTCTACAGACTCAAAATTTGATATACAGTGTACTGAGATTTGAAAAAATCTTTGAGATCTGTTGTCGGTCAGAAATTTGGCTGTTAAGGGGTCAAAGTGCAACGATTGACCTTTGAGAATCTACCAAACTCCTCCGACAATTTTGAGTCTAAACACTCGAAAGTTTAGATATAGGTTCCTTGGACATGGATCTATCTTAATAACTTGATTAAAGCCCAAAAACAACAAATATTAAGGGGTCATAATAGGGGTCAATGTTAAAAAAAAATACCGCTTTTTTTTTTTGCTCAACATACAACTCCAAACACCCAGCCAACGCCGGGCTGAAATGCTAGTATATCTATAAAAGTGAACGTGTCTGTGTGTCTGTGTGTGTGTACATTTCCCTACGCAATATCTCTGTCAATTTTAAGTCTACAGACTCGAAATTTGATATACAGGATACTGAGATTTGTGGAAAATCTTTGTGGTCGGTTTTCGGCCAGAAATTTGGATGTTAACGAGTCAAAGTTGAACGATTAAACCTTTGAGAACTCTACGAAACTCCTCCGACAATTTTGGCTCTAAACACTTTAAATTTTAAATATAGGTTCATTGGACATGGATCTAACTTAAAAACTTGATTTGAGCCCAAAATAATAAATGTTAATAATAATAGGAGTCAAAGTTAAAAAAAATTGACCGCATGTTTTTTTGCGTACCATACACCTCCAAACATATATATATATATATATATATATATATATATATATATATATATATAGGGTATCCCAATAAAATATATACACTTTTTTAATTATATCAACTTGCTGCATTAATACGCTATACCACGTTCCCAAGAGATGTTTACGAATAAACAATGGCAATTTCAGCAGGATGAAGCACTTCCCCATTATCATTATGACGTGAAAGCATATCTTGATAGTCACCTGCGAAACAGATAGTTAGGACGAAGAGGAAGTATCGAGTACTGTCCACGCTCACTGGATTTGAGCCCCTCCCCTGGATTTTACTCTTTTTTGCGGGGCGATGTGGAAGGCATTTTAAACACGGGATTCACACCACAAAACGAGCAACATTGAATGAGTTGAAAACAACCATTGAAAGAAGATGTATCAATATACCAATTGAAGTGAGCGTTGTCAGCTGTTCTTGGACCACAATGGCTAATAATTTGAACACTTTCGATAATTATCTTGTTTTCGTATTTATTCACAGTATTTTGATGTATGAAACTTTTCTTTCTTATATGTTGGTTTTATGGTCATTTTTTTTAAGAATGTATACATTTTATTGGGACCCCCCCCCCTCTCTCTCTCTCTCTCTCTCTCTCTCTATATATATATATATATATATATATATATATATATATATATATATATATATATATATGATTGTTGAGCTGGATTAAATCCGACGATATGAAATAAAATGGAGGTGGAAGGACCTGGATACTCAACGTTTCGCCCGATTTATGCGGGCTTCTTCACTTCGACTTGAATAAATCGGGCGAAACGTTGAGTATCCAGGTCCTTCCACCTCCATTTTATTTCATATATATATATATATATATATATATATATATATATATATATATATATATACATACGAGTATATATGTTAAATGAAATACTGAAATGCTGTAGGATTACAGATTTTATAATGCTGTAAATCTGAAGTCCAGACAAATATTAATATCAATATTTATAAGACAATCCTAAGCTGATACAGAAAGCTGATTATGCGAGATAGAGCAATAATATAAATGGAAATTCTTAATAAAATTATGTAGAATTACAACAAAATTTATTGTTTGACGAAGGAACGCAAATAATTGTAATAGATTTTTCCTTAATTCATGCATTTTCAATGAATGGCCAACCTCATAGCAAAATAGATATGGGTAATTATAAAGTTTGCTCATTAGCACATAAATTGAAAATTGAATTTGAAATGATAGTGTAAAAAATATACTCCATAAATTGAAAATTGAATTTGAAATGATAGTGTAAAAAATATACTCCATGGTTACTCAATATACTCCATGAGGGATGATTGCAGGTTTTAAAGCATATTCCAGACGGGAGGATAAATATCTTTATAGAGCCAAGTCATGCATCTGTGGTAATCCATTGTTTTTAATATGAAAAATTCTTCGAATAACTCGATATTCGCGCAAGCAAAATACTAGAATGAATTAACTTAAAGGCCGTTTTTAATGCATAATTTGCCGAGAAATCTCTCCTTTAGTAAAGTTACATTAAATTAATACATATTTTTTTCTTAATTAAAATCATTAAAAGTGTTTGAAATATAATATAATCTATATATCTATAAAAGTGAACTTGTCTGTGTGTGTACAGTTCCCTAACAAACTACTCTGTCAATTTTCAGTCTACAGACTCGAGATTTGACATAAGGGATATTGAGATTTGTGGAAAATCTTTGTGATCGGTTTTCGAACAGAAATCTGGCTGTCAAGGGCCACAGTTCAACGGTTTGACCTTTAAAACTCTACCAAACTCCTCCGCCAATTTTGGATCTAAACACTTGACATTTTAGATATAGGTTACTTGGGTATGGAGCAAACTTTTTAATTCGATTTGTGCCCAATATAAATGTTAAAGGGGTCAAAATTGGGGTAAAATTAAAAACGATTGACTTCCGCAGTCTCTACCAAATTACTCAGCCAATTTTTGGCCTAAACAGTTAAAATTTTACATAAAGCGTATTCAAACATGGTGTAATCGTTTTTTAGCCGGAAATTTGGCTGCCAAAGGGTCAAAGTTCAAAAGATTTATGTATTTCTTTCCTTTGTGTTACTGCTACGTTATACTCTAACCTTATAACCTTTAGCCGAGGGTGCAAAATTATCGTTCTTAACCCTTTACCGCCAAATTGTACTTTCAACTCGCCTTCCAAAAATCACGTGTATAGGAAATCTTTATTCGTTTGGTTTGTCAGCCCAACTAGTCTTCAAAATACAGGTTCAACATTTTGGTAATTCTTTCCTTTATCCTCTTCCCTTTAGTCAAGAAAAACATAAATTCATAATTTAAAAAATATTTATTGCATAAAAAATTCTGTCAGAAACATTATTTTTACTAGTGTTGGGACGATTAATCAGAATCGGAGTCGGGAATTGAAGAAATCGGGACTTTTTGAGGTATAGCGATTTAGAAAAAAATTGTGCCTATTTTCCGATGCCAAAAAAACGATTCTTATCTATTATTTTTGTTTGTTTTGTTGAAAAGTTAATTTTCCACGATTCGTTTTAGTAATGACGACGTAATAAATATTTATTGATTTTTAAATATCAATAAATATTTATTGATTTTTAAATATCAGTAAAACTGAAATCTGTAGATTACCACCACATATTTTTACGGTTCCAGAAATATCTGGACAAATAACATTTTGCAATACCCCCACCCCACAAAAAACCGTCTATATTTAGAAATTAAAAAAAAGAATCGGAACCGGTAATTCTATTGGAATCGGGGAAAATATAGGAATCGTCCCGTCACTAATTTTTAGACACTATTTCTGAAACTTGCTGCAGTTAAACTTTTAAACCATTTCATTTCGCGTATATGTTCTTTTATTATAGCAACGTGGATTGTTATTTAAAATATATTTCTTGAGTTTTTCATTTTAAAAAATTCTTTTATTGTTAGTTATTTCCGCTTCTTATACTTCGATATCAAAATCGTTTATTAAACAATGAAATTGTTGAATGCGCATGCGTGACTGAAAAACCGTCCAATCGTTTCCATCTGAATTTTACCACGCCCAAAATAATATAATTAAAAAAAAAATGACGTTCTCATACTCCATTAAAAGAAATAGTTTCAACTGATAAAATATATACATTGAAGATTTAAAAAAAAAATCATTGTATCTCAAAAGCCTTTATTTTTATCGTTATTTTTATTTTGTTGGTAAGAAAACTACTTTTTGTTTGTTCTTTCTGTATTTGCCGGTATTTCTACAGAACATTGAATAATCGAACCTAACAAGTTAAAATAGTAAATTCTTTGGAATGTTCAAACGGAAATCCATTGAAATGAATTTTATTCAGAATCGATGACGTCACTTTGTCTTTTGTGCCGCAGACGACAAATACATTATTCTACTAGAGTTTATATCGTAGCAAGGACACGCGTGTCTTAGAGTTTGTGGTAGGCAATTGAATAAAATGTAAGACCGTTTATTCCTACGAAATTTTCAAAGACGAAATATTTTAAAGAAATCATTTTGTGGAAATTTAATCTGTATCGATCGCTGAACATATCTTTTTTATTCCATAATATTATGATGATTATTTATTTTTGTAAAGGTTTCCAAATTTGCATTGCATACGCAATAATGTAAAGCTTTCAATCGAATAAAAGTAAATATATTTAACTACCTTGCGTGCTCGGCGCTGCCTGGGTGTTTGGAGGTGTATGTTGAGCAAAAATACCCCCCCCCCCCGCAAAAACAATTGTTAGCAGGCAGGCAGGCTCGAATTCGTATTGCGAAGGAGGAAAAGAACGTGACCACCCCCAAAAAAGACCAAAAAACAAAAGAAAACAAAAATTGACATCTTTGTTATTGCTCCTATCGCCAAACCGGAAGTGACGAATGTTTAAATTACGGCTATTCAATCGAAAAGAGGGGATGACTTTTGAAAATATCGGCGAAAAAAGCGACCTCTCCCTGTAGAAAATTGCCCAGTTGAGGGTGAAGAAATTAATGTTTGAAGCCAATTCTTCGATATTTGCCGTCCAAAGAGTTGAGCTTCTATACGATACCGGTCTCGTGCAAATTTGTCGCCTATGTCGAAAGTTTTAGGCAGATATACATACATACATACATACATACATACATACATACATACATACATACATACATACATTTAAACAGACAGGTGAGATTGATATTACAGATTATTGACAATGTACATGCAGTTAATTCCTTTAATGCATTTTTATATTTTTAAAATCTCAATGTTCGCTCTCCAATAGGGTCTAAATGTAATATACTGAATGGTATGTATATTAGATATTTTATATAACGATTATTTTCCGTTTAGTTGAACATTTAAAATTACTCAAGCACGGGCTGTCTGGCAAAGTTGGAGGTTAAGTTCGCTGAACGTGTGAATGAAGAAAAAGCAAACGAAGACCGGATAAATAATTGTGGAACCTAGTAACAGGGTGTCCAAAACCTCACTGAAGGATTTTCAACTTAAGTAGATTCTTTATTTTAGATATCTTTCTGTAATTTTAACACAATTTGACTGAGACATTGAGAAAAAAAATCATTCAAACAATCTTTATTTATGAAAAGTAATGTCTTTTAAATGTTGCCCGTTTTCAGATTCGCATATTTGTGCTCTTTCCAAAACATTATTCATGACAAATTGCTTTGAAAATTATTTCGTTCCTGATGTTTACCTTCAATTCTTGCAGGGTTTGGGACTTTTTAATATAGACTCTTTCTTTTAGATATCCTCACAAAAAAAAATCGGGAGTAGTCAAATCTGGGGAATCTGATGGCCATTTTACAATGCCATAGTAAGCGATAATGTTGTCGACAAAGCATTGCGTGGTTCAATGCTATACTTATCTATAATTAATTTCCAAAATATTATCTGTAAAATAGAAAAAGAAATTGGTTAATAGTAAAATGACAAAGATTTTCAACCCTTCATTGGCTTTTTGGACACCCTGTAGTAGGAATATTTGCTTCTAAAGATATTGTAAAACCTTCATAAACAGGAAAAAAAAAATGAAGATGCCTGGACGAAAAAAAAAGTCAATGACCATGCACAGTGCATTGCATTGAAAGATTAAACTGATTTACTTTATGTTGAAAGAAAAGAAGGAGGAAAAATTGTAAGTATTGACACATGTGCGAAAGATGTTATGAATAGACCGGAAAAGTACATCACAAACACAGGTGAACTATATATATATATATATATATATATATATATATATATATATATATATATATATATATATATATATATATATATATATATATATTAGTAATATGGCAAGACCACAGGGGAGATAACCAAGCAAAAAAAAAAAAGAAAAAAAATTCAAAACAAAAAATCCGTAAGCAAAATTCATCCAAAGCAGCCCAACTAAAGCTGGCTTATCATAACACTTATAGTATATACAAATGTAGGCAAATTTGAGCATATTTTATTGATTTGAAAATATAGGTTCTTTTTTTTTACCAAATGTCATAAAGTTTTAACCATAGAATAGTACTATAATCTTCAAAACGCCTGCAAATTTTCATGTAGTTTCGGCCAATAGAGCCAAAGATATGAACATTTCAATATGTTTTAGTGATGGGCAGATTTCAATATTTTTCCGATTCCGATACAATTACCGATTCCATAGTAAATGATCGATTCCGATATAATTATCAATTTCGATTTTGATTCTTTATAAATCTCTAAATATTTAACCATAGCGTTGTTATTCCCCCCCAGGTTATTGTAAAAAGAACATACGTTAAATGTGCAGATGTTTTCTTAAACGTAAAAAAAAAAAAAAACACTTGTGCGGTATAGTTCAAAGAATTTAGTTTTTGCTTTATTATTTTAAGACTAACAAAGATTTTGTTTTAAACAAAATCAAATAAAAAAAAGATAAAAGAATCGTTATTGGCATCGGTAAATAGGTATGAATTTTTCCAATACTGATACCCCCCAAATTCCAAGTTTTTCGATTCCCGATTCCGATTAATCGTTCTAACATTAATACATATATATATATATATATATATATATATATATATATATATATATATATATATGTGTGTGTGTGTGTGCGCGTGCGTGTGCTTGTGTGGGTGTTTGTGTGTGCGTGTGTGTATTGTATATACTTATGCAATTTCTCCAAATAAAATACATATTCCATAAGCTGCTGATAAATAAAGACATGATACCATAGTCTCCTGCTCGACAAGATCACCGGCCCGAACCTTGTGTCTATCATCTCTGTCTTCTCTTCTGGCCGTGTCATCGTTTCTCACACTGGAAACATCACTCGCACTCTGTGCCGTTGTGTAACATTATCGATCCTCTACACGCTGTGATCCATATGTTAGTAGTTTTCTTCCGATGGCTCATTGCCATCGGTTGATCAATTCATTTTTCCATTTGCTCCGCGCTACGACCGTCTTTGCCCAATTCGCAACTCACCTAAACTGTAACTATCGTCAACTGTCACAGACCCAAGACTGTCCGCAAATCTTCATCAACTATTGAAAAAACCCTAAAGTAAAAACTTATTACTCTTCTTAAAACTAACTCTAAAATATATTGACCGATCTCTTGTTCTCGTTGCGGCCACAACGTGATTAAAAATTCTATTTTAGCTTGCTTTGTGTTTTTTTGGGACCAACTTTTTTTTCAATTCAATTAAATTTATTCGGATTACATGTTTCGCCGACATTAAGAAGGGCACGAGAAGAGAGAAAAAATAAGAAAAGCGAACAAAAAAATGAAAGAGGGGCGCTGCGAATTTAGACGGTCGGAAATACAGTTGACCAGCACTTGTCCAACTTCGTCTTGAACTGATCCGGCAGTCTGATTCAGGGAGCCGATATACGGATCGAAAATGTCCCGTTAACCAAAATCTCCGATGAAACAGCGTCAGGTCGTGTCATCTCAATTCACGTTCTGGTGACGGGGTGGAGAGAAGATCTTGAGGGAGGCCGTAATGGCGATAAAGGAGGTTATAGGCCCAAATTTCGGCGCTCGAACGAGAAATAGTTCAGTCGCCGCAGACAGCTTCTGATCTATTATTCTGCCGAAAAACTTATTTCCTCTTTTCTGTTATTATTTTTACCCCTTTTTGATGCGTAAATTTGATTAAACATAGAAAAACCTACTCGATATGGACAACAGTAGGACTGACAGATCCATAGTCCTTTCTCTATTCGTTGGGTGACGGTTTGGGAATACACGGCGCTCCATGGAGGAAGATGCAAAAACTGCAACACCGAACGTCGTCATCCATCTGACTGAGATATACGACTGGGACCCACTTGTGAATTTGATATTCTCATAAAACTTCCTCCTCTAGAGTAAGTCGGTTCAATCTGCCGAAAGTGAGTGCGTTATAGGGTTATATATGAGTCAACACAATGTTGTCATTGACGTTTTTTTGAGTTTGTTATGTCTTGCTTTGATCTAGCTTTAGTCGACAAGTCACATTTATTTTAGTGTGATAACGATTATTATCTGTGCTATTTTTTTTTATCTGTTCATCAGCTTTGTGTCTACGGATATCAAAGGGCGAAAGAAAAACTTAGATGGTCAGATTGGTAAACAAGAACGAAGTTTTGTGATTTAGAAATTGGTAAAACGCTGACGTTAATCATCATGAAAATAGTTAAATAAAAACAAAACAAAACAAACACGTTTTATGTCTATATCAATTACACATGCATACATAATCTAAATCGTTACTTATTAAATAAATCTGTTAAACGTTCCGTTCGGATTTTGTATTATTTCTAGGTGGTTATTTCACAGACGCACACATTGGAAAATCGTATTTCAAATTGAAGTGTGGCATACAAATTCTTTACAGCAACTAGTGGAATCTATGGAAATTCCGCAGCAGTATCTTTATATACTGTTGCTTGGCATTCTGTGGACCTTCAGCATGAATGAAGAGCCTGCAATATTATTGTAACCCTTTTATTAAAACTAATCATTTCTCTCTGATAGGCTCATAAAGGTAGTGGTTGATGGGCAGAAATCAGAAGCCCACAGTAATAATGCTGGTGTCCCTCAAGGGTCCATCCTGGGCCCAACTCTCTTCATGATCTCCCAAAACACATACTTAAATCATTCGTTGACATCTATGCTGATGACACAACCATCTATGGCAACACATCAAAGGCCGTAAATGACAAAGTTCTCTCTGATTCTCTCTCCTCTGATATTGAGCACGTGGTACAATGGGGGAAGAGGTGGCTGGTTACTTTAATGCATCTAAAACCAAGCTTCTATCTTTACATCATCAACGCTCTGATCCCCATCTGGCATCAACTGGAATGGATGGCTCTCGTCTTGGGGAGGCTCCACGTTTTGACAAGCTTCTGGGATTGACCTTTACTCCTGATCTGGAATGGAACACGTACATCAAATCTGTTGCCAAGATCGCTGGAAAAATGTCGGGATCCTTCTACCGCTCCAGTAGATATCTCACTGCTGATGCAATTCTCTATGTATATAAAAGCCAAGTATGTCCAAGGATGGAGTACTGCTGCCATATCTGGGTTGGAGCTGCTAAAACCAGCCTATCCTGCCTTGACAGAGTACAAAATAGACTTCGTAGCCTAGTGGGGGATGTTCTTTTCCCTGCAACTACTCTCCCACAGAAGGGACGTTGCGAGCCTGTCATTGTTTTATCGTTATTTCCATGGGAAGTGCTCGTCTGAGCTCCAATCTCTGGTCCTCTCTCGCCAATCTTTCACAATAAAGCTAGCTGAAACCGCTGTCAATAATTTTTCCCACTCATTATCTGTGCCTAAATTAAAACGTAGATTCCATGAACAAAGCTTCTTTCTTAGAAGTGCACGCATGTGGAACTCTCTTCCGTTTGCCTTTTTCCCACCTGATTACAACTTGAATGTCTTCAAGTCCAACATAAACAAATTCCTGACGAACCGCCCCCTTAAGTAAGATACTTTATCAGATCTCCATTACTAGCGATTACTACAATATTATCCCATTGATTACTGTACACGCAGTAACCCTTATTCGCGAGTGGCCTCCGGGCCTTCATAAGAGGTGACTTCCTTGTGAAAAAAAAAAAAAATCTAAATAATCTGGTTAACGTAGTGTCAGAATATATCTGGTTATAACGGTTTATCTCCAATATCCTTGTAGGCGTCTGTGACATATTTCCATTGCATAGACGCTCGGTGCAAACTAAAACCCCACGATATTATCATACCATCTTTAGACAGAATATACACTACCTTTGGAGCCTAGCCGGAAGACCAATAAGGTATATTTTAGTTTCACGTACAGCCCAAAAGCGGCAGCATTTTAAAATTTAACTTAATTGTTTTTTATATTCCATCTTCGGTGATCGGGAGATCCTATTTATTAAAAAGGAAGATAGAAAGTGATCACTCTGTATAAAAGCATTTATCAATAGATACACACTCGAGAGCCAAAACAACGAAAAGAGTATGCTGTTGTCTTAACCCTAGTGATAGTATACTGCGAACATTAAATTAACGTATCTATATACTAATTTAATGTTTGCAGTATATCATCACCTTCTTTTTAATAAATAGGATCTCCTGATCGAATAATTTATAATCTGGAAACCGTGACAAACGTACGTACGTTAAAGGTACTAAAAAATGAACATAGATAATCTATCCAGGCAGAGCGACAAAAACGCTATCTAAAATTTAGTCGTGAAAGGACAATGAAAATCGTAGTTCAAATTTAAGCGTGGCATACAAATTATAAGTTCATTCAACTTAAGCGTTTAGCGATGAAAATCTTGAAATGCAAAGCGCCACCTATCGACGAACAAAGGGCAACATCTTATGATCTTAGAATTCCGGTCTTTTCATTTATGTTGCTTTATCGATAATTCAACAAAAGACACAAAGGAAAATCGTTGAATAGAATTTGAGCTATTGATTAATCACAATCGATAATTTGATTATTCTTTGAAATTTGCTAATCGTATATGATTTTCTACGAAAGGTCATCGATCAGGCCTAAAATTATAGTTTTCAAAACATTCTGAAGCTTTGATTGAAAAAGAACAAAAAAGCCACTTGAAAATATCTCGAACAAGCCTATCAGAAGAGATGAGACGTCTGCCAACGATGAACAATACAGCAAACTGACCGGTTGAGTTGATCCAGCGAAATCGTCGGTTATCGACTCAAATCCATTGTTTTATAGATGACGTTCAGCCAGTCACAGGATCAGTATTTAACGTCAACATCATTAAAAACTGGTGATGATTTTGATCTTCTCTAATCATTTAAATTTTTCAATGGCTCAAGTTGATGAAGTTGAAAGCCATTCATGGAAACTATAATCTCTGCATAAACAAAGAAATGACTACTACTACTACTACTACTACTACTACTACTACTAGGTTCTGGATATGACCTTAAGCTATATCCGATGGTGAGGCCCCAGCTTGCAGGACTTAGGGAGTGTGGAGCCACCCTTTAACTGCCATTGCTCCCAGGTCCACTCTGACCCGGAGTGGTAGCACCTGTTAGGGTCCCAACTATGGGTGAAATAGAATACGACTTAAAAAACAAATATACTATACTAAAAATCGTTCTTCAAAATCATCAGATTCGGCATTAAATAACCTGAAAAGGGTTGATATGCCGTAAAACAAAATAACCAACCTACTACTACTATTATTAATAATAATAATAATAATAATAATAATAATAATAATAATAATAATTCCGAAAACCCTGGAGTGCGGGGACTAATACATGAGCCACATGCGTGGCCCAGACAGGCTATTGCAGAGACAAAACACGAAACGTTACATGGAACCAAGAACATTGAAGCTGCATATCCATAAGTTCTCCATCCCCATCCCTATTACCCAATCGCCGACCGTCTCCCCCCGCCCCAAATGATGCTAAATAGTCGAGAAGGCTCAAGGGTAATGGAAAGACTGAGGAGAGAGTAGTGACTAAACCCCCGCTAAACAAATGCCAAGAGAACTGGTACCTTGGGAAGGCTTAATGGTACTGAAATTCCAGTGGAGACCAAAGGCTATTGCTCGCGAGAAATCAATGGTAAGCGGCCGTTGCGATAATGCAAATTCATTTGCAAATGTTATCGAAAGAGGTGGAGAGTACTGGAAATCTGGGGAGACTTGTTGTCACTCAGATTCCAGGGAACACGACAGGTTGTTATCAAGGAGAAATCCTTTATGACCTGTGTGAAAGCTCCTTTTGAGCCAATAATAATAATAATAATAATAATAATAATAATAATAATAATAATAATAATAATGGTAATGATAACAATAAATGTGAAAATAATTATATTAATAATAATAATGATGCTAATGATAATAATAATAATAATAATAAAAATAATGACCATAATGAGAAAAATGATAATAATAAGGATAATAATGACAATAAAATGATAATAATATAAAAAATAATGGTAACAATAAATGTAATAATGTAATAATAATGATGATAATAATAACAATAATAATGATATGATTAATAATGATAATAATAAGGATAATATTAACAATAATAATGATAATAATATTTTAAATAATGATAATAATAAATATAATAATGATAATGTTAATAATAATAATAATAATAATAATAATAATAATAATAATAATAATAATAATAAATACATAACTCAGAACACAGAAAAATTGATCTCCACTGCAAGAGATACCATAAAGATAAGCAATACAGCAAGCAATAAAAGCCAAAACAAAAAGAAAAGTGAAAAGAAAGAAAAAAAAACACACGTGAAAACTGCCTTTCTTGATCGTGTATGTTGTGTATGCATTCACGCATTAAGCCTCTAATTCCCTCTTTAAAACATTTACAACAAGAACTCGTCTTCTGCAACAGCAAACTTCATATTCTTTTATGTTATATATACTATTACTAGTAGGATGACCACACGTTGCCCGGGATTGAATAATGATCAATGAATGTTTCACACTCCCATATTTTTTATTCTCATCAAAATCGTTGAAATGACCCATTTTCAATGAAATCGACTGATTGCCTGCTCTAATTGGAAACCCATCGTGATGCACCTAGAGTAAACTTCACATGCCTCTCACAGTGACTAATTTCACAATATATTGTAGTCTACATTGCACTGTAGAGAACCTATTGTTGATTTTATAAAATTATTTTTATATATAATAGCTTGAATTAAAGTTGAAAATGCGAAAGTCAAGTATCATGCTTCAGTTGTGCTCTAAATAGAAACATTCATTTCGAACGCACCAATGTATTATTAATGAACCTACTGTTAATTTAATTTGTTGGGCCTTTCGGCTTCTGTGGTAATAAAACTTCATCGGATTATTTCGATTATAGATTATCGATACCTATCTAAGATATACCGACACAAAACCTGTCTAAGAACATTGCCAGCCATGTAAAGTATCTTCGTGTGGAATTTCATCAAAATCGACCCAGATGTTTTCGAATCCATAAGGAACGAACTCATAGACATTTCAAACTTGAGACACACGCACAAAGTTCCTTTTATATAATAGTAGAGACCGCTGCATATGTGTCTGTCTCTGTTTACTGTCTGTCGCACGAAGGCTGGATGCGACATAAGTACAAAAAATCAAAAATACACCTTGTTGAGTAATTAATGAAGTGTTTTCAATTTTTTGTACGCTGGTGGCGTTATGTGTTATATATTGGTTTCATTATTAGAGAGTCTTATTAAAAGTGATGTTGTTGGAGAGAGATGTTTAGAGTTTTAGAGAGAGGGATGTTGTAAGGGAGATTGCTCGTTTTATGACGATTCATATATATATTAAAAATGTTTATTACTTAGATGTGTTGAAGCTCTTGAGTGTCGAGACATTGTGTTGAGACTTTGTGTAGACAGTCTTAGTTTTCATATTGCGTATGTCAGATGTGTATGTCAAGACATTTTATAACACAGATATATAGACATATAATAACAATTTTCACTTTACCTTTTGGTCGAATTACAACACAAAGACGACGTTTATACAAACACATGATGGTTTTATTTCTTCTCACGACCGGCCGTGGTTTTCATCATCAAGAATTCAAAGCTTCATTCTAAGTTTCACAAGTGACCGTCTCGCTTCTAGACGTTCGAATGTCCTCAGACTCTCTCTGGCTCTCTCCCGTTTCTCCTTACTTAACTCTAAAGTTTTCTAACTATATCTAGAACTTCCCATTTTTCCATGACGTCATACACATGTTAAAACATGTCTCTTCTTTCACGTGTTCTGGACATGCGTGTCCAAAACTTTCCCTTTTTTTACAAAAGGAATTTTAACCTATATTCTCAGTAACCTATATTTCCAATATGTTAAACACATGTTTATTAAATTATCTTGTAGGTGCATTCTTTCAATTGAATTTTCATAACAAAATTGACAGTGCACATTCTTTTCTTGAACTATTTTATCTCTATTCTAAACAATCGTTTGTTTTACATTCCATTTTCTAATTCTCACACGTAATCTATTTCTAAACCTAAATTACGAGGTTCGACTTTCGCCTATGCTATTTCATTTCCATTTTAACTAAATCTCTCTATTTTTATACTTACATGAAAAGGGTACAGCCTTTATCATGTTACATATGTAACACTAGCTTGCCGCCCGGCGTTGCCCGGTCGCACAATACGCTTAAATATGATATTTAATTTATGCAGATTGGATATGTATTATTCTATAATCAATCCTCTATTGAATATTATGTACTATGAGGAATAATTGTTCTGGTAGACTAATTTGCTAAATAAAAAAAAATTGAAAAATAATAATGATAATATTTAAAAATTTTTTTTTATTACATTTTCACCCCAAACAAGGCAAATTGCCACTTTGGTGTAGGGGGCTACTATCAGGGGCAACAACTACTGGGGTGCTATGTAGGGATTTGGGCAGCAAGATGTCGGTTCACCTTACACTTGAACTTCTGCACGTCAGTACTGTTGGGGAAGCAGGGACCTGGAATGGAATTCCAGAGTCTAGCGGTTCTGGGGAAGAAACTATTGGAGTAGAAAGATCTTTTACATCTAGGGATCTCTACAGTGTGGGGTGGGATTTAGCAGCCTGTCGGGTTTGTCGAGGGTGCTCACGTCGTGGGGGAACAAGTGATTGCAGTTCGTCAGAGCATTCACCACTAAAATACTTGTAGAAAAGGCAGAGGGATGCAACATTTCGTCGATGGGACAGAGGCTGAAGCTTAGATGCCAGTTCAGGGCCTATCAGGTTTGCGACTCTCTTTTGAACCTTGTCAAGGAGCGAGAGACTAGTAGCAGATGCACCAGCCCAAATGTGACAGCAATACTCCATACATGGGCAAATGGTGGCCTTATAGAGGTACAGGATACTTTCGGGTGTTAGTAGTTGTCTAGCACGGTAGAGAGAGCCCACCTTTCTTGCAGCGGCCCTGGCAGTCGTTGATTAAATTCTGTCTGTGTTTATTTACGTTTATGACGTCACCTGATACTTGGCCTTGACGATGATTACCCTGAAAAAGTCACTTCTGATTAATGTTTAGTTTTAAAAATGCAAACGAAGAAATAATTTGCGGCAATTTTAAATGGTACCTCTTCTTTTATAGGAAATTGAACTTATTAATAAGAAAAAATAGAATAAAATGATGAGGAACACCCGGGCTTTAACAAAGGATCATTCGATCTGTAGTCGAATGCTTAACCACTGAGCTATATCTTCAGATAGCAGTAAATCTCTCTCTTTTTTTTTTTTTTTTAAGGAGAAATGATTTGCTGAGATTTTATTATTTCCTTTGGCCGGTCTAACGTAAAATATTACACTGTAAAATTTTTTTTTGATCTAGAAGAGAGAAAGACTATTTTTAAGATCGGATTTTTTCGATTTTCGATACTTATCGGATGAATTTCTGTACAAAACATATCTAAGAACACTGCCAGACATATAAATTACCTTTGTGTGAAATTTGCAAAAGATAGGCTCAGCCGTTTCGGAACCTATGAGGAAGGAACTCACACCCACAAATATTTTATATAAGAGTGAAAATTACCGAGGAAACAACAAATACAGAAATATTTATTTTCAATACAATGAAACTCGTCCACGCTTAAACACGAAAATGTATTTCTTACCCTGTGTGCCTAAAACCACACGGAATTTTCACGCAGAAAATTTATTTTAGAGAACTTTCAATCTATGGAATGCAACACTAAAAGAAGTGCACCCTATCTGATGTTTTCAAGTCCAATACTAACAAATACTTTTTAGTTGTCCTATTAAATAGTCAAATTCTACATATTCAACTCATCTTTTACAATCTTCTCATGACATTGTTTATTATATAAATTGACAATCTCATGCTACACTTATCCTCGAGTCGCCCCTGAGCCTTGATAAATTGTGACCCATCAGTAAAAAACGAAATGGTTTATCTCGATCAACAATCGGATTCTCTTATGAATTACAGCAATGTTATTCCTTAAATAGTCATTTCATTTCTGAAAATATGACCCTTTGGAGACCTCACGATTCTCCTTTTCTCTCTTTATATATATATATATATATATATATATATATATATATATATATATATATATATATATATATATATATATATATATACTAGACGGCCGCTCGGCGTTGCCAGGTTGTAAAATATGCATGAATATTATATTTTAATTAATGCAGAATTCTTATTTACTATAAACAGAAATTAAATTTTTTATTAAATGTTACATTCCTTAAAAATTAAATAAATAAAGAAAGAAAATACGGGAAAGAAACCGAGACATGTGCATGCGAGTAATGTTTTTTCTAAATAGTTCACTTCTTGTAAGTAAAAAAAAAATACTCAAGTTGAAATCGAAACCAAAACAATGAGTCAAGTACGACAACCATCAGGCCAGCTTGATACGCACCTTTAAAAACTATTTTCTAACCTACTTATTCTTAACATAAGGAAGTTGCCATGCTCCACGACAGCGCATGCGCAGCCTTAAAACAGTTGACAAACAGATAAAAATCCGATGAGTCCCAAGTATCGATTTTCCAATTTTGACTTCTTAACATAACAGCTCTTTCTTTCGGATGAAAGCTTTCCACATGTTTGAATAAGTTATATACCAATTATTCGTGAAAATCTGTCGCCCCTGTCGAAAGTTTTAGGCATACATACATACATACATACATGATGATGATGATTGCAACGTCTTGTCAGACGAGTGCCACTTCCTCAGACACGAGCCCAAAAATGACTTCCATCACCACAGGACCATTTTAATAGACAAATGCGTGAGGGAGTATCTATACACAGATGATATTACAGAGTCTTAGCTTTGTACGACAGCTAAATCTCTCTCTCGGTTCAAAATTTTGAGATCCAGCAACAAGCAAGAGCAAGATAGCCAGCAACAAGCTAAACTGCAGACCAGCTTAATACGGGTACTGGTCTCCCGCTTTATGGTTTTTTAAATTAGAGATTTGCTTCTAGAAAGGTTGCCTTCACCATGGCTTACGGGAGCCCTCTCCACCCCAACGCACACATACATACACACAAACACACACGGTGCTAGTTGGCCGTTGACCCCGAAAAAAGGGTTCATTCGCCCTTTGGAAGGTCTTGTTTTTAATCCTTCAGGGAGACTAGCCACCCTTCTCACCAAACAAGTCTGGTGGGGGAACCAGTTTAGTCGCCGGTGACCCGACCATGATGCAGATAGTACTGGGTTGCATGGTACCAGTAGCATATGACCTGACCTGACACATAATACATACATATATATATGATGGCAGCAAATTCGTTTTCAAACATTGCCATTACTTGATATAGCACACACACAAAAAAGAAAAGATATACAGAAACATGAAAATATTCAGTGATGGGCCGCACGAAGGTGGCTTTTAAGCCCTGCCAAACTCTGGCATTCTTTGGCACACATTGTGCAGACATGTGCGCCACTAGCAGCACGGTCTTGATGTTCACTTCTATGTATAATCAAATGCCGCTTCAAACCACCTGCTGTCGTTACGGATCAGCAGGGCAAGTGATGCCTTCGGAAAGTTGGACAGGCGTTTGTGGAGATGTCATGGGATCTTGCTGCCAACAAAGATTAAGGTTTATGCAGCATGCGTTCTCTCTGCTCTTCTCTATGCCTGTGAAACTTGGACAACATACAGGAAGCATTTGAGACGTCTTGAACGGTTTCACCAGATGTGCCTACGGCGAATCTTAGGTGTGGGTTGGCAAATGTATGTCAGTGATGTGAAGGTGGTTGAACGGACCCAATGTCTAAGCATTGAAGCTCACATTATCAAACGTACATACATACATACATTTAAACAGACTGGTGACATATTATAGATGATATTTTTATCAATCATTTTCATCTAATATGACTGCTATTCAGAGCTTATAAGAAACCAAGCCACCATCTTAAATTCCAGAACGCATCGTAAATCTACATAATAACCAATTTTATGTTAAATGTAATATTATCTTTGTATGTGTTTCTTCTATTTACTGTCTTTCCTACGAGGACTAGAAGTAACATATAGTTAAAAAAAACAAACTGCAAGTCCATATTGTGACATTAATATAAAAAAATATTTCAAACGGTTTGTAAATGTCACATTCTGTCACATTTCCCATAAAATAAATAAATATTAGGTTGGTGCAAAAAATAATGTCGTTTTTTATCCGTGTATACGTAAAAAAAAGACATTAGTTTTACACCAACCTAATACAATAAAATTGGTAAGGGTAAACGTAGTTTGCTTGAAGCATTTTAATACGTATATAAAAGAAATTTTAATGCGTATACTATTCTGACTTTGGGATTTTGTGTATTGATATTCATATTAAAAAGTCTTTTTTCAATTTATTTAAAAAGAAAATACAACTTTGTTATATATGGATCGTGAAATTGTTTTCATCTGCAAAAGATCTAGCTAATTTGCATATTTCTTTTAAACATTAATTTTAATTAATTCCCTATTAATTTTTTCGGTTTTCTTATAGGATGATCATCTTTAGTTAACTATTACGTGTAATTATATTCATGCAGATAATCTACGTGATTTATGCTTGCGTAATATTTGCGTAAAAAGGTTATAGTAAACCCACACCTTTAGCAGACATTCAAACACACACACAACACAAACACATAGACATCTCTCTTTATATATATATATATATATATATATATATATATATATATATATATATATATATATATATTACTTTTTAGTGTACAGACACGACATAATAAGGTATTCGAACCGATGCGGAACTTTATATTTGGGTTTTAGCCCAGGAAAATCAGTACAAAAGTGTGAAAATTAAAAAAAATTAAAGTTTCCAGGTGAAGGTCGAACGCCGGTATTACGAATATACATGCATAACGTAATAGCTATTGGTTCGTGTTTTAATTTTTAGCCTTGCAGCAAACATGTCTTCATAGCCCAGTCATAAACGCTAGAGGAAAAAATTAATCGTAAGCTAAACGTTTTGGTTTCGATTCTTGGTGGTGGCGCACGAGTCATTAAAAAAACAACAAACTTTTTAAATCATTACTATATCTTGGGTCGAATATAATCTATATATCTATAAAAGTGAACGTGTCTGTCTGTCTGTCTGTGTGTATGTCTGTCTGTGTACATTTCCCTACGCAATAACTCTGTCAATTTTTAGTCTATAGACTCGAAATTTGAAATACCGGGTACTGAGATTTGGAAAAATCGATATGACGGGTGTCAGCCAGAAATTTGGCTGTTAAGGGGTCAAATTTCAACGATTTGACCTTTAAGAACTCTACCAAACTCCTCCGACAATTTTGGGTCTAGACACTTGAAATTTTAGATTTAGGTTCCTTGAACATGGATCTAACTTAATAAAGTGATTTGAGCCCGAAACAATAAATTTAAGGGGTCATAATAGGGGTCAAAGTTTTAAAAAATTAACCATTTTTTTTTGTTTTTTTGCTTTTTTTGCACAGCATACACCTCCAAACACCCGAGCAACGCCGGGCACCCCTGCTAGTATATCTATAAAAGTGAACGTGTCTGTCTGTCTGCCTGTCTGTGTGTCCGTGTGTCTGTCTGTCTGTGTACATTTCCCTACGCAATAACTCTGTCAATTTTTAGTCTATAGACTTGAAATTTGAAATACCGGGTACTGAGATTTGGGAAAATCGATGTGACGGGTGTCAGCCAGAAATTTGGCTGTTAAGGGGTCAAATTTCAACGATTTGACCTTTAAGAACTCTACCAAACTCCTCCGACAATTTTGGGTCTAGACACTTGAAATTTTAGATTTAGGTTTCTTGAACATGGATCTAACTTAATAAAGTGATTTGAGCCCGAAACTATAAATTTTAAGGGGTCATCATAGGGGTCAAATTAAAAAAAAAATTACTCTTTTTTTTTTTGATCAGCATACACCTCCAAACACCCGGGCAACGCCGGGCTGAAATGCTTGTGTAATAATAAATAAGAAATCTGCATTAATCAAAATATCATATTTACACGTATTTTACGACTGGGCAATGCCGGGCGTCCTGCTAGTACAATGTAAAAGTAAGCAACGAAAATCCTTTTTGTGTTTTCGAGTCTTCATTTTCTGCGTTGCTTTCTCGCCCTCGTCTACCTATGCACGTTGGATGCCACATCGGCCCACTAGGAAAACGAGTCCCTAAGAGGTCATTGCGACTTCGTAACTATTTCCGCCTTGTCGTTTTCTATTCTCTGTAGTGTTTTGAAAATGATTTGTTTTCACGCATTTTCTATTAAAAATGAAAGAAAACAAAAAATAAACAAATCATAAATGTTTATATTTAAAATCCACTTTTGATCTGCAAAAAAAAAAAAAATAAATAAAAAATAAAAAATAAATCTATTATATATATAAAAGTGAGCGTGTCTGTGTGTGTATGTGTCTGTGTACATTTTCCAACGCAATAACTCCGTCAATTTTAAGTCTACAGACTCGAAATTTGACATACAAGGTACTGAGATTTGGAAAAATCTTGGTGATCGGTTTTCGGCCAGAAATTTGACTGTTAAGGGGTCAAAGTTCAACGATTTGACCTTTGAGAACTCTACCAAACTCCTCCGCCAATTTTGGGTATAAACACTTGAACTTTTAGATATAGGTTCCTTGGACATGGATCTAACATAATAACTTGATTTGAGTTCAAAACAATAAATGTTAAGGGGTCATAATAGGGGTCAAAGTTAAAAAAATTGACAGCTTTTTTTTTTTTTTTTTTTGCTCAACGTACACCTCCAAACAACCGGGCAACGCCGGGCTGAAATGCTAGCAAATTGATAAAATCGAAATTCCAAAACTGTATTCTGAATCAAACTCCAATCTTTCTCTAATTTTTTACAAAACCATTTTGTATCACCTCAGCCCTCATCATGCTAATAACTATTACAAATTATTATTATATTTCTTTTAGTCTGTCTGTCTGTTTGTCTATCTGTCCGTTCCGCTTTTTTTCGAAAACTAATAATCCGCCTTGGCTGAAATTTTGAATGAACCGTTATTATGATAATGTGTAGCGAACTAAGTGTTATAGTATCCGTTCGATGTACAGTTAGGAATTACTAGAGATTAGCAGTGAGTAGTAGCCACAATACCACATTTACTTTAGAAGGTTTCTCAGAAACTATTCAGCTGATTTCCCTGAAATATTGTATGAAGCTTTGTTATGATAAGTTACAGCGAACTTAGTATTATGATATCCTTTCTATGTACAGTTAGAGATTTATAGGGATTAATAGGGATTAGTATCTAATGCGAGATTGGGCATCAATGTAACCACATTTAACTATAAATCTGACATAACAGCAATCATGTCACATATTTTTGTCCGTTTTTAACAAACTAATTATTATAATAGTCATAATTAGTATCATTATTTTTTCCCTTACTCCGTCGGACATTTCTTAGTCAAGAATATTTCTTAATATTTTTTTTACATTTCTTTTTTCTTATTCTCTGATTTTTTAGTCTTCGAAAAGATAAAATTCTAACACGGTGAAGTTATTTATCTCCCCCCCCCCCACCAAGCAGCATGATGTGAGATAAGGGTCCGAAAATGGGATTCGAAAAACCCTAAAGGAAGCGCAGTCTGGTCTGCAAAAAAAAACCCCAAAAAACAAACAAACAAAAAAACAAACAAAAAACCCCAAGAAATGACAACAAACAAAAATATTCCTGGGCAACTTCGTCAGCATTCCCCGGTAGGGGCGTCACAGACGATTCGCAATAAACTAACCCCTTCTCAAAGGAGACGATGGGGCGGAAGGTAAAATCTGGGATGTTAGATTTTTTAACCTTGAAGTGTGTGTTTAAAAAATTTTTTTTTTAGCTACTTACAGCAAATAGATTTATAGCTTGTCTGGAGCGATTTCCATAAAAAAAATTAACCATTTTTTTTTTTACCGAATTCTCTCTTTATATATCCCTTTTCTGCTTTATTTACGTCGTTTATTGATTTAAGCTATCCTCTAACTCCACTCTCTCGCTGTTGCTATTAAAACAACTCTGCTCACATTCCCGAAATCTGTTTTCACACTTTGGTTGTTTCTAATACTTAATATGTCTCGACTTCACAGTTACCTCCCCTTCCCGTTCAACTTCAGTACAAATTACCATTGTTCAAATATAAGTATATTGCTATATCGATTTCTTTAGCCGTTTTTGTTTTTGACAGCAAAAAGGAAAGGAATGTTGCAGAGTTCTGGGTTGATAGAGCGAATATACATTTGTTGCACATCTTTTGTCATGGACAGCGAGGGCCTGTAAGTTTTTCGTCAAATCTAGACAATACCGGGCGCATATGGCCAGAAAACAGACGCACGCCATCGTGAGCATCAGCCAAGTTTTATATGAAGACTTACTGAAGTTTAACACTTGGCCGTGTTGCATGGTTTCAGAGAGAAAACAAAAACAAAATGATACGAAAAGAATGGCTTAGTTACGACCGAGTTGATATTGTGTCCAGTCGGGCGGAAACGCATTTTATTATCAAAGTTTGGACTATTTTGCTTATTGGGGCGAAAGAAGAAGATATAAAAACATCTCATCTACTGTATCGCACAATATGCTTGCTTTTTTTTTTGTTTCCTTTTTTGCACAACGCCCGGATGATTGCATCGAGGTAGGGAAAGGCTACCCATCGTGGTATCTTTCTAAACTTGATAGGACATTTCGCTCTCTCCCTTCTCTTTAATTTCGTTCACACCTAAACAAATACACACAGACACACACAGACACACACACACACAGCCACCATATATATATATACATATATATATATATATATATATATATATATATATATATTATTTACTATAACAATTATTAAATACCTACAGACACTAGTGTTTCATCCTTTCGGGAATCATCAGTGCATCGACTGGAGTCAATCACGATTAACTGCAGTCGAGAGATTTGAACCTCAGCAAGAGAAGTCATGTCTGGCTTCATTAGCAAGAATCCGAACCATTCGGCGTCCGTTAACCGCGAGAGATACAGTTGAAATTAAACATTTATTCTTTTTGAATGCATATATATATATATATATATATATATATATATATATATATATATAATTATAGTAATAATTATAGTAATAATTATAGTAATGATAATTTAAGAACTGTGTTCATGTTGTTGAGCACCCTAAGTTGAAATTAAGGTTGGTCACTTAAGCTTACGTGCGCAGATCATGATATTATAATCAAAAGATCACTCTCGCCGTCTTGAATTTACGCTTTATATAAATGTTCAGTTCAACTGTATTTCTCGCGGTTAACGTTGGCCGAGTGGTTTGTTCTTTTTAAATGTATATATATATATATATATATATATATATATATATATATATATATATATATATATACTAGACAGGCGCCCGACGTTTCCGATCGTAAGATATTCTTAAATATGATATTTCAATGTGTTCAGATTTCGAATTTATTATTATAGACTCTTTCTAGCTTTATTCGTTCAGTTTAAAAAGTTTGCTAGAAATGTCGTCGTAACGTTAAACTTTGAGACGGTTACAAACACATTCAGATTTTTAGTATAATATAAAATTAAAGCAAGCAAACATGCAAGGACGTCTGGACGGTCCACAGAGTTCTTTAATTATTAATATGCATACAAGCATTGCTCGGTCGTAAAATACGCTTAAATATGATATTTTGATTCATGAAGATTCCGTATTTATTATTATACATGTTTAGACGTGTGTGTTGAGAAAAAAAAAATTGGTAGTAGGCAAGCAGGCTGGAACCCGTATCGTGAAGGAGGAAAAGAACGTGAAAAAAACCCAAAAAACAAAAGAAATGTGACGTCTTTGCCGTTGCGTCCATCGCCAAGCCGGAAGGCTAGCCAATCGAAAACAAAAAAGTGTATGAAAAGTGTATGAAAACATTCAACAATCAAACTTAATAATGAGTTCTACCTCCATTGCTTTTGATATTTCCAAAATTCTTGAGAGCATGCTAAAAATAAGAGTTTCTGTTAAGGTGTGGGGGATCCTGCTCCAGTTTCTGAAGATGGCTGCACCACCTGGAGCTCCATTGTCCCTCTGTAAAAAAAGACACCCCATACCATTACGGACCCTTCACCACAAGGAGTATGTTTTTTTTTTTTTTTACATAATAGTCACCACTTATCAAGGCCCGGAAGCCACTCAGGGATAAGGGTTATTTCAAGTACATTACGTTAGTGGGGAGATTTGATGAAGTGTTTACTTAAGGGGGCGGTTCATTAGGAATTTGTTAACGTTGGACTTGAACGCATCCAAGTTGTAGTCAGGTAGGAAGCAGGCAGACGAAACAGAGTTCCACAGGCGTGCAGTTCTAAGTCATGCCAATATCGCTGGAAGCCATCGAGACCATCTAAATTGAATTTTTTCTCATCAGAAAACAGGACTGTTTTCCACTTCTCAACGTCCCAGGTTTGGTATTCACAACCAAATCTTAAGCGGCCCACTTTGTGACGAAGAAGCAATCGAGGAATTTGTTTACGCTTTTTATTTACCATGCCTTTTTGTTGTAAGTGTCGTCTAATGGTTATTGGACGGCAATTAGTATCCGTAATCGCCTTAATTTGACTAGAAGAAAGTCCTCTGTCATTCATAACAACCCGTCTGATTCTCCTACTTAATGCAGGAGAAATTTTTTTTTTGAGGGGGGGGGAATACCAAAGGATTTTGCTTTTCCATAATTCTCAGTCTTCTTTAGAAAGTTGCAAATAACAGTTTTACTGCGATTTACCTTAGCTGCTATCGCTCGCTGTGGCAAACCTTGCTTATTTTTTTTTTTACATGGAAGTCACCATTTATCAAGGCCCGGAAGCCACTCGCGAATAAGGGTTATTGCGTGTACAGTAATCAATGGGATAGTATCGTAGTAATCGTTAGTAATGGAGATTTGATAAAGTGTTTTACTTAAGGGGAAGATTCATCAGGAATTTGTTTATGTTGGACTTGAAGACATCCAAGTTGTAATCAGGTGGGAAACAGGCAGACGGAAGAGAATTCCACAGGCGTGCACTTCTAAGAAAGAAGCCTTGTTCATGGAATCTACGTTTTGGTTTTGGCACAGTTAAAGAGTGCGGAAAATTTTTAACCGTGGTTTCAGCTAGACGGGTGTTTATTGTGAAAGATCGGCGAGGGAGGGACCAGGGATTGGAGCTCAGATGAGCACTTGCCCTGGAAGTAACAATAAAACAAAGACAGCCTCGCTACGTCTCTTCTGTGGGAGAGAGGTTGCAGGGAAGAGAAAATCAAAATATGACGCATCTTTTATAGGCGGTGAACTTTAAATCGACAACATTATTTTCATTAATTGCTGATTTAACAACTATCGGTTATTTGGAGTTCTGCCTGGTTTGGCAATTCATTCAGAGACTAACATCCCTGCAGCATTTGCAAATTATAAAAAAATATTTTGGAAATTATTTTGAAATCTTTGATGGCTAAATAATTTAACGAAATGGATGTGTCAACTAGCCACCACGTTCATGCGATTTAGCCCCATTAGAATATTCTCTTTAGGGATACATAACACCCTATGTATAAGCTGATAAACCAGGCACAAGAGAACACTTGTAAGGCAACATTCGGCGCGTTATTTCCTTCAGTCATTGATACATAAGTTCCGTCGTCATTGCAGTTCAATTTGTAATTCCCTTTGGTCTATTCTGATCCATTCTGATGGAATAAAAATATACATCTCTATTTGTTTGGTATTTTTTTTATATTTGTATGTATCAGGTTGACAAGAAAGTTCTTGCGAGTTTCAACCTTTAAATTCAAATGAACATATCTCGGCTCAAACAAAATTTTTTTGATCGAAATAAGCACCATCAGAATCAACACCGTTTTGCCAACGCAAAACAAGTGTATTTATGCCAGTAACGTAGAAACCTTGCGTTCTGGTAACAAGGAAATCGATGGAGGCGTTTTTGATATTTTTAGGTTTTTGTAGCATTTCTCACGCAGAAAGTTGATGCTTGATAAAGTGGTGGTCTGTAGATGAGAGGTCTGGAGAGTATGGCGTATAAGGCAGAATTTCATAGCCCAATTCTTTCAACTTCTGCAGGATCAATTTAGCAACGTGCGTTCAAGCATTGTCGTGGAAGAGAATTGGGTTTTTTATTGTTCACTAATGCTGGGTGTTGTTATCGCAGTTTCTGATGCATTTCTTCTATTTGTTGACAGGTTTCGCCTTTGTTAAAAAAAAACTATAATGAATGAGACCGGTCGTAGATCACAAAGCAGTCAGCATGACCTTTTCTTTGGTAAAACTCTGGCTTCGCGAAGTATCGAGCTGAGCTGAGTGTCGCCGGTTGTCGTAAAGAATCCACTTTTCATCGCAAGTTACAACCCGGTCGAGAAACGGATCGTTCTAGTTGCGTAAAAAGGGGAGAGGTCACTTTATAACGTCGTTTCTTTTAGTTGTCGTTCAATTCGAAAGGCATCCATTTATTAAGTTATTTTGTCTTTCCAATCGCTTTCAAGTGGGTGGAAATCATCGTATAAGTTACGTCTAATTCATAAGCAAGTACCCGAACAATTACGCGTGGATTAGCTTAGACTAAGGCTCTTAATTGATCGTTATCAACATCCGATGACCGCCCACTACGCTCATCATCTTCAAAACTCTCGTTGCCGTCACAGAATTTCTTAACCAGCATTGTGCTGTGCGTTCAGTAGTGATTCCTGGGCAAAACACTTCATTGATATCGCAAGCTGTTTCAGCAACTTTTCGGCCTAGCTTGAATTGAAATAAAAAAATTGCGAAATTGCTTTTTTCCCGTCTTGTATTCAACGTTCTGGAAAAAAAAGACATACATGTTTTAAACTGACTGTAATTTAAACGATTAGATAGAACGAAAAACTCTCTTTAAAATTATAGATAAAGTAAAGGTATTATTACGAAAACTTATTTGAAAATACATCATTTGAAATCCAAATTAAAAATACCGCAAGAACTTTCTTCTCAACCTAATACAAGATTCGTTGCTCAACTAATGAACTGATCATTGAAATTTTGGAACACATCTGGTAGTCTTAAGTATTTATTATGTGTTATGGTATTCAAATCGGGTAAAAGAGGGAAGGGCATTCGTGAAAATTCAGATATCTTACAATTTTGGTATTCCCAAAATTTCAATTTGTTTGAATTATTTTAAAGAGTGTCTTTATATTTATCGAACGAAACAAAATATTGAATTTCAAGTAAAACAAATGGAATTCACGCGATTGTCGTAAATAGTATAATATCCCAAAATGGTTATATCCAAGATTAGTGCCCGGTAGAATTAAGCTACCGGAAGTAGATATGGTTTATTACGGAACGGAAGAGAAGCCTGTAACGAAAAACACAACCATTTATTATTATTATTGGCTCACAAGGCGCTTTCACACAGGCCATCAAAGATCTCTCCTTGACAACAGCATGTGGTGTTCCCTGGAAGCTGAGTGACAACAAGTCTCCCCAGGTTTCCAGTACTCTCCACCTCTTTCAATAATATTTGCAAATAAATTTGCATTATCGAAACAGCTGCTTGGCATTTATTTCTCGTTGGCAGCATCTATTGGTCTTCACTGGAATTTGAGTGACAATAAGCCTCCTCAAGATCCGAGTTCTATTCTCACTTATCCGGCGGAGACCTAGTCAGTTACTCGGTCTTTCCTTCCTCCTTGACTCTATTTTGTTATTTGGTTCCACTCTTTTTTTTGGGGGGGGGGGAGGTCAATGATGTGGGAATGGGAGGCTTGGGGTGGGGTTGTGGTTAGAGAACTCATAGATATGCGGCTTCAGTGTTCTTGGTTCCATGTAGTGTTCCATATTTTGTCTTTGCAGCAGTTTGACTGGCCCGCACTTGTTGCTTTTGTGTGTTAGTTTCCACATTCAAGGTTTTCGCTAACATTTCAGCTGTTTTCATTATTGTTGTTGTACTTTTTCAGTCATTCCTTTGATTCCAATTTCTGCCATTTAAAAAAAAAGTTTTTCGGGATTGTTCCTAGTGCTCCTGCTATTATAGGTATTATTTTGATTTTCTTGACGGGACTTTTCTTTTTTGTTAATTATTACGACATCCGGTCTTCTTGCTTGGATGGATTTATCAGTTTGTATGTCTATGTCCCATAGGACTTTGTGATTCTCGTTTTCAAGTACTGTTGCCGGCTTATGTTTGTACCACTTGTCTGTGCGTTCGAGATGCAGTTGTTTGCATAATTTCCAGTGTACTACCCTTCCCAACTGGTCGTGTCTGTTCTTGTATTCCTTTTGGGCCAATTTGCTGCATCCACTTATTATATGGTTTATCGTCTCGTCTTTTTGTTCACAGAGTCTGCATTTGCTGTTTTCTGGTATTAAGTGTAACAATATTTAATCTATTATTTCAACAAGACTTTATAGAAATGTAAAAATTGAACGTTTTCTTTTTGTTTTATTGTTTGATAACGCAAAAAGTGTTTTTGTTTTCGTGATAACACAAGTGTTAAAACTAAAGTAATTTTTGGAAATAAATATATGCTTGCGTTTTTCGTCTCATGCTTCCGTTCCGTTCCATAATCAACCGTATCTACTTCTGGGATTTTTCCGAGCACTAATCTTTGAGATACCCCACCCCAAATCACGAAAAACGATAACGTAGAAAAATAATTATTAACAAAAAAAAAGAAATTTGTGAAAGAAAACAAAATCACCATATTACGCTTAATAAAAAGAGAGAAGTTGACAGGGGAGATAATTAAGTTCTGTTGCTTACGTCAAGTGAGGAACGTAATTAAAAATGTCGGACAAATTGTATTCCCCATATAAACTTTATCGAAAACGGTTTTTGATTTATATTTATTTTTCTACCTTATCGATTTTCGTAATATTTGGATATGCTACTTTCTGCGACATGACTATTAAGTAGTTACTATTTGCTTTACTTGAAATTCAATATTTCGATTTTCGAAGTTCATTCGTTCAATATAGAAGCACCTTTTAAAGGATTTTAGAAATGATCTGAGCAAAAAACAACCATTTGCAAATTCAAATAGATCAGATTTGCGTAGAATTCGAGCTATAAAGACACTTATTAATCAATATTCTCTTAATTTCTTTTGAAGGTAATTCGCGGCCTTTAAATTGTGGATTAAGACTTCTTCAATATCTCAGCTAATGAATCGCAATTTGTTCGTACTAAGACTCCAAAAATATGAGCAAACATCCCATGCTTTCCTATCTACGTAAATTTTCATTTGAAATATATGTGAAACTAGCAGTGTGATCTGACGTTGTCCGGGATTGAATGATGACCAACGAATATTTCTCAATCCCAATTTTTTTTATTGTTATCGAAATCGATAAAATAACTTGAATTATCTTCGAAATCGATGAAATCGCCCATTTTGCAATCAAATCCACTGATTACCTGCTCTAATTGGGGACCTATCGCGGTGCACCCGAAGAAAGCTTAAAATGCCTCTCGCAGTGACTAACCTCACAATATACTGTAGTCTACATTGCACTGTAGAGAACTTACTGTTGAGTTAATAAAATTATTTTATATATAATAGCTTGAATTAAAGTTTAAAATGAAAAAGTGAAGTGCCATACTGCAATTGTGCTTTAAACAGAAACATTCATTTCGAACGCGCCTCTGTCATATCAAAGTACATGCTGCTGAATTTATATGTCGGGCCTTTCGGCTTTTGTGGCAATAAAACTTCTCAAATGCACTTGTGATGTTAGGCTGTATATGGTGTAAACTTTTAACAAAATCGCCTGTTCCTTCTTTCATCAGATTATTTCGATTATAATACTTATCGAAGGCATTCCGATACAAAACCTATCAAGAACACTGCCAGGCATAAAATACCTTCGTGTGAAACTTAATGAAAATAGAACCAGCCGTTTTCGAGTCCATAGGGAACGAAATCCCGCACACATATAGACACACACACAAAGTTCCTTTTAAATAATAGTAGAAAGAGAGAGAACTCCTTACTTAATTTATACTTCTGACGTCATTATTTTGTTTGGTTATCGTTTCAATCGCTTTAAGCATTTATTTAAGTATAATAATAATAAAAAAAATTCATTAATAATGTTTCTTTAAGATCGGCTCTCCCGAAAAATATATTCCCGAATCGGAACCTCTAAAAAGGGATCTCCAAATCTGTAATATACAAGCAGAGAGAGAGCATACGTTGTCCGGTATTGAATAAGGATAAACAAATGGTCCACCCTCCCTTGATTTTATTTCCATCGAAATCGGCGAAATCGACCACTTTTTAATCAAATCGATTGATTGTCTGCTCTTGTTAGGATCCCCTTCATGCAGAGTACCGGGAGGAAGCTACTCATGCCTCCTCACAATGACTTAGTTCACAATACATTGATAAGTGGTGATCACTGTGTAAAAAAAAAAAATAGTCTGAATTGCACTGTAGACAATCTCATGTTGATTTTTATAAAATAAATAATTGCTTCACTTTTAAGTTTAAAATGCAAATCAAATATCATGGTTCGATTATGCTCTAAATAGAAATATTCATTTAAATGCGCCCCTGTCTTACCAAAGAACCAGCTGTTGATTGTATAAAAGTATTTTTACATAATCACTTAAGTTATAGTTAAAAGTTCAAAAGCCAAGTGTCATTATTCAGTTGTGCTCTAAAAAGAAATATTCATTTTGAACGCGCCCCTGTCTTATAAAAGAACCCACTGTTGATTGTATATGACGGGCCTTTCTGCTTGTGCAGTGATAAAACTTCTTAAATGTACTTGTGGTGTTATGCTGTATAAAAGTGTTAACTTTGGTAAAATCGAACTTCCTTTAATCAGATTTTATCTATTATCGATTTTCGATACTCATCAGACGCATTCCGATACAAAATTTACGTAAGAACACTCCCAGATACATCAAGTATCTTCGTGTGAACTTTCATAAAAAACGAACTAGCCGTTTCCGAGCCCATAGCGGATGAAAGAACTCGCAAATACACACAAAGCTCCTTTTATTTAATATTAGAAATACGTGCGTGAGTCCAATTCGGATATTGACATTGTAACGTGTACTCTTTCTGTTTCCCTTTTCTCAACCAATCAGAAAAAAACAAAACAAAAAAAAAACACCATTACTTCTGAACAGTACATAGCTATCTTGCTCCTTTGTATGTCTCCTTCGTACTTATTTTATTAAATGGTTATATATACAAAGACAGATGGAGTCCTTTGAATATATTCCAATCCTTCCTCTCGAAAACTGAAAGATTTTACCAATTTGCAAAACAACTCGATTTTCCATATTCAAGCTCCCTATATGTTAATGCCAATCCGCAATGCACCTGGGACGCAAGTATTAAATTTCGCTGATTGCTTCATGTCGAAGGCCTTTGCGCGATCGCTTACTGTCAGTGTTCAAGCTTATGTTAAACAAGTTTCGAAACAAAAAGAAACAAACACATCGAACTAAGGAACAAGGGAAAATATGATAAACCAAAGAACAATAAAACGTCAGCCGCAAGCAGAGATGGGAACAAGTAGATGCTTTCCAATCGTAAGATTAGCATAGGAACAGAGGGATAACAACTGCGTGTAACTGAACACTGGTTGCTTTGAAAAGCTTATCTGATTCCGATATAAAATTAGCGCCTACTCTCGGACATACATACGTTATGACTAATTTTACATTACTATTTATTCAATTCCTACTATCTGGTCGGGCACCTTGCCTGGACCAATGTGACTCTCATTCCAGATTTCCCTGTCTTTCATCAACTGCCTCAGATCTTCAGTATCACAGTTGGCATCATGTACAATTTGCTATATACACGTGAATCTAAGTCATCTTATGCTTGTGCGCCCGTGCCGTTGCAGTTTAGTATATTTCTATGCTATTGTGATACTATCGACGTCATCCCTAAAAGTGTTAGCAATTTAGAAAAGAGGAAAGATATAACAAAAAAGAGGAAGTTAGTTTATCAGCAAAACAAAGATATAGGAACTTATTCGCCAACGCATAAAAACAGAACTAAAATATGTTTGTTAATCAAGGTGTGGCAATGGACGCGAACATGGAAAGTGTTCGACTGAGCTTCAATCTATGGTCTCCCCTCGCCAAACTTTCACAAGAAACACTCGTCTAGCTGAAAACACTATCAATAAATTCCCCCACTCTTTATCTGTGCCTAAGCCTAAACGTAGATTCCATGAACAAAGTTTCTTTCTTAGAACTGCACGCCTGTGGAATTGTCTTCCGTTTTCCTGCTTTCCAGCTGACTACAATATGGTTGTCTTCAAGTCTAATGTAAACAAGTTATTGATGAGTCGTCCCACTTGTTAACAAATTTACCGAATTTCCATTACTAACGATTAGTATATTGTCCAATTTCTACTGTACACTCTTTAACCCTTATCCTCGAGTGGCCTCTTGGCCTTGATACGTGGTGATGCGTATGTAAAAAAAAAGATATCTCTTAATAATTTCATAGAAAATGAAATTGCATGTTCTGCCACTATAGTTTACGTTTCGCGTTGCAATACGAATTATAAATATGTTTTTGCAGTCACGTGTTTTGATTTTAATATATAAAATAATAAACAAATAAATACATGTGTAACTTACTATTTCGGGTTGAGTGTTTTGGGAGTTTTGAAAAGCCAGATAATTTCTTCTTTGATTTTTTTGTAAGGGTATTTTTAATAGGATAATTTTCGAAAACCTTTCCCTTTTTAAAGCCTTTAATTAATTGTGAACAGGGTTTTGGGAAATGTCGATCTACGCCAAATGTTTTCCGAGACGTTCGCCGCTGGAGACAAAGATATGGTCGCCAAAGCGTATCACTTAATTTGCGCTCGCGATGACCTTGAAAAATAATAAAATGGGCACCTTTAAATGTTGATACACCCCGCGCCAGAATTATATGCAAATCGATATTTTTGTTCTAACTCAGATAGTTTTCAATGAAAATTCGTGAAACTTCGCACGTTATACGGCAACACTAACGCATGTGCAGATATAAAATTTAAAGCTGATCTGCGCAATAGCGAGAAAACGGCAGCCATTTTGGTGACTTGCAGTTTTTTCAGCGTGCCAACTTTATATGCAAGATGGGACGTAAACGTACTTTAAGTCAAGTGTTAAGTGGATTAAGAGAGAGAGAGAGAGAGAGAGAGAGAGAGAGAGAGAGAGAGAGAGGGAGATGTCAGCTGATCTTGACTTCCGGTCAACGTGTCTACAATATAATTTACACTCCTCCCTCTCTCTCTCTCTTGATTCATTCTCTAACACAAGCTAAGAAGTCTAAACTTGTTTAAAGGCCCCATAATAAGATTTCCACCTTAGAAATTGCACAAGAAATACACCGTGATCATCTTACAATCAAAACATATTGTACTAACCCTCAACTTTGCAACGGACGTTCTGACAAAGGGAACATTCGTAAGAAATCATATCTGTCACATCGAACAATGAGCAAGATCAAGAGAGAAGTTCGCCGTAACCCACTTGAAACTAGCAAACAAGTTTTTGAAAAAGCTAGTGTTCCTGATGTGCCCAAATCAACTCGTTATCGTATCCTGAGGACGATTGCAAAATTTGGAAAGCCAGAGGTCCGCTCTGAATTGAAGGATATCCACAAGAAAAAGAGAATGGAGTGGGCAAGAGATCACATGAAGGTGAATTTTCAAACTGCTTTCTTCACCGATGAGTGTCAAGCAACCCTTGATGGGCTCGATGAGTGGAGGGGAGGATAGTGCCTTAATAAGGGTCTACGTCCCCAAAGGATCAGGCGTCAAAGAGGTGGTGGTGTGATATTCTGCGCTGCAACCATTGGCAATGAGCTGGTAGAAACATTCAGAGTCGCAGATGGAGTGAAAATAACCGCCAAACTCTACATTGACTTCATTAAGGAACACTTGGAACACTGGCACAAGAAGAAAAATTTCGCATTCCGGAAAAAGATGGTATTCATGCATGAAAATGCACCGTCTCATTCTGCAAGGATAGCCACTGAATATTTGAAGAGAGTTTTTGCCAGACATGGGAAAATAATGCGAGAGACAGCCTGTTCTCCAGATTCAAATCTCATCGAAAATCTGTGAAGCATCTTGAAACAAAATATTTACTCCAGAGGAAGGCAGAACAACTCAAAGGATGACCTCTGGAATGCTATTAAAAGTCATTTCATCAGATCATATCGAAAATTTGACATCGTCAATGGACCAAAAAATGTTTGCTCTTGTCAATAAAAATGGCAATTATATAAGATATTGGTTGTACTATGAAACAATATTGAAGTTGTTTGTTCTTTATTATTGTTGTTCTCAATTTAAAAATTACTAGAATAATCAATGTTTCGATGTTTAGCACTTCACCATATTTTAACATTGGTTTGTATATAAAGTTGGCACGCTGAAAAAAAAAAAATGAAAATCACCAAAATGGCTGCCATTTGTTTATTACTATGCAGATTAGCTTAAAATTTTAAATCGGCGCTTGTGTTAGTGTTGCCATATAATGTGCTAAATTTCACAAATTCTCACTGAAAGCATTCGAAGTTAGAACAAAAATATCGATTTGGCACGAGGTGTATATGTCTGCATATACAACTTTTGTTTTTGTTGTTTATTTTGTTTTATTTTGGTCAAGTATTGAATTTTGCTGCAAACATCTCTCTCTCTCTCTTTATATATATTAATGGGGAAATATGTGTTTATTTTCAATTAAAATTCACCTTTTATTTATACTAATCCTTTAATTTATGAAGTGCAATGTAATTACAGAGTATATAACAAATAAATGACAAAAGTCTATATTCCAAATTTCAAGCTGTTGACCATTTAATACTTCTTCTGAGGAGTAAAGGGTGGAATACAATAATTAAATGAATTTGGTGCTATGAAACAGGTGCTGTCATCGTATTTAAATAAATTGTAAGAAAGTCACCATTTTAAAATTTGGAATATAAAAATTTTCCATTTATTTGTTTTATATATATATTAGCATTTCAGCCCGGCGTTGCCCGGGTGTTTGGATGTGTATGTTGAGCAAAAAAAAAAAAAAAAAGTGGTAGTAGGAAGGCAGGCTCGAACCCGTATCGCGAAGGAGGAAAAGAACGGGGGGAAAATCTGACGTCATTGCGGTTATGACCACCGCCAAAGCTGAAGTGACTCATGTTTAAATTAAGGCTAGACAATCGAAAGGAGAGAATAACTTTAAAAGATATCGACGAAAAAAGCGACCCCCCCTGTAGAAAAGTTCCTAGTTGAAGGTGAAGATATTAATGTTTTAGCCGATTATTCGATATTTGTCGTCTGAAAGGTCGAACTTTAAAACGATACTGATCTTGATAAAATCAGCCACCTTTGTCGAAAGTTTTAGGCACGCATGAAAACATACATACATACATACATACATTTATATATTGGTAACTGAAAATTTTCGATTCAAACCGATGAAAAAGCTTGTCCTATCTCTGAATACCCTTTATGTAAATTTTTAAATGTTTAGACCAGAAATTGTCTGAGTAATTTGGTAGAGACCGCAGAGGTCAATTTTTTCAAACTTTAACCCCTATCATGACCCCTTAACTTTTATTGTTTTAGGCTCAAATCAAATTATTAAGTTAAATCCATGTCCAAGGAACCTATATCTAAAATTTCAAGTGTTTAGACCCAAAATTGTCGGAGGAGTTTGGTAGAGTTCTCAAAAGTCAAATCGTTGAACTTTAACCTATTAACAGTCACATTTCTGGCCGAAAACCGATCACCAAGATTTTCCCAAATCTCAGTACCCTGTATATCAAATTACAAGTCTTTAGACTTAAAATTGACAAAGTTATTGCGCAGGGAAATGTACACGCATACACACACAGACACACAGATACACAGACACGTTCACTTATATATATATATATAAATAAATAAAAAGGAACAAACCGTATTATGTGTTCATCAACGTTTCGTCTTTATTTCGAGACTTCCTCTGGATGAATGAGATTAAGAAACAAAAAATACCAGTACAAAATACTTGAAAATGTTTAATAGCTGTGTTTTCCAGGCACGTTTCTGTAAAAATTGCATAATCATAGCGAATGGTGTTTGACTTATTTCCAACCATCTCTTTTGATATATGTTCCAAGAAATTGTTGTTACATTTGATATTCAACCTTTTTGCAGGTGGTTCAGTGGAGATATTGACACACATAGTGTCGCATTGTATAGTAACTACACTCGGCAGAACCTTAAGGTGACGCATAGTCACTACTTCCACGTGGAAGAACCTGTTTTTCTTTTCATTGCTGCGACCGCTGTTATGTTCAAGAGGTAACAATTAAAAATATGAACGATATGAAATATGATTTTAGGTAAATGATACTTCCCTTTATTTACATAACAAAACAAACGGGAAAGGTTTGTTAGCAAAAGATAGAGTTGTTTTGAATTACTACTATCAATGCAAAAAAAAAAATAAATAAAATAATGACGGCTTGGTGAAACTCAGGTAAAAAAAATCAGGAGGAGGGAGTGATGGTTACAAGAGGGAAGAAAGGTTAGTCAAAATTAAGAATAGCCGGCAGACAAGACTTCGAATGGTTATTCACTTTATTAATAACGAAATTCAATGACAATAAGATTCCTTATCTTTGTTTTCTTTTAAATGATTGGCCAATGAGAAAATTTAAAAATTCTATTTACCACTGGCCCAGAAGGCATTTTTTGTATACTTTCCGTGGGTTGAGGAGATGTATTTTCCTTTTTTTTGTTTTGGACTCTTTCGGCTGAACTTATCCATAAATCAGGGACCGGAGTTACCTTAGCCGTTTCGAGCTAATAATAATAATCCCTTTCCACATCTATTAATATGGCACCCAAACCCATTCTAGGTTATTGCAGAACCCTCTGGGACCTTCTACATCATTCTAAAACTTCTAGATCCTTCTAAAATTTCTATGACTATACTCTGGCCTTTAAATTATTTCGTGAATTAAAAACTTTTGGGATATGATTATTAGGATTACCTAGAATACTTTAGAACACATTTTAAACTGTTTTATTGATTTTTTTAATTATTGCTTTATAGAAATGCCCGCTCGTAACACCACTCATATCTGCAAAAAGCCTTGATCCTAGGAAGCTATTATGGCTTCAATAACACCACGTGTTGAAACCATTCTTACAAACTTTTTGTGATCATTAGGGCTAGGACAACAGCAATCCGTTAATATCTTTATCGGTGGATTAACTGTGTCTGTGTCGGATATATACTCGAGAGTCAAAACAATGAAAAAATATTCTGTTGTCATAACCCTAGTGATTGTGCCAAAATATCCTCTTCTTTTTAAAAGATAAAAAAGTTAAAGTAAAAAATTCCAATTTTTCTGATGAGTCAACGCAGAAATAAATCAACATTGACATAATAACAATCAATTGTTTTTGCGTTACGAAAAAGGTACTGTAAAAATTTGGAAATTTTTACATGTTGAAAGAAATAAATGTTAAGAGGAATAAAATTTGGGTATTTAGAATATAGCTGTTTTGTCGTCCATTTGCACATGCTCTGTTGTTAAATTTAATACACATCGAATAAAAAGATAAAAGCACGTTCTGACATCACAAAGAAAGATAGTTTTAGGCAGTTCCTGCCCAGATGTGGCAACAATACCCCATCCTTGGATGCACTTGGCTTTTATATAGATAGAGAATTGCATCAGCAGTGAGATATCTTCTGGAGCGGTAGAAGGACCCTACCAGTTTTCCAGCGACCTTGGCAATAGACTTGATGTACGTGTTCCATTTCAGGTCAGGAGTAAAGGTCAAACCCAGAAACTCATCAAAACATGGAGCTTCCCCTAGTTGAGAGCCATCTATTTCAATTGATGCCAGATGGGGATCAGAGCGTTGATGATGTAAAGATAGAAGCTTGGTTTTAGATGCATTAAAAGTTACCAACCACCTCTTCCCCCACTGTACCACGCCCTCGAGATCAAAGGAGAGAGAACCAGAGAGAACTTTGTCATTTACGGCCTTTGATGTGTTGCCGTAGATGGTCCTGCCCTCAGCATATATGTCAACGAATGATTTAAGTATGTGTTTTGGGAGATCATTAATGTAGATCAGGAAGAGAGTTGGACCCAAGATGGACCCTTGAGGGGCTCCAGCATTAATACTGAGGGCCTCTGATTCCTGTCCATCAACCACTACTGTTACGAGCCTATCAGAGAGAAATGATTTAATGATCGAGAAAACATTTCCAGTAATACCGTAGCTGGAAATCTTGTAAAGTAGGCCATACATTTATCGAAGGTTTTTGATATGTCAAGAGCAATTGCCCTAGTGAGGAAACCTTTGTCAAGAGATTCACTAATCCTGTGAGATATAACCGTTAGCACATCTGCTGTAAACCTGGCAGAACGGAAACCATATTGCATGTTACTAAGAAGGTTATTTCTGCTGAGGTGGTTGACTACTTCTCTATTTAATATGGATTCCAGCAACTTACTCATAACACACAGGATACGTATTGGTCTCTACTGAGAGGGAGATGACTTATCACCTGAATTCTTAAATACACGGCATACTGATGAGGGTTTTGCTGGAATTATTTGGATGGTATGAATCGGTCTATTAACCATTCGGTTAGGTCTGATACTATGGAGGACACATCCTTTTTAAACATGAAATGTAGGGGTAGATTAGATATAAATGTACGGAAGCTACCCCAGTCAGCCGTAGAGTATCGATATACAGTACGGTGGAGAGGTACGTCTGAAGACTTATTGCATTTCGTTTTTATCTTAACTGATACAACCGAGTGGTCGAAAAATCCCAGAGTTGACAGAACGGATGGCGCCTTAATATTTCTTTTGTTGGAATCAGTGATTTCTATATTATATTTCTCTTAGTCTGTTTCGTTGTGTGTGACTATCTGTTTAATTTTTCTCCGAAACTACTGCGTCGATCTGGCTGAAATTTTGCATAGACATTTTCAATGATAACGTACAGCGAGCTAAATATTATTGTATTCGTTTGATGCATAGTTAGGGATTAATAGGGAATTATAAAGATCATTATTTAATGCAAAAATGTAACCAAATTAACCACCAATTTGACATAAAGCACTCATTCCATGATAACGGGCTATAACTTTTGCCCGTTTTTAACGAGCAAAAAAGTCTAGTAAGTTTGTATTTCTCAATTCCATTAAAAAACTGATTAAAGTTTTGGAACGTGTGAATTGTATGAGTATTGATTGGACGATTTCGGAATATCTCTTTTCGGCATTCGGGGCACCAGTCTGACAACGCTATGTCAGTTGAATTTCTATTCCTTTCCCCTAAAGTATATTGACTGGCAAATGGGATCAGGAACTGTCCCTTACTGTCTGTTCACGAAAAATCGTAATTTTTTCTTTTCAACCGTATTTCACCACTCGATACGTTCGAAAGCAATTATTCACGTAACGAGCTTCAGACATCCGTTGACGAGATCAAATATGTCACCTTAATCTTAGCTATCAAGATACCTACTTTATGTAACCACTTTTTGTAAAAAGCTGTGTTTAAAGGACCCTTTTTTATGCTTTTTTAAGCTGGTATCACCACTTATCAAGGATCGAAGACCACTCAAGGATAAGTATTAATGAATGTACGGTAGCCACCGAGACAACAGCGTATTAATAGTTAATAGTGGAAATGGGGAAGAAATAGATTATTTAGAGGGTGGCTCAACAAGAACTGGTTTACGTTTGACTTGTAAATGACCATGTTATAGTTAACTGGGAAGTAGGCCAGCGGAACAGAGTTTCACAAGCGGACAGTTCTAAAAGACAAAAGCTTTGTTCATAGAATTTGCGTTTAGATTTAGTTTGAAGGAAGTCTTTGTAGAATGTGCATCTACGTTGTTTCCGTGATCTTATCATTCGCTTTTTTATGATCGTTTCACCTTTTCTCGCATTGACGGCTGTCGAGGGGGCAGGTACGGAGGGAACAAATATAATAAAATGAAACGAAACACAAGAAACAGAAAATCTGATACATCCTGTAAATATTAATTGCACTTTGATGGGTCTATATGTGTGTGTGTGTGTGACACCATCGACGTTTTTTGTTGTCGATTTATAAAATACTTTCCTCGTCTGATCCTAGCTACGATCTGCATTCTACTGGGTCCAACACGCAACTCTCATCAACTGTAAGTGTCGATAACCGTCGCAAACCCAAGACTAGCGAGCAATCAGCAATAGAATGTTCAGCATGTAAAAGAACATATAATTATTTCCACAGCCAAACAACGTCGCAGCTCACAATAGCCATGGCAGCTAACAAACTGGGAGTCTAAGACTCCAAATTCGCCCTCATTTTAGACTCATACGTTAAACACATCCGAACTCAGGATTTGAAATCCGAGCCTCTTGCATGCGAGGTGAGCACTCTACCAACTAAACAAACACGTCACACACACAAGAAAGGTTATCAACTGACACAAATCAAGCAAAGCGCAGGGAAATCTGACAATAGATTGAACCTACCTCGTACCGAACAAGGGACGTGGTCATCGCAACCAGCCGACGTCTCACAAGTAGGAGTCTTATACTTGTAAGAACGATGCCATCACGACACGCTAACCTAGCCAGCAATCAGCAATATAATCTTCAGAATGTGGAATGATAAATAATTATTTCCACAGCCAGACAACGTCGCAGATCAGAAGAGCAATGGCAGCCAACAAAGGCTAAGACTGAAGTTTCGTTCTCATTTTGGGCTCATCAGTTAGACACATCTGAACTGTTTGCTCAGTTGATAGAGTGCTCACCTCTCATGAAAGAGGCTCGGGATTCAAATCCCGAATTTGAATGTCTCTAACTGATGAGCCCAAAATGAGGGCGAAACTCGCGGCTTAGACTTATACTCTTTTGGCTGTCATGATTTTTGTGAGCTGTGACGTTGTCTGGCTGTGGAAATAATTATATATTCATTTACATGCTGAAAGTTATATATATATATATATATATATATATATATATATATATATATATATATATATATATATATATATATATATATTTCAAATAGAAGTTTACAAAGACAGACCACCATAGAACGTTTGTTCATGTTGTGTGTTTCCTTGCATAACAAGGAAGGGTAGTTAGCTGAGATAATTAGGAAGTCTGAGTCGATAATTTAAAGACGGCGAATTATCCACCGGTTGGAAAAATCGTGATCACAACGTCCTCATTCAATTACACAAATTACATTTGATTAAACGTTATTAGTAAGAGTTAACGTTCATTTGTTTTCATTATAGAAAGTCTGTTAAGAAATGTGAGTAGTATTTAAATGAATAAGTGTATTTGTTTCCCGATGAGCAGACGACAATGCGTTGTGTGTATGTGTGTGCGTTAGTATTAAATTTTTTTTTTCTTTCTTTGAAGATTGTAATGCCGGGTACGTGGCAGCCAAACAAGCTGCCAACATTCCCCTGCTTTTTATTTAAACCAACCGAGAGCTCTTTTTAGTATCCTCGCTGTTCCCTTAAGTGCAATTGTCTGCACTTTTTTGCACTTGGTTCACCAGGAATATTAGTTATGTTCTTTTTCATAAGCCATGTGTCACTTATAATAACTGATATGATTGATATCTCTCTAAAATTCCAGTTTCTTTTCATATGATATATGCGACCTTGATGTTTGATCTGTTTCTCACTTTCAGCTCTGTTCATACCTCCATCATTAGGGATACTCACTTCAACCAAGGTTGGCACTCTTTCTGACTTATTCTATATAACTATGTTAGGTTTGACAGTAGCATTTGAAAGATAGGTGGCTGTAGGGATTACATGGTCGTAATGTATGGTATATAAATAATTTCCAACTGTTCTTTCCTCCTGTTATTTCATTCTTTCAGGTTGATGTTTCCAAGAATTGCTGCTACACTGGATGTTTAATTTTTTACAGATGGTCCAGCAAATGTATTTGCATGCTCCATCATGTTTCGCTGTGTAGTAGCTGTTCCCCCAAAGAACCTTGGAACTTGATACCAGATGATTCACACTTTCCAATTCTGTGTGACAGAACCTGCATTGTATGCTCATGGTTATCTGTAGGCATGAGTTGAGAACTAAATTATTTAGCTACCAGAAGCCCGACAAAGAGTTGAAGGAAACCGAGTCAAAATGTCGTAGATTTTGCCTGAAAAATTTTAAAGGAAATATTTAGCTTTTTATGCATTCAAGGTGAATCAAAACGGGAGAGTTAATAAACTCAAAGAAATCTATCTGATTGGCTTAGAATATTTTTATTTGTTTTTATTAATTCAGGCGAGTGTATGCGCAGAGATAGATGCGCAGAAACCATGTTAAGCATTTTCATTTTGGACACCTCAGTATAAACTACTCGCTACAATCAGATTTATATGAGCAAATGATACTTCATCAAATGAAACCTTTTTGTTCCAAATATAAATTTTCCTCCTTTTCAATAATAACTCGAAACCCGTAGCAAAAGTAGATAAACTCTTATTTTATTTTTCTAAAAGAATATATAGAAATCAATAAATAATATAAACGGCCATATGTCTGCCTGTCTGCATATTTTCAAACTCTATCTCCTCCGAAACTAAAAGTCGCTTAATGAAAACAACAACAATAATAATAAAATGATAAAAACAATAACGAAAATAATAATAAAAACATAGTGAAACCAACAACAACAACAACAACAACAACAACAACAACAACAACAAAACAATAATGAAAACAATAATAAAACAATAATAAAAACTATAACAATCACAAGAATAATCATAAAAGTAATAATGAAAACAAATATAATAAAAATAAAAAACAATAATAAAAATAATAAAAACAATAATGAAAACAACAACAGCAATAATAATAATAATAATAATAATAATAATAATAATAATAATAATAAT
>NC_136493.1:13310650-13375650 GCF_053919585.1 Euprymna scolopes
TCTGTACAAGCTGCCACAAAACAAGGTGCAAATATAAAATTTAGCCCCAATAAATCAAAACTGGTATACCCGAATGGAACTGTATTCGACATTAAATAAAACGGAAGACTATATTATTTAAATAGCGTAGTCCCATCAAAAACCGCCTGCCATGATCTACAGACATGGCATAAAATTCTTGGACACTGCAATATTCCTAATATCAAAAAGTTGCCGACTGTAATTGATGGAATGCAAATACAAACATCAAAAACCTTCAACTGCGATGTCTGTGCGCAAGGGAAAATGACAAACTATCAAAACAAGATACCAGACAAAAAGGCCCCCAAAAATCTTATCAATGGTGCATTGTGACTTAAACGGTCCCGTAGAACCGATGGCCAGAGAACATTATAGATATGTGTTGAATTTCGTAGATGACCATTCAGGTTTAATAATGGTTTACTTTTTAAAGAACAAATCTGATACCCTGCTAGCAACTAAGAAATATCTAGCCTACGGTGAAATCAAGTGTATTCGCTCTGACAACGATACGGAATTCACCAATAAAGACTTTGAACTTTTACTAATTAACTATCATATCAGGCATGAAACATCAGCTCCTAGATCGCCACACCAAAACGGGACTGCTGAACGTGCGTGGCGGACACTTTTTGAAATGGCAAGATGCCTACTCATTGAATCAAAACTCCCTAAAAACCTCTGGACGTATGCCCTTATGGCGGCAGCCTATATACGCAACAGGTGCATTAACAAAACACTATCTAAAACTCCATATTAATCTTTCTGCGGTAAAAAAAAACAAATTTAAGCTGAATGCATATATTTGGTTCAACTTGCTTCGCATATATAGAGAAAAAGAGTAAATTGAATATTATTAAAGCCGACAGAGGTATATTTCTTGGATACGATAAAAACAGTCCAGCCAATTTAATATTTTTTCCCGAAAAAAATAAAATAAAAAGAATTCGGTGTGTAAAATTCACAGACACGTTTAATTTTACAGACGGAAACCCGTCATATGAAGAGGATGAAATTATATTACCTCAAATAATTAGAACAAACGAAAACAATAAAAATGACGGAGACGAGAGTGTCCATGATGATGATGATGATGATGATAAAGTCAAAAGATATCCCAAAAGAAATAGAAGACGACCCGATTTTTTTGCGGTCGACAATATAAAGGATTATCAAATCGACTATTGCTATTCAATGGAAAATGCGCCAAAAAGCTTCAACGAAGCAATTAATTCATAACATTGTGATGAATGGAAAATTGCCATGAAAAAAGAAATAGATGCCTTAACCGAAAATGATACCTATACGGTAGTGCCTCTCCCAAGAGATAAACATGTTATTTCTACCAGATGGGTCTTTACAAAAAAAGAGTACAGCATCAGGCGTAGAACAGTACAAAGCAAGATTTGTTGCTAAGGGGTGCTCTCAGATTTACGGTAAAGAATACTTTTCTACGTTTTCACCGACCACAAACCTAACGAAAATCAGAATTTTACTGCAAGTCGCATCACAATATGATCTAAACATCAATCAAATGGACGTAAAAAATGCTTATTTGAATGCCCCAATAGACTGTGAAATTTATATTACCCCTCCAGAGGGATTTATAATGAAAAATAAAAATAGCATGTGGCGACTTAACAAGTAATTATATGGTCTAAAGCAGAGTGCTCAGTGTTGGAACACAGTATTCCATGATTATATTATTAAACAACAATTTAGACAATGCGCTGTAGACCCCTGTTTATATACCCAACACAAAGACGATAAACTACTGCTTTTGGTTTTGTGGGTCGATGATATTTTAATCGCATCAAATTGTGACATAATGTTAACCGATGTTAAGAACAAATTAAGTAAAAGATTCAAAATGACCGATCTTGGCAAAATATCCTGGTTTCTGGGAATAGAATTTGCTCAAAGCAAAGGACTTGTTACGATGACTCAATCGAGATACATCGACAAAATACTATTAAAATTTGGAATGGGAGAGTGCAAGAAACGCTCTACACCGGTCGAAAATGATATTAATAAAAAAATACACACAGAATCTGAAATAATAAATGACACACAATATCGCGAAATTATAGGTAGTCTTATATATTTAATGACTGCAACCAGGCCCGACATATGCTATACAGTAACAAAACTGTCACAAAAATTATCATGGCCGACAATGAAGGATTTAAACAAAGCTAAACAAGTCCTACGTTATTTAAAAAGAACCAAAGAACAGAAGTTAGTATTTAGAAAATCAAGAAATCCCCTAAAATTAGAAGGTTTTTCGGATTCAGACTGGGCAAACGACGAGGATCGCAAGAGTGTATCTGGATATTGTTTCAGACTCTCAGAAAATGGGCCTATTATTTCATGGAAATCTAAAAAGTAACAGATTGTATCTCTCTCTACGTGTGAAGCAGAATTTATCGCGCTCATACACACGACCGAGGAAGCACTCTACCTTTAAAATATCCTAAAAACTATTTTTGAGCCAGAATTGATTACAAGCCCCGTAGTAATTAATTGTGATAATCAAGCCAGTATAGTCTTAGCACAGAGCACGATAATCAACCAAAGATCTAAGCATATAGATATAAAATACCATTTCATAAAAAACGAGATTAAAAAGGAATCCATTATTTTGAATTGCATATCATCAGAACAAAATATCACTGATGTATTTACAAAACCGGCGACATGGATAAAGCTACAACGTTTTTTCTCAAAACTTGTTGGTGAATTCGACTGAATAATTTTTTTTCTTTCACTGCCCTGTATGTATATAGATTTCTATATATTAAAAATACAGACCAGCGAAGTTCCACTTATGAGAAGGCTCTTACTTTTTTGCATGGATATCAGCGGAAACCCCTAGGGGTAACGCTCAGAGTATATAGATTTATATATATCAAAAAAAAAAAAAAAAAAGAAAAAAGTAGTCCTGGACAAGACGTTAAACTGTATCCATTTTATTTGTATTAACACTTTAACCTACTAATACATTTGCTTAGAAAAAAAAAAAAAAACTTTGTAATTTTCCTTTTTGACGTTTGAACACAATTAAAAATGGCGTCTTTTTAATTGCTAAAATTCTAAGATCCAAATGATTTCTAATTTTTGTTATGTCTAAGTAGATATAAAAATATATATTTATTTTTGAGCAGAACAAACACAAGGGACTTCCCCATTATAAAAAAAATAGGGAGGATGTTGCAATATTTTGGTTTTTAATGAGGTATTTATTTAAATGCAGCCCACATCAGCATTATTTGGCACAAGGCCTGGAAAGTGGGAACCCCGAAGGCTCCCCTAAAGGAGGGGCACTCCTGCAATTTAAAAAATTGTGTCAAGTGACGAATCCTTGACATGTACTACCCTGTCTCCCTGCAGCCGAAGCCGCTAGGAGACACATCCCATCATCCAGGTGTATAATGGGATAGTTATTTAATTGCCGCCCACATCGGCAATATTTGACACAAGGCCTGGAAAGTGGGATACCCGCAGGCTCCCCTAAAGGAGCGGCACTCCTGCAATTTAAAAAATTGCCTGAGTAACCCCGTCGGCATTCCCCGGTCGGGGCGCCTCAGGCAGCAAGCAATAAACTTGCCCCACCGGAAATCCCGGTGGCATGGCCTGGGAGGGTGGACCTCCTAGGTATTACCCAGGCGGTGTACCTCAGCCCAACAGGTGCTGGGCCGGTTCCCGGCCCCTCACCTGTTGGGCTGAGTGTCGAATCCTTGACATGTACTACCCTGTCTCCCTGCAGCCGAGGCCACTAGGAGATACATCCCATCATAAAAGGTTTATAATGGGTTAAATATTTAATTGCCGCCCACATCGGCAATATATGGCACAAGGCCTGGAAAGTGGGAACCCCGCAGGCTCCCCTAAAGAAGGGGCACTCCTCCAATTTTAAAAATTGCCTGAGTAACCCCGTCGGCATTCCTCGGTCGGGGCGCCTCAGGCAGCAAGCATTAAACTTTATAAACGATGCTGCTAAGAACTGACGAATCAAATGAATTCACGTTCTGCTACCAACCAATCAGAAACCAGAATTGCTTCATAAATATTAAACCTTTTCTGGAGCAATTTCACATGTTCTTTTCTCGGGTTTCGACACGGTAAGAATGTTTTGTTCTGTGGAACTGTCTACTACAAACAAGTCACCTCCCAGGACTTGTGTGTAACAGCGAACCATCTGAAACTGTTCTGAAACTCAAAATGGCTTACACTTATATATATATATATATATATATATATATATATATATATATATATATATATATATATATATATATTGTGACGTAATTACGTAATTAATTAAAAATCGAAATATTTAACTTCGGGCCAACGAGAAATGTATCGTTTTTGTTATTTTATTTTATCTTATCACCGAGGCAAATGAACATAGTTTCAAGGGAGAGAGAAAAAGAGAGTATAGGAAAAAAGAGGGAGAGGCTAAATCTCAAAAGAGAGAGAAAGAGGCAGTGAGTATAGGAAAGAAGGAGAGAGAGAGGCAAGCTAGCGAGATAACCGGGTCATTTGACCAGAAACCTATCGACCTGTGCGGGTTGTTAGGCAACGAAGAATAAAGGAAAGAAAGGGGATAAGAAAGATACTGAGAAGGGGGAGGGAGTGAGAGAGAGAGAGAGAGAGAGAGAAAGAAAAAAATAGAAGAGGCCTTTTTGGTAAAACAGTCGTCGCTGGCCGTTCTGCCAGACGGATGTGCGAAATTCCCACCCCAGCGACAGAGGTAGCGATGCCGTCGAGATAGGAGGTATCGACCCCCCTCCCTGTCAACAGCGAAAGGAGATAACACCTAGGAGAAACTCCACCAACAGCGAAAGAAACGAAGTAATGCCTGGTAGAAATTCCATACCAACAGCAAAAGGAGATAACGCCTGGGATAAACTCCATACCAACGGCGAGAGGATGCGATAAACGGCGAACTTTACACACGTGCGTCTTAATCCGGAGGGACGGATATTAAAGACATTTTGACCAACGGCTTGGAACAAAAAGAAAGAAAAGATTAAAAAAAGGGATAAACTCAGTAAGTCATCTCCGTGAATATTTCCCTCTCTCGTATATTAAGACATTGAATTCATTTTGCCAACATTTGTTTGCACTAAAGATACACTTTTTGTTTTGATATATTTCTCGTTGGCATCCTCGAATAGTAGAGAAAAATACTCCTCCCCGTCTTTATAATTTGCTCTTTTTTTAAATTTTCACTTAATTGCATTATCCTTCTCCTATCATAGTTAGTCATTGTTTTATAATAAATTTAATTTCGAAAATATTACCATTGCGTGCCGTGTTTTCAGTTATTTTCATATGCTATTCGTCGTCTATTGTATATTTCTCGTTTTGAAAGAATCTCCCCGCATTTTTATTTCAGCGAGGTGCATCGAACCCAGGGCCTACGTGTTTTAATGTACATTGTATTTCATGAATGTCTTATTATTGTTATTTTTTTATTACGAACTCACGAATGCGTTGTTATTATTGTCTATTTGCATTAATAAAAATGGAATTCGTAATAATAATAATAATAATATATATATATATATATATATATATATATATATATATATATAATAGCGGAGGGCGTAAACATAATGTTTTAATTGGTCCAGATTTCGTATATATTATTATAGAGTCGTGATTTTAAAAGTACAACAAATATTTGGATGCCATCAGCTAGAATCGAAACGAAAGCAAAACTGTACCATTCCAAGCTGGTGACGTTACCACTGTACCAAAATTAAAATTAAAATAAGATAAATGTATAAAATGTCTAACGATTTTTTTTTCAAGTTTGCCCCATTTTTGACCCCTTAAAAACTATTTTCACGGGCTAAAGATCCATAACAGAACGGTCCGTAAAATTCCAATCATTATAGGCCACTAGCCCAGCTCTGTGATTTTTAGTTTCGGGAGAGATAGAGTTTGAAAATATGGAGACAGGCAGACATATATATAGCATTTTATATATTAGATTACTATTTAGAATATATATATATATATATATATATATATATATATATATAGTCATCGACATACAGACCTGTTTCGTTGTTTCACAACTCATCAGTGCCGCTAGACTAACACCTCTCCCAAGCCGAGGATCGAACCTAGGACCGTCGTGATGACAGTCGGCAGTCCTACCCCTTGACTACGGAATCGGTGGCCGAAATTAACCTGTCCGAACGATTATTTAAATAAACATCCGTCCGCTACTCGTAGAGGGCTCAAACGTTTGTTTGTAAACAAATCGCGAGCTTCGCATTATTTCAGCTAAATTAAGTAGCGAGTAAGATAATTTACGAGAGTGCTCTACCAAAGAGGGGAGCTTTATAAAATATATTTATAGTCATCGACATACAGACCTGTTTCGTTGTTTCACAACTCATCAGTGCCGCTAGACTAACACCTCTCCCAAGCCGAGGATCGAACCTAGGACCGTCGTGATGACAGTCGGCAGTCCTACCCCTTGACTACGGAATCGGTGGCCGAAATTAACCTGTCCGAACGATTATTTAAATAAACATCCGTCCGCTACTCGTAGAGGGCTAAAACGTTTGTTTGTAAACAAATCGCGAGCTTCGCATTATTTCAGCTAAATTAAGTAGCGAGTAAGATAATTTACGAGAGTGCTCTACCAAAGAGGGGAGCTTTATAAAATATATTTATAGTCATCGACATACAGACCTGTTTCGTTGTTTCACAACTCATCAGTGCCGCTAGACTAACACCTCTCCCAAGCCGAGGATCGAACCTAGGACCGTCGTGATGACAGTCGGCAGTCCTACCCCTTGACTACGGAATCGGTGGCCGAAATTAACCTGTCCGAACGATTATTTAAATAAACATCCGTCCGCTACTCGTAGAGGGCTCAAACGTTTGTTTGTAAACAAATCGCGAGCTTCGCATTATTTCAGCTAAATTAAGTAGCGAGTAAGATAATTTACGAGAGTGCTCTACCAAAGAGGGGAGCTTTATAAAATATATTTATAGTCATCGACATACAGACCTGTTTCGTTGTTTCACAACTCATCAGTGCCGCTAGACTAACACCTCTCCCAAGCCGAGGATCGAACCTAGGACCGTCGTGATGACAGTCGGCAGTCCTACCCCTTGACTACGGAATCGGTGGCCGAAATTAACCTGTCCGAACGATTATTTAAATAAACATCCGTCCGCTACTCGTAGAGGGCTCAAACGTTTGTTTGTAAACAAATCGCGAGCATATATATATATATGAGGAAGGATTGAGGTTTAAGAGCAATCTTGTTAAGGACATAATTCTTCCAATTAACATTAAGACCGTGCTCTTCTGTAAAAAATATTTGGTCAATTTTTACGACGTACCCCAACGTGTCATAAGAACCCCAACATCCCCATGTTAAGAACGGCTGTCGGAATAAACACCCTCAACTTCGAAAGCCATTCTTAACATGGGTAGATTGGGGGGGGTTATTCCGAAAACCGTTCTTAACATGGGGGAGGTTGGAGTGTTTATAATACTCTGGGGAACGTCATAAAAATTGACCAAATATTTAATACTTCCAATCGTCAATATCGTCAAAAAAAAAAACATAAATAGCATCATTTGGAATGTGCTACAGTTTTTTCCACTGGCTCTAGCAGGTTAGTAGCTCATTAGAGCACCGGATGTAGTCACTGGACATTTATATTTTATCAAGCTAGATAGTTGAATCGTAGTTATGGTGAAACCCATATCTGAGAATAACTATATATATGCTCAGGTAGATAGATCGATATATCTAGATAGACGATATATATATATATATATATATACATATATATATATATATATATACATATATATATATATATATATATATATATATCGATCAGTAGATGGATAGCTTATGAACAGATTTGGGGGAGGCCATTGTGCTAAGTCTTGTTAAGTAAGTCCAAATGTTCAACTCTGTCCTTATTGATTTCTATGTTTTTGATTGTTGTCAACCATCAGAATTGTTTTTCGTTAACTTGTGGTGCTTTCAGGTTTATTTCTTTTAGATACATCCAAGCATTTCTAAGGGAGGTTTCACCCGTTGGTTCATTGTCACGTTTTAGTCTGAAATTCCGTTCACATCATCAAATGCGTAGATCATTTCAAATAAATCGAATATCTCTTTCAGAGTTTCTGCAAGTTGTTGATCTGTCACGTTAAAGTTTCAAATAACCAAATCTCCCTAAATTTTAAAACAGGATTTTCGCATATGCATATAAATAGCATCTTGTGACCATCTGTTATAGGTAAACTTGAAAATAAGATTATTATAAGTCATCCACGCTCAAGTTTCAAATAGGATTTTTGACAGTCGGTCATACTTAATTGGAAATAGACTTTGAGTTTAAAATACCGGTTTATAACGCTTAAATTTAAATTAGCATTTCTGTAAGTCTGTAATACTCAAGTTTTATATAGCATTTGTACCGGTCTACAACGCTTAAATTTAAATTAGCATTTCCGTAGGTCTGTAACACTCAAGTTTTAAATAGCATTTGTCCCGGTCTATAACGCTTTAATTTAAATTAGCATTTCTGTAGGTCTGTAACGCTAAAGTTTTAAATAGCATTTGTACCGGTCTATAACGCTTAAATTTAAATTAGCATTTATGTAGGTCTGTAATGCTCAAGTTTTAAATAGCATTTGTACCGGTCTATAACGCTAAAATTTAAATTAGCATTTCTGTAGGTCTATAATGCTCAAGTGTTAAATAACATTTTTACCGGTCTATAACGCTTAAATTTAAATTAGCATTTCTGTAGGTCTGTAATGCTCAAGTTTTAAATAGCATTTGTACCGGTCTATAACGCTTAAATTTAAATTAGCATTTCTGTAGGTCTGTAATGCTCAAGTTTTAAATAGCATTTGTACCGGTCTATAACGCTTTAATTTAAATTAGCATTTCTGTAGGTCTGTAATGCTCAAGTTTTAAATAGCATTTCTACCGGTCTATAACACTTAAATTTAACTTAGCATTTCTGTAGGTCTGTAATGCTCAAGTTTTAAATAGCATTTGTACCGGTCTATAATGCTTAAATTTAAATTAACATTTCTGTAGGTCTGTAATGCTCAAGTTTTAAATAGCATTTCTACCGGTCTATAACACTTAAATTTAACTTAGCATTTCTGTAGGTCTGTAATGCTCAAGTTTTAAATAGCATTTGTACCGGTCTATAATGCTTAAATTTAAATTAGCATTTCTGTAGGTCTGTAATGCTCAAGTTTTAAATAGCATTTGTACCGGTCTATAACGCTTAAATTTAAATTAGCATTTCTGTAGGTCTGTAACACTCAAGTTTTTAATAGCATTTTTACCGGTCTATAACGTTTAAATTAAAATAAGCATTTCTGTAGGTCTGTAACGCTTAAGTTTGAAATAGTATTGGCGTTTGTGTGTAACACTTAAGATTGAAATAGCATTTGGGTCGGTTAGTAACGCTTAAATTTAAGTTTGAAATAACGCATACATTTTAATAAAATTTGTGTCGGTCTTTAACGCTTACATTTTTAATTGTCGGTTTATAACGATTAAGTTTTAAATAGCAAATTTATCGGCTTATAACGCTTGACTTTGAAATAGCATTTGTGTTTGTCGGTAACGCTAAAGTTTGAAGTAGCATTTATGTCGGTCTGTAACGCTTAAATTTGAAATTGAATTTTTGTCAGTCCGTAACGCTTAAGTTTAAAATTGTATTTATTTCGGTCTGTAACGCTTAAGCTTTAAATTGCATTTATTTGGATTTGTAACGCTTAAATTTGAAATAGCACTGATGTCGGTCTGTAACGCTTAAGTTTCAAATTGCATTTTTTCGGTTTGTAACGCTTAAGTTTTAAATAACATTTGTGTCGGTCTGCAACGCTTAAATTTCAAATAGCATTTGTATCAGCTTTTAAAGCTTAAATAACATAATTTTCAATCTCAAACGCTTAAGTGTTAAATAGTATTTCTGTCTGTCATGCCTAAGTTTTAAGACACTCTTTTATTGGTCTGTCACGGTTAAGTTTGAACTAGCATTTTCATTGATCTTTTGCGCCTTCGCTCATTACTAAACGCGCAATTTGAATGGACGTGTAATATCTTTTTTCCATTCTTTCGTATCGATGTCCTCATAAAGATGGAAAGCAACTTTTTGCTTGTTCTTTGTTTATTGTTTGATTTAGTTTTATCTGTCTCTTCGGTACTCGCACCCTCGAACTATCGGAGCAAACATCTTTTTTGTCCGTTGTGCTACGTTGAGCGACACATTGCTACGTTCGTGGACATTTGAAGCACTTACAGCCAAACTGATTTCATTTTGGGCTCTCTTGAACATGAATCCGACATCTTGTCGGTAAAGGAAAGGGTGGGTGGGTTCGTGTGACGCCGGTACATAAAGTTAACATTACTTGCAGTCGAAGGAATCCGGGATAAGCATTTTAAAAAAGAAATAAAATAAATCCGTCAATGTGATTTACAATTTTATACTAAACTGATGTTAAGAGAACTACACAATGCATTACCTGTAACGTCTGCCATTCTTATGCAGCAATAAAACATGCAGCCGAATGCATGTTTACAATATGAGTATTCTCGTATGCAAACAAAATAAACGAATCTGTTAGTAAAACCGAGTTATCCCCCTTAGATCGATGACAAATTACGCAACAGCACCAGAATTATATGATGAATGTGTAATGAGAGTGTCCCATTCCCTATCTCAGACGGTTACATTTCCGACACGTTTCCCAGTCCAGCAAGATCATCATGACTCACTTCTAGATCTCTTTCTGACAACGGTTCCCGATGATTGTACAACAAATGCCCACAGCCCACTCGGGAATGCTGATCACACTGTGATAATGGTAGAAGTTACCTTAAATTCTCGCCCTAAAACTGAAGACCCACTACTCGAAACAACGAGGTATTACTAAAAGGCTGACTGGGAAGCCATCAGGGAACTCATCAGAGATGCCCCATATAAAAATATATTTTCTCTTCCAGCGGAACAGTGTGCAAATGAGACCACTGAATGATTCAAAACTGCAATTGAAACACATGTTCCCGCACTGAAATTCTATAGCAAGCCCCACTCTCCCCAATGGTTTACTTCTGCTTGTGCAGCTGCCATTTGTCAGGCAGTATGCGTTCCGCAGATTCAACCGACATAAGTCCAGCTCAAACAAACAGAAGTATATAGAAGCTAGAAATAATTGTAAGAGGTGATAGAGACGGCTAAGACAGATTACTCTGAAACCACCAGAAAACGCACCGAAGCACAGAAATTAGGAACCCGTGATTTTTGGAAAATCTAAAACAGCGTAGTAAATAATGGGCAGTCAACGATTATCCCACTATCACACAATCATGAGGTTGCTTGCACGGCAACTAACAAGGCTAATCTGCTTGCCAGTCGGTTTGCCTCAAACTCCACACTGGGCCCGGCACACCACTCCCTCCCTAACAGACGCCACACTAGACGATTTGAAAATCACCCCTTCTCAGGTACATGCTATTATAAAAAAAGCTTGACGCATCAAAAGTATGTGGACCAGATCTCATCCCGGCTGTGCTATTAAAAAAATGCTCTGCCGAGGTTGCTCCAGTTCTCTTCAAACTTTACAATAAATGCCTGAACGAATCTTGCTTTCCCGACTGCTGGAAAACCGCTTCTGTGGTACCAGTCTTCAAGAATTCTGGTGAAAGAACTGACCCACTAAATTATCGCCCCATTAGCCTCCTTCCGCTTTTCGCCAAAATATTTGAATCCTTAGTTAATCAAGCCCTAGTCCAGCACCTAACAGCTGCTAAACTCCTGACTGACAAACAATATGGATTCAGGCAAGCCCGTCAACAGCAGATATCTTAACTGTAGTCTCTGAACGTATATACCGTTCTGAGAAAACAGGGGAGGGTAGAGCGGTAGCCCTTGATATATCTAAGGCTTTTGACAGGGTATGGCACAATGGTCTTCTAAGGAAAGTTAGATCATATGGAATCATTGGAAGAATACATAATGTAATTAAATCCTTCTAAATAAGAGAAAAATCCAATCTAACCCGACGGACATACATCCAAACAATATGACATAAATGTGGGAGTACCTCAGGGGTCTATCCTTGGACCTCTATTATTCCTGATATTCATAACTGACCTCCCTGATAAAATTGTTTCGGAGATGGGTATATTTGCCGATGACACCACTCTCTATAATAGATATGAGGGGAAAACAAATGAATACATATCCAAGGAAATGGCAGAAACACTAGAGGACGACCTCCAATCCGTAGTGGAATGGGGACAAAAATGGTTGGTCACATTCAATGCTGCTAAGACTAAGCTTGTTTCCTTCAATAACTACAAGAAACATTCTCTACCACCAATAACAATGACCAAGAACACATTGCCTGAAAGTACTTCTTTTAAACTCCTCGGCCTAACGGTTACAGGAAATATGAACTGGAATAGATAAATTGAGAGCATTGCTAGGGCTGCTGCAAAGAAGGTTGGCTCCCTCTACCGTGCTAGAAAACTACTTACGGCTGAAAGTATCCTGTACCTCTATAAGGCCACCATTCGCCCATGTATCGAGTACTGTTGCCACATCTGGGCTGGTGCATCTGCTGCTTGTCTCTCGCTCCTGGACAGAGTTAAAAAATGAGTCGCCTACCTGATAGATCTTGAACTGTCATCTAGGCTTCAGCCTCTATCCCATCGACGAGATATTGCATCCCTCTGTCTTTTCTACAAATACTTTAATGGTGAATGCTCTGACGAACTGCAGACACTTGTACCTCCTCGACGTAACTACCCCCGACAAACCCGACAAGCTACTAAATCTCACCCCTTTACAGTAGAGATCCCTAGGTGCAAGAAAGCCTTTTACTCCAATAGTTTCTTTCCCAGAACTGCAGGTCTTTGGAACTCCCTTCCGGGATTATGCTTTTCCAACTGTACTGATATGCAGAAGTTCAAGTGTAATGTGAACAAACATCTTTCTACTCATCTCCCTTCATAATGTCCCTGCAAATTATGTTCCTGATAGTAGCCCCCTGCTTCAAAGTGGCACTGTGCCTTGTTTGGGGTGAAAATTGAATAATAAAAAAGCTTAAATTTGAGATCTCAGAGGAAAATGAAATCGGGACGATACAGATATGACGTGTATTGGTTAGGTCATGTTTAAAGAAATAGTGAAAGTTCCTAAGTTTAGTAGATGTAGAACAGTTTCGAGTTGATACTCTACCTTTTCCGTAGTAAAGTAGTTATTCCTAATTGCTTCAATATGTCTATACTTGTTTTTATCGTTTTGTCAATCTTTTCTGTATGCTTCAAATCTATTATATCCCTCTTTCTCTTTACATATATATAAGAAACCGATAATATATATATATATATATACATATATATATGTGTATATATATATGTGTGTGTGTTAGATATGTTAGTGACCTGACAAGGCCAGAGGCGAGACAATCGAAGCAACAAAACTAAAACCGGCCTGAAGAACACTATATATACAAATGTAGGCAAATTTGGGTATATTTTATTGGTCTAAAAGTTATTTTTTTACCAATTGTCATAAAATTGTAACCATAAAATAGTATTATAATCTTTAAAAAGCCTGCAGATATTCATGTAGTTTCGTCTCATAGAACTAGGTATATGCGCATTTTAATATTCAATTTGGCTACCATTATAGATATATCCGATTCGCCGCGTCCTTTGAGGCTTGCATTTACAAATATCCGTGGCCTTAGAACTAACTTAGATGATGCAGAATCATTTCTCTTAGCAAACTCCCCGGATATCTTAGCACCTAGTGAAACTAAGTTGCATTCTTCCATCCCTTCTAACATATTTAACAGGTATGGTTATCTTCCACTTTGTCGTAAGGACTCTGAAAGACACATGCACGGACTTGGAGTCTATATTTGTAACACTCTCCCTATTACTAGGGAACCTAAACTAGAATCAGTACTTTTACTTGACACAAGCGCCCAAATACATGTATTTGATGACTTTAATGCCCACCACAATAATTGGGTTGGCTTCTCTAACTACACAGACACTACTGATAGCATCATCCATAACTTTTCTATATCCCATTCCTTGACACAGACAGTAACATTCCCGACCCGAGTCTCAGATCCTAAGGACCACCAAGCTTCACTTTTGGCTCGATTTCTGACAACAGTTCCTGAGGATTGTGTATAGGCATCACTGTAAACACTCAACCCCAGACGCCACATTAGATGATCTGAAAATGACCCCTTGTCAAGTATATGATATCATAAAAAAAACTAGACACCTCAAAAGCATGTGGACCTCATCTCATTCCGGCTGTACTATTAAAAAACATGCTCCGCTGAAGTTGCTTCAGTTCTCACCAAACTCTTTAACTTAACGAATCATGCTTTCCTGACTGCTGGAAAACCTTGTTCTGTGGTACCAGTTTACAAGAATTCTGGCTAAAGAACTGACCCATTAAATTATCGCCCCATTAGCCTCCTCCCTCTTTTCTGCCCAAATATTCGAGTCCATAATTAATCAAGCTCTAGTCCACCACCTTACAGTTGCTAAACTTCTGTTCGACCATCAATATGGATTTAGGCAAGATATTCTAACTGTAATCTCTGAATGTATACTCAGTGTACCGGATAAGGCTTTTGTCAGGGTATGGCACGATGGTCTCATGAAAATCAGATCCTACGTCGGTTTGTTGAGTTTTTCCGCGTATACAAATTTTGAATTGAAAGCTTCTTCCCAGTGTTCAAGTGTAATTTAACTGTTTTATTAAATATCTTAACTATTATGTATTTATGTGAACGTTGCTTCACTTTTCGTTGGATTTTGTTTGTCGAATTCTATTTTTTCTTTTTATCTACGATTGCGTGTACAATCCGAACCTTTATGACCAGTCTTGCCGTAATTTTGACAAGTTTTTTTTTTCCGAAAAGAGCAAAAGTTGTTCCAATGTAATTCCCTCACATCTCCACATCGGATACGTGGTTACAGGGATAATTTATTAGGATTTTGTACGATCCGCTCGTTTGGAAAATGTGGGCTGCTCTTTTCCCGGGGGTGACATATTATTTTCTCCCTTTTTTTAGAGAAATAATTTTTGGATTCATATTTTGCTTTCCTGACGTATGCTTTTTTGGAATCACTTCTCACGCTGACAATCTTCCACAAGTTTCTATAGAATGAAGATAGGGTTCGATTTTGAGTATCGCTAGTACTCTTCGTTTAATTTTACTAGTTTTGTCGACACAAGGCATTGAGTACCAAAACGTCATTTAAAATCCTCATTTACTAGGAAGGTGGTGTCCGGCTTTGCCCAGTCGTAAAATACGCTTAAATATGATATTTTAATTTGTCCAGATTTCGTATATATTTTTATAAAGTCGTGATTTCAAAAGTAAAATAATAAAAACATTTGGGTGCCATCAGTAAGAATCGAAACCAAAACTGTAGCACTCAAAAGGTGGGGGGGTGAGGTTACCATTGTACCAACGTGACACTGAATAAAAACTAGTAATTAAACATAAACTAAGATGAATCTACAAAATGTATAGCAATTTTTTAAAAATTGTGAATAATATTGAAATCTTAAGAACTATTTTAACAGGCTAAAACCCCATAAAAGAACGGCCGGTAAAACATCCAATCATTTGAGGCCCGTAGCGCCGCACTGCGACTTTTATTTTCTGAGGAGATAGAGTTTGAAAATGTGGTGACAGACATATAACCTTTTATATATTAGTTTTCTTGACTATTACGTATTTGCGTAAATTTTTGTTTGATTTTTCGTTCGATTTTGTCTGTTGGATTTTATTTTTTGTTTTTCGTTTGCCTCTATAATATGCGACATTTAATGATCAATCATGCCACAGTTTTAACAAATTTTATTCTGAAACGGACAGAATTTTTACCAGTGTAATTCTCCGCATCGGTGTATGTGTGTGCGTATGTATGTTCTATGTACAATTAAAACTAAAACTAAAAAAAACAAAACAAAAAAAAAACAAAAACAAAAAAAAGAACAAGAAAAAAAACGAAAAAAAAAGAACAAAAAAAAAACAAAAAACAAAAAAAACTCCCCCCCCCAAAAAAAAAAGCAAAAAAAAAAAAAAAAAAAAACAAGAAAAAACTACACCATCATAAAGTTGATATTTCTTTATCGGCGTTATCTCGGGTGAATACTATCTATAAGTTAAACAAATTATTTATTTTTTTTATCATAAACTAGCACACATTTCACCAATGAGGCCATTCTATATAATTACTAAAGGGAAGTAACTGATTTTCCAGTAGTTATTACCCCCCTTTACGCCGTTTACGCGTTTATTAGGTAATCTATAATATGTGTGTATGTTTGGAGAAAATAAGGGCGGATGAGAGTGGGAATGGAAGTCGAGAAAATATAGAAATATTTTTACAATGTTTTCCTCGAGCAACGCCGGGTAGCCCTGCTAGTCGGCAAAAAAGCATAGACATTTCATTCTTTTTACCCACGAGAAAATAAAATCAAGTTCCCGATAATAAGAAAAATGGAATATTGTCTTAAACAAGAACCGAAGAATTTATGTTTTTGAGACTGCCGATTTCATAATTTTGTATTTTTTTGACATTTGAATATGCTTTTCTTCTTCCAGGTCATGTGTGTACGGGCGGCAGCAAGTTGTAATTTTTACCAAGCAAAATGTGTGGAGGTCTTGTCCAGCTAACAAAGATGAAGGAACGCATCGACTTGCGGTCCCTTCCAGGATCAACAATACAAATGCGAGGAAGTTATATAAACCCGGACTGAAGTTACTAACTGGAAACGATAGCAAGGAAATCGGGTGCATATACGACGGTGTCGTTTTGCAAGACGAGACGGCAAAGAGGTTATATATATATATATATATATATATATATATATATATATATATATATATATATATATATAATGTAAAAATAAAATAAAAAGACAAGCGATAGTTGACGTTATATTATTTGAGAAGGAAAACCGAGAATTAATAAAATGTAATCAACGTTTCGTCCCTATTTCAGGGGACATCATCAGGATTTCATAATAAATGTAGAAGAAAAACGACTACACGCATGTGGTCTGTAATCGTTTTTCTTCTACATTTTTCCTACGAAATCCTGATGATGTCTCCTGAAATAGGGACGAAACGTTGATTACTGTTTTATTAATTCTCGGTTTTCCTTCTCAAATAATATATATATATATATTTATATATATACGTTTTATTTTTTATTACCGTATCTTTCTGTTAAGTTACATTATTGTTTCAGCTACCTGGCCGTTTTTTTTTGGCCGTCTGTAGCTTTCTCAGACTTTTACAGAAATGTTCGTTATGAACATTTCTGTAAAAGTCCGAGGAAGAACATTTCTGTAAAAGTCTGAGGAAGAACATTTCTGTAAAAGTCTGAGGAAGAACATTTCTGTAAAAGTCTGAGGAAGAACATTTCTGTAAAAGTCTGAGGAAGCTACAGACTGCCAAAAAAAAAACGGCCGGGTAGCTGAAACAATAATGTAACTTAACAGAAAGATACGGTAATAAAAAATAAAACGCATATTTGCTCTACAACAGTATTGAGCACTTTCTTCAGTTTTTATTAATTATCATTTCTACTAAAATATATATATATACATATATATATATATATATATATATATATATATATATAAGATTTGTTTTTGGCATTTTTTAGCGATATTAACAACTTCGAAACGCTGTTATTTTTTTTTTTTTTCGCTACCTTAGCAGTTTTTTAAGAGCTATAAGCTCTTATTGTTATTTATAAGTCTATGTGAATGGATTGCCCTTATTTTTTATAGGACTTATTTATTTACTTTTTATTATTAAATACTATTTTACGTGCATAAACGTATACCTATGGACACGTGGGTTTCTAGCTTTTAGCCGTCGTCAGCACAGGTTAGAATCAAACTCATGACATTAAATGATATATATATTTTATTTATTTATTTTATATATATATTTATATTTATATATATATATACATATGTGTTAATTTAGATGAGTTCTTTATACCGAATCAATGTTTTAATATGGTTAAACTCGTGTTCATTGTTGCATTAAATACGTATCTCTATTCATCAATCCCGAACGGATACTATAATAGCTACTTCGTTGCATCTTATGTAAGAAAAAGTACTTACAAAATTTTAACCAAAGCGGCGCAGTAAGTTTCGAGAAAACTTCTATAGTAAATGCGCCATTGTGATGACTAATACTTCTTAATCCCATTTTTTTCCTTTTTCACCCTAAACAAGGCACATTGCCACTTTGATGTAGGGGGCTACTATCGGGGACATTATTTGCAGGGATACTATGTAGGAAGTCGAGTAGCAACATGTCTGTTCACATTACACTTGAACTTCTGCATTTCAGTACAGTTGGGAAAACAGGAACCCGGAAGGGAGTTCCAGAGTAGCTGTTCTGGGATAGAAACTACTAGAGTAAAAGGCTTTCTTACGCCTTGGGATTTCTACTGTGTAGAGGTGTGATTTTGCTGCTTGTCGGGTTTGTCTGGGGTATTTTCGTCGAAAGGTACAAAGGCTTGTTGTACGTTAGAGCATCCACTATTAAAATACTTGTAGAACAGGTAGAGATGCAACATTACGTCGATGTGATAGAGGTTAAAGCTAAGATGAAAGTCCAAGGCCTATCAGGTTGGTAACTCTTCTTTGAACCCTGTCCATTAGCGAGAGACTAGTAGCAAGTGTACGAGCTCAAATGTGACAACAATACTCCATACATTGGCGAATGGCAACCTTGTAGAGGATACTTTCAGGCGTAAGTAACTTTCTTGCACGGTAGAGAGAGAGAGAGAGAGAGAGAGAGAGAGAGAGAGAGAGAGAGAGAGAGAGAGAGAGCCCACCTTCCTCGCGGTCCTGGCAATGCTCTTAATGTATCTGTTCCAACTCATGTTCCCTTTGGACCTAACGCCGAAGAGTTTGAAGGAAGTACTGTATTTATTCCAATACAAATTGGAGGCCTTTCTCTAGTGTCTTTGCCTTTTCCTAAGATATGTGTTCATTTGTTTTCCCTTCGTGCCAGTTATAGAGCGTGGTGTCATCAGCAAATATACCTTCCTCATAGACAATTTTATCAGGGACGTCATTTATGAATATTACGAATAATAAAGGTCCAAGAATAGAGCCTGAGTTACTCCTGCATTTATATCATATTGTTTAAATGTACGACTTATGTCGGTTAAATCTACGGTATGCATGCTGCCTTTGCGCGTTGGAACATGTGCTTCAGTTGCCGTTTTGAACCATTCATTAGTCTCATTTGCGCATTGTTCAGTGAGAAGAGAAAATATATTTCTTCATGGCGCGTCTCTGACGAGATCCCTGATGCCTTCCCCGTCAGCCTTCTTATAATACTTTGTCGTTTTGAGCATTCCCAAAGGCAAACGCGTCGGAAACGTAACCGTCTGTGAAAACCCTCTTCAATCCCTTAGTTTACTGTACCTTTTTTTAAAATTCCATTTTCTACTTCAAACAAAGCACAGTGCCAATTCGATGTAGGGAGCTACTTTCTGCGACCATGAGTTGCAGGAGTACTATATAGGGAATTGAGCAGCAAGATGTCTGTTCACATTACACTTACTTTCTTACATTTAGAGGTCTCTTCCGTGTAGAGGTGAGCTTTTGTTGCTAGTCGAGTTTGTTAGGGGTATTTACGCCAAGAGAGTACAAGTTAGAACAGTCCCCATTAAAATACTTGTAGAACAGGCAGAGGGATGCATCATTTCATTGATGGACAGAAGCCGAAGTTTAGATGACAGTCCAAAGACTCTCTTTTAAACACTGTCCATTAGCGAGAGACTAGTAGCAAGTGTACCAGCTCAAATGTGACAACAATACTCCATACATTGGCGAAAGGTGGCCTTGTAGAGGTACAGGATACTTTCAGGCGTAAGTAACTTTCTAGCACGGTAGAAAGAGCCCACCTTTCTCGCAGCGGCCCTGGCAATGCTCTTAATGTATCTGTTTCAACTCATGTTCACTGTGAACGTTAAGCATAACAATGGTCTACACACAATTTTAGCCAGATCTGGTTAGTAGTTTCTGAACAAAAAGCAGAACAGACGATAGACAATCACACAGATTAAGAGAAATACACATACACATATATAAATATATTCTCTCTCTTTCTCTCTCTCTCTCTCTCTCTCTCTCTCTCTCTATATATATATATATATATATATATATATATATATATATATATATATATACAATTAAATTATTTCCCTCTGGACCAAATTACGGTGGGTTTGCAATAACAATGGCACATACAAATTTATTATGCCTAAACTATTACCCACTCTCTTAGGTAACTTTCGAACGCTGTTACAAACACATTTATTCGTTATAATACAATCCTACCTTAGTTCCTACGATCGACATCATCACAATCGCCAAGGTCTTTAGATGAAGTATTTCGTATTTTCAGCTCTACAACAAAAGTCCTCCTACCGCTCCTCGTCAACACCGGGTAAATATTTACCATTATAACTATATAGCCCAGATGCCCTTATTAATACTCATACACATATAACTATCTTTACACTTCAGTATTAGAAAATATTTATTTCTCTCCTTATTTCATTCCGACTATTCTCATTGGCTGAGACCATAAAATTATATTATTCCGCATTACATACATTCTTACATAAAAGGAACACGTTATACCTTATTCAATATGGCCGCTCAATATACACGAATTATTATTTTTATGCATATTAGACCAAATAAATAATTATCCACGCTCATATTCATAACTTTACGTATTTATACCCCCACCTTTTATTGCACACACATTATCGGCATGCATTGTTTCGAATCGATTATAATTTCCTATCGTCGCCTTTTCGCGATGTTAAAGACTAATGTTCACAAAAACGTACCATAACATTTACTTTTAAGTTACTTAAATAAATAGTCGTAAATTTGGTACAAATAAGTTAGTGCAGCTTTTTCGGATAGTGTTTACATCTATTGCAAATACCGTTCCTTCGTTGGTTTAAGCGTCGTAAATTATGCTATTTTATATTATTTAGATTAGCGTTATTTATATATTAGTACCATAAAAAAATTCGTCAGAACTTTCTTTTTATAATGTACGGTTTTAGCGCCCTAAATTATATGATGATAAAAATGAACTGATCTCTTACTAAACGAATACAAGCTGTTGTCTTTAACCGAATATAATAGAAAACTACCGAACCAACATTTCATTACATGAAAACATTTACACAAGAAGCGACGGCACCTTTTCCTTTGATTTAATAGTAAGTGATAAGGTACAGTTCTTAAAAAATTATGAATCATCAATGTTTCCATTATATGAAAACATTTACAAAATAAGCTGCAGCAAATATCCTTTTTTATTATTAAACAGTACATGTTATGGTAGTGATTATAAAACATTTGTCTTTAACATTAATAAAAAATTCGTCCCAGCTTTCTTCCTATAATGTTTTGGTTTAATAAAAAATATCGTTCGATCGATCATACGAACTTATGAGATGAAAATATGAACGAATCTCTTAAAAAAGATAGTTGTAGTAGTCCCCTACATCAAAGTGGCACCTAGATTTGGGTGATTAGGTAAAAAAAAGTATTTTTTGATTTTCGAGCGTCTTCTAAACTCTGATCATATTTTCTGTTTTTTGGTTTTATTTTCTTTTGTGTTTTAGGGGGGCATTTTGGATTCTATTTTCTGCCTTTTAATATTTAATACTACTGTAGATGCTTCGTTTAGTGACAGACTAACAAATCATAAAACTATTTCATATTGGATAAAACACATTTTTACACTCAAAGCGTAAATTACACCCAGAAAAATTATCATTTTCATTAATTTTGTTCCAGTTTGTTTCTAACTACATTTATGCAAGGCTTTATAATTTATTTTGTCTGTCAAGTAATTGACGCCACTAAAATATAATTTTCCCGTCATCACATTGCTGACTTATTTGTTATATATTTGTTTTATTTTTATTATTATTGTTTTTTATTAAGTTCTCTTTTCAGAATTCAGTTTTTACATTAACTTTTTTAGGTAATTTTTACTTTAGCTCCACCTACAAAATTTCCTTTAAACTGACGACTTCTATAGGTTTTAACTCCAATGCACACAAATATATAGAGGTGACGGATTTTCACAAGATCGATAGCGTTTTGAAGCTCGACGCTTCGGACGGCAAATATTGAAAAATTGGCCACAGACATTAATTCGTTTACTCTGAACTAGGCACTTTTCTACAAGGAGGGGTCGCTTTTTTCGCCGATATTTTCGAAAGTCATCCCCTCTTTTCGATTGACTAGCCTTAATTTAAACCCTCGCCACTTCCGGTTTGGCTATAGACGCCATGGCAACGACATCAAGTTTTTTTCATGTTCTTCACCTCCTTTGCGGATTCGAGCCTGCTTACTACCACTTTTTTTTTTGCTCAAGGCTAGTCTATAATATAAATATCACCTGTCTGTTTAAATGTATGTATGTATGTATGTATGTATGTATGTATGTCTCGAAAAAACTTTCGACAGAGGCCACGGATTCTGACAAGATCGGTGAATCTTGAAGCTTATCATCTCGGACGACAAATACCGAAAAATTGGCCAAAAACATTAATTCCTTCATCCTAAACTCGGTTTGTACAATCGGGGGTCGATTTTTTTTCGCCGACATTTTAGCAAGTCATCGTCACCGTTGGATTGTTTAATTTCAACACTTTTGACTTCTGGTCGCGTCATGACGACATCGGCTAAGACGTCAAATTTTCTTTCACTTTCTTTTCCGCCTTCGCGACACGGTTTCGAGCCTGCCTGCCTGCTACCATTTTTTAACACCTCTCTTTACATTCATAGGTTGGAGACTGTCTGCCTACGACTACTGTTTTTTTTGCTCAACACCTCCAAACACCCAAACAACGTCGGGTACCCAGGCTATAATATAAATCTTACCTGTCTGTTTAAATGTATGTATGCATGTATGTATGTATGTATGCATGCCGAAAACTTTCGACAGAGGCGACGGATTTTCACATTAGTATCGTTTTGAAGCTCGTAACTTCGGACGACAAATATCGAAAAATTGGCAAAAAAAAACACATTTTTACAAGAAATGGGTGGCTTTCTTGCCGAGATATTTTTAAGTCATCCCCTCTTTTCGATTGACTAGCCTTAATTTAAACCTTCGCCACTTCCGCTTTGGCGATAGACGCAACGACAAAGACGTCACGTTTTTTCCACGTTCTTTTCCTTCTTCGCGGTTGGTTTTCCAGATGAAAATCCGATAAAACTCGCGTGCTTATTAAAGAGTGCTTAATGCAGGATAGAGCTGGTATATAGTCTCAATTCAGGGTCAACACTTCATTAGACCAAAAAAGAATATCGATTATTTTTTGGTCTGATGAAGTGTTGCCCCTGAATTTGGACTCCACTGAAACCCGTATGCACATATGTAACCAATAACGTTTGTTTAATAAACAGACAATATATATATATATATATATATATATATATATATATATATACATTCAATATTATATAAAAATCACTTTGTGTGTGTGTATGCGCGTGTGTGTGACTTCCTCATATGTTCCGAAATTGCTGAGCCTATCTTTTGCAAATTTCACACAAAGGTAATTTATATGCCTAAAAGTATTCTTAGATATGTTATGTACAGAAATTCACCCGATAAAAATCAAATATCGAAAAAAATCTGATCTTAAAAATAGTCTTTCTTCTCCTGTAGATAAAAAGCAGAATTTAACTGAGGAATATTTTACATTACACCTGTTTAACATCAAATATTCCCCTGTAAAAATTCTTCTTTTTATTAATAAGAGAAGAAAGACTATCTTTAAGATCGTCAAGCCCAAATATAAGCTGACAAGATATTTATTATAAACAAACACAGATGGAATTTGATGAACGATATTATCATTATTATTTTTTAAAAAAATTTTGCGAATGATTCTTCCGGGCAAATTATTCCTCGTAATATATAATATTCAACAGAGAATTTATTATATAAGATATACACAATCTGCATAAATTAAAATATCATGTTTAAGCATATTGTACGTCTAGGCAATGCTGGGCGGCCAGCTAGTACACACACACACACGCACACATACACACACACATATATACACAAACACACACGCACATATATAGGCTTGAAAAATAACAACAATAACAAAATCTAAATTTATAAACGATAAAAATAAACGGTATAATCAATCTAGGGATTATGGCCTAACGGTTAAGGCACCAGACTGTGGTAAACATGGTCTGAGGTTCGATCCCTAGAGGCAGTTAAACTACGCTGATGAGAGGTAAAAACCTTGAAACATGCGTGTACGTAGATTACTGTTTTAAAAATAATAAAATAAATAAAAATGTTATATTGTCCAAATTAAAAAGGGCGACTTTCTAAGTAAATAAAAAAATGAGCTCCGAGGCGGCGCCAATATTAACCGTAGTTATCGCTTGAAAAATAACAACAATAACAAAATCTATATATATATATATATATATATATATATATATATATATATTTATATAATATTTGAAACCTAGTTGGTAATGCCCTCTTTTCTTCCCTGCAGCCTCTTTCCCACAGAAGAAACGTTGCCAGCCTGTTTCTACTCTATCGCTATTTTCATGGTAAGTGCTCGTCTGAACTCCAATCTATGGTCCCAGCTTGCCAAACTTTCACAAAAACCACTCGAATAGCTAAAACCACTATATACGATTTTCCTCACTCCATAACTGTGCCTAAGTGTAGATGCAGATTCAATGAACAGTGCTTCTTTCCCAGAACTGCTTGCATTTGGAACACTGTTCCGTTGGCATGCTTCCCGGCTGAATAGATAGTAGCCTTCAAATCTGATGTAAATAAGTTCCTGTTAGGTTGACCTTATAATTAGACAATTCCACCCAATTTTCATCATTAATGATTACTTCACTACAACCTTACCTTCATTAACGCTTATCCTCGAGCGGCCTTTAAGTATTGTAAGCAGTGACCCCCAAGTAAATATACATACATATATATATATATATATATATATATATATATATATATATATATCCTTTTTTTTTCATGTTTTCCATCAAAATTTGCAGAGTATTTTCCTCTGTTACATGTTTAGGAATTCTATACTCCCCTTTCCACATCACTACAGACTATTCTAACGGCCAAGTCCGGTTCAATCACCATAGAAATTTTTATTTTTGGGCATGGGCATCTCTTTATATGGCATATAATAATGGTATTGTCTTGCCTAATAGAAGTCTAATAATTTTTATCTATAAACGTTAATTTTTTTCTAAATCATCAATATTATGGAAAGTTTTACATTTTCGTAACTCTAACTCGCCAGCAACACTTTCACATAATGCACGCTTAAGAGCAGAATTTTCTAAACGCATTTTCTTTGCGTTAGGAGACTCTAAAAGTGGTTGATGGCGATAAACAGGAAGGACAATTTGATAATATTCGAGGAATAGCACCATCCTTAAGATAGTGATTTTTTAATTTAACACTAATTGTCTTTCCAGTCCTTTCATCAAATGCTGATGCCTCTCGCTGTATGTCTTCAGATCGAAAATGAAGTTCACATACCTAAAGAAATAATTTAAAAGAAAATCGTACCATGTTTGACTTAATACAAAAAAAAGAAAATTATATGACAAAAAAAAAAAAACGATAAAATAAAAAAATAAGGTAAATGTGCAGAACTAGTCCACCCTCGAAAAATCCTTTTAAATTACCAGTTTTATAGGGTTTCGGGGGTGCTTAAAACGAAAATAATGTTTAAAATTACGGCAAACTAGTACTTTCCAAGATATAAAGAGTTAAAAAAAGGGGGGATAATTTAACCTAAAACAACCACCCACTTTATGGCCATTTTTTTTACATGGGCAACGAGCAATTTTTTTAAAATTACATTTTCGCCTCAAACAAGGCGAAGTGCCTCTTTGATGTAGGAATGAACACAACTAAACGTAAAATGAGCACGTGGCCCTCTTCTTCCTGACAAAAATTCTGTTTACACTTTTTGAAAGGGGGTGCTCATTTTACGTTAAACTGTGTTCATTGTACGTTGACTCCCAACCCCCAACATAAAGGTGGCCATACTCATTTTTCTTCGCTTTTATTTGTTAAAAAGAAAGCGCCCGAAATAAAAAACGATGGCCATAAAGTAGGTGCTCATCTTACGTAAAATTCTTTATAGAAAAGTGATCCCCCATTTTTTAAAACTAACATTTCTTCATATCTTGGAAACTACTCGTTTGCTGTAATTTTAAACGTTATTTTCGTTTACAGCGCAACTAGCAGTATCAGAATTTTGGGGGAATTTTTGACACCCCTAACACAAAACTGCGGATAACATATACAAAACTCGTAATTTCTCCGTTTAAAGTGGGTTGTTTATTTTCTTTATGGAATATACTTCCAAAATAAACTATTAAAATTGTTTAAAAAGTAATAGAAATATTTTTTTATTGCCGGTATTTTGAAAACATTTTTTTTAAATAAAAAATAATATTTCTATTATTTTTTAAACAATTTAAATAGTTTATTTTGGAAGTATATTCTCCAAAATTCTGACACGATATTTACCACAAATAATTATTAATAAGCTTTGGGGATAACAAAAACGGGCATAAACTTAAAGAAAAGTTTAATCTATTTCACGCTGATATAAACGTTGCACAGTAAAATAGTTGAACTAAAAAGATAAATGATTTTTCTTATTTAGAATTATTTAAACAAGGAATTCCGTTTTTACGATATCGTTTTTATTAAATTGTTAGGTGAAAGTACATAATATTTTCACCATACTCCCCATTTTAAATAAGTTTCTAAATAATAATTTATTATTTCAGCACATAACTTAAATTACATGTAAAATTCATTTTTTATATACATACTTTCATTTTTATTTTAAAATACGTTCTAAAAATAAATAAATAAAAATAAAAAAGGAGTGTTTTTTTTTAATATCTCAAACATTTTAACACTTACTCTGCTATATTTAGATGGAGTAAAATCCTTTCTTTTTATTGCATTAATCCACTGGTAAATTATTTCCTTTTTTTTTTTAAATGAAAACACGGTAACTTTTGGTCCATATTCGTAGTTACCTCGGCATTTTGGGACTATACATCTCGATGGCATGGTTAAATTTATTTAACCCTCCTAAACTTTAAACCAACTTCCGGTTTAGTCATGAGACACGTGACCAAATTTCAACAGACCGATGTTCATGACGTCACCAGACTAAATTATAGTTGTCGCTAGGCCACCATATTACGGTAGCCACGCTTCGTTGCTTAGTGAAGGATGCCCTTTTCTCTTCCCTGCAACCTCTCTCACACAGATGAGACGTTGCGAGCCTGTCTTTGTTTTATCGTTATTTCCATCGCTCCAATCTCTGGTCCTCCCTCGCCAATCTTTCACGAAAAACACCCGTCTAGCTGAAACCACTGTCAATAATTTTCCCCACTCTTTGACTGTGCCTAAATCAAAAACGTAGATTCCATAAACAAAGCTTCTTTCTTAAAAGTGCACGCCTGTGGAACTCTCTTCCGTTTTCCTGTTTCCCACCTGACTACAACTCGGAAGACTTCAAGTCCAACATAAACAAATTCCTGATAAACCGCCCCCTTAAGTAAGACACTTTATCAAATCTCCATTACTAACAATTACTACATTACCCCATTGATTACTGTACACGCAATAACCCTTATCTCCGAGTGGCTTCCGGGCCTTGGTAAGTGGTGACTACCATGTAAAAAAAAAAAGGAAAATTGCAGACCTGGATTTTTATTTATTTATTCCCATATTTATTTTCATGAATTCGTTACACCTGTTAGATAGGGTTCTAAATATTAGCCTCTTACGTTCAAGGTTGCAATGAGCTTTGTTTCTGATGAAAAGAAAGTAAAAAAAGTAGTTGACAGAAGCAGGAAAAATAAATCACGTTTTATGAGGAATTGAAAACAATAACGATGTAGATTCTTCACTATCGATGGTTTCAACGTCTCCGTTCGTCCAATCAGAAGCGGCCCTATCGATCTCACCTGTCAAAAATGTCTGACACATTGACCAATCCTTGCGTTTCTTATTTTGTCGGAGGATAGAGCAGAGAGGAGTGTCTGTGTGATGAATTTTTTTTTTTTTAATTTTACTTTCAGGGGGAGGTAAAAGGAAAGGCAGGAAATAAAATAAATAAAAGAAAGATTTGTTACAAATGAAACATTTATATATACAGACACACACAAGGGAGAACTTGAATGCCTACTAGACACTATCCTCTAGTGTCTAAGGTCTCTCTGTACAGAGGTTTGTCAGAACAATCTGGCATGAGGATACTTTTTCCATAGAAGTAAACTCTTTTCGTAGCCTCGTAGGAGATGTCCTTTTCTCCTCCTTGCAACCTCTATCTCACAGAAGAGATGTTGCGAGTTTGTCTCTGATGTATCGTTATTTCCATGGAAAGTGTTCAACTGAGCTTCAATCTATCGTCCCCCCTCGCCAAACTTTCACAAGAAACACTCGTCTAGCTGTAAACACTATCAATAATTTCCCCCACTCTTTATCTGTGCCTAAACCTAAACGTAGATTCCATGAACAAAGCTTCTTTCTTAGAACTGCACGCCTGTGGAATTGTCTTCCGTTTTCCTGCTTTCCGGCTGACTACAATATGGTTGTGTTCAAGTCTAAAGTAAATAAGTTCTTGATGAGCCGTTCCATATAAGTTATCAAATTTACCAAATTTTCATTACTGATGATTACTATATTAACCAATTTCTACTGTACACTCTTTAACCCTTATCCTTGAGTGGCCTCTGGGCCTTGATAATGTGGTGATGCCTTTGTAAAAAAAAAAAAAAAACCCTGACCAAATATTCAAAATCACATAGTATTCACTGCCCAAATAAGATATCCTCGCTATGGCTAACCCATATTAGCTTTTACGAGGAATGGTGCACCTTCTCTAAGTGATGTTACCTCAAGTAACAGTACGAAACTGGATACTCCACCAGACTAGATAAATTCTTGTCCTGGAATTCAGTAAGACCAAGAGACCAAAATAAAAGATATAATACAATATATGAAAATGGTTAATTGGGGAGAGGAAAATTATGTTCTCAACTTCTTTATTAACTCAGTGTTTGAGAAATATTTTTCAAAAGAACAAAAACACTGAAAATAAAATCTACTCTTACTTGTTAGATATTTATTACCTAAGTTATCATCTACAGAAATCATACATTTATGTAAAATACAGTTTTTCTAGTTATTCTTTGAATGAGTCTCATTGCAGTTTCTATTTTCATCGATTGAGCTCTCGGGCGCTGCCATTGTATTCTGTAAGCGATCACTAAAATCTACAATTTCTTGGTTATGTAGCTTCTTTATGATTATATCTCTTCGGAGTGACATTGCTTGCAAAACATAGTTGTCACTAAAGTAAGGACTTTTTTCTAGAAATTTTATAACCGTCTCCATAGACTTTTCTGCATCATACCATGATATTGCTTCATCAGAGTGTTCTTAGTTATTTACATTAGGGTCAAGAGAATGGGAGCTGTCGCTATTTTCATCACCATTACTGCCTTCAGGATATTGATCAGTAGTTTCCTCATCTTGTTGCACCCACATTTCAACATCATTTGCATTAAGTGATTTAAGAACAGCGAGGTTAGTCGGTAACCGTTTGGTTTCAAGAATTATTTCTAGACCAGATGTATTCTATGATTCTTTCAGTTCAAAAGCCTTTGGCGCTGGGCATAATTTACCCCGTGCTTTTGTTAATGTGCTTGCTCGAACTTGATTCCATGCACTTGCGAGAGAAAATATGGCATCTTTGGTAGTAAAATGGCGCTGAAAATCGCTTATACTCACGGTATCATATTCATCATGAAATCATTTCTGTAGAAACATTTTAAGTTCCAAATAATCCTCTGATCCATAGGTTGGATGAGAGAAGTCACATTAGGTGGTAAGTAGCACAAAAAATATTCCCGCAAGATGACACTAGTTCTGACTCAGGAGGATGTGCTCTACAATTGTCCAACAGAAGCAAGCACTTTGAATCAGGTTTACATAATTCAAGAAAACGCTTCTGGACAACTGGCACAAATTCTTCCAAAAACCATTTTTTTTAAACAACTGTTGATTCATCCATCCATTTCGTGAAGAATAATAGGATACTGGCAAAGACGAAACTCCTTTCAATGCTCGGGGACACTTTGATTTGCCGATGATAAGAAGCTTAAGTTTTTGAGTTCCAGAAGCATCAGCGCATACCACCACTGTTAGTCTTTCTTTATTTAATTTGAATCCTTTTATTTTCTGCTCCTCGGATCCGGCTAATGTTTTTGTAGGTAAGCACTTCCAATTTACGCCAATTCCGTCAGCATTGTAAACATCCTCTGGTGTTAAACCATAATCGGCAATTATCGTCTTGAATTTGTCACAATAATTTGATGCTGCATGTGTATCAGCAGACCGTTGTTCGCCTGACATTGTTAATTGTCTTATACCATGTCTACTCTTAAAGCTCCTAAGTCAGCCTTCACTGAATTTCATATCTTCTGCGATATTCAACTCTTCCTTAAGAGATTTTGCTTTAGCAATTAACATGGGCCCAGATATTGCTACACCTTCATTCCGTTTTGCTACAAACCACTCATGCAATATTCGATCGAATTCAACTTGCTTTGGTCTGCGAAAAGTCCTTATTTTGACATGTCTTTTATTTGGAGAGAAAGGAGCAGCCTCCAATATTTCTTCCTTTCTCTTTTTGATGTAAAATAGTGTACTTCTTCCAATCTTATAATCTCTCAATATAACGCTATTTTCAACTCCAGCATATAATTTTTCTATAATTAGAAGTTTTTCGAGTAAAGTCAGTGTCACTTGTTTTCTTTTAGAGTTGCAAGCCATTGTGATGGGTTGTTTTATATTATTTTAAATATAGCAATCTGAAAAAAAATTACAGTTAGTGTAAATTAATTATCAATAGCTAATCTACATTAATTACATAGTACCAATATTACCATTTCTGCGCAATATATGACTAAACCATATAAACAGTTTTACTGCAACTCCGCATCAAATATGCTAATACAATTTCAATATACGGGACAGTTCAAGTTTAGAGAAAGTCCGGGTTTAGAATAAGACCAAATGAGAGGAAGTCCAAATGAGCGGAAGCCCAACTTAAGAGGAAGTTCAAATTAAAGTAGTTTTTACTGTATATATATATATATATATATATATATATATATATATATATATATATATATATATATAACTACTTCATTTATTCACATAAATTTAATGTACGAAAGTATAGATTTATGCGTAAACTTTAAGTATTTACTTCAAAAGTGCTCAATACGTAGGTAGAGCTAGTTAGTAATTTATAAAATATATAATATAATAATACTTAATCGCCATATATATTTTATAAATTACTATATATATATATATATATATATATATATATATATATATATATATATATATATATTATTTCTTGATTTGAGTCCGCACTTTGGGCGAAATATTGTGTCAAATGATAACATCATGTTAATCTTTTTCTGGTAAAGTCACTTTAATATTTTTGTCCTTTCTCCTAATTCCTCTCTGTTAAACTTGACTTCTTTCATATACTGTTCATGGTCCTCTCTGTCCAAATTAACAAAACGGACATTTCTGCTCGGATAAGATCTGTAAATAAAGTATCGTATAAAGAGATGATCGTTTATGCATTTTCGGGACCAAGGTTGGTGATGTTGGATTGACACTTTGTTCTGCTTTTGAAGTCGATTATTAAAGCTACCAGTTCCCATTTGTCAACTATGGTCTTTGTATATGACCAGAATGCCGCGCTCTTGTTGAACAACTGACTAGCGGTCATTCATAGACAAACCGAATTACTTCCGTATTACGGATTTCATTCAATGAAAAAGGATACTGATCAATCAATTCATTTCTTCTGACTAAGTCACTTCAAAGACTGATTGATCATTTCCGCTGAAACGTTATCAATAGAGCTGTATATTTATCATGTATTCATTAATGGCATAATCAATAAATTATCGATTTATCAATAAAAATTGATAATACCCAAATTTAGTTATTAGTAGATTAGAATGAAAATGAAACAACATTAAAATTAAAAATGGAAATGAGATTCCATATAATATTCAGTTTCTTCCTTAGTTAGTTCGTAAGTTACGTTTTGAAAAAGACCAAATAGAAATTTGATTGCCAAAAAGGCCAAATTTACGCAATCTGGCAACCATGTACATAAATATGAAAATGACTGCCTTTGATATAGCCTTTTTTTCGAATATCACCATAAAAATATATGATCATTGTTTGAGAAACAAAACTCGTCGTAATTTCGACATGCAGCGACTCTTTACCGAAAGAAAAGATATCAGCAAAACGGTAGGTACAAAAGGGAACATTCGAGAGAAACAGGGCAAAAAACGTACGCACAAGAAATGCTGAAATGAATGGGGAATTTAAAGATTGTCTCTTACAATATAACTTTTTTTAATTTATAGTGAACTATGTAGCACAAAATTACTTTCTGATTTTTTATTATTACTTATTAATTTATCTCATTTGGATCAGGTCTGTATTTAAAATACAATGCACATTATTTTCATAGAAATGTTAATAAACACATATTTGGTAAAAAAAAAAAATCATATTTGCTGACCCCCCCCCAATCGAACAAAAAAACAAAAAAAAAAACAAAACAAAGAAAAACAAAAAACAAAACAAAAAGAAATTCTTGCGTTATCCAGAAAAATAGCAGCTTTATCGAAACATATATATATATATATATATATATATATATATATATATATATATATATATATATATATATATATATATATATATATTATTCCTTAATTGGAATTTTTATTTTGAGATGAGCATTTTTTATGTTAATTTTATTTTTATTTCGGACTATTAGTCTCATCTTTATTAGTTATTGTTTTTGTTTTTTTATCTTTTTATTGGTTACCACCTGACGAAGGCCAGAGGAAGTTGGCCGAAACGTTGTGAACTAATAAAAAGATAAAAAACAAAAACATCAACTAATAAAGATGAGACTAATAGTCCGAAATAAAAATAAAATTAACTTATCGAAACATATTTGCTTATCCAATATATTTCTCATTCCGAGGAGCTTTCACGAGTCCATCAATTTACTAAATGTGAGTTAATGAACGTTTGTTTCTCTAAGGTTTTTTCTGATATACTTTCTTAAGTACACCTACATGCTAAAATATTTTTTAGTTCTAAGATTGAGTTATCTTTGAAAACAATTTTGTTATATTTTCATTCCAGCGCACATCACTGTCTTAGCTATCTATATATTTCTTCCATAAACCACATCACAAACTATAAGACAAATATTAAAAACAACACCACATTTCCAAAACAAACCAGTTTCCAATGCTGACATATATACTATTCCTTGCCAAAATTGAGATCATAGATACGTTGGTGAAACCCAGCGTAAATTAGAAAAAAGGTTCGATGAACATAAAAGAGATATAAAAAATGGCAATTCTCTAAGTGCATTATTCTCTCATTCATTGCAGCATAATCGCACCTTTGACTTTAAACAAGCAAAAATAGTTAAATTTATTTCAAATAAACCGTGCTGGAGACTTCTTGAATCAGCGCTTATCGCAATATCAAGCACAATTAAACAACGTGGAGGTTTCTATATAGCGCCATTAATAAGTAAACTTTTATTAAAAGAACATAATTTAATTATAGACACAGGTTAACCATCTCACACCACAGAAAAACATCATATAACAATTAATGCATATAATCTCAATCAGTAAATTACATAACAAAACACACCCATTTCATTTCTGTTACACAATTATGTTTGACTTTTAACAGACATATTTATTCCAGAAAGAATATTAACTGCGTCCATATCTTTAAAAACATATTAACGACTACATGGCTCCTCTCCTTTTTAGAAATTTCCGACGTCTTTTTCCGTTTCTTAAATAGAACAGCGTCACACTTTGTACATGAAAAATGTTCAAATATTTATACTGGTGTTTTTGTTTTCTTAATCTCATAGAGGAAGTCTCGAAATAAAGACGAAACTTTCATGAAAACATAACTCGGTTTGTTCCTTTTCTTCTTCTTCTCTCTTATATATATATATATATATATATATATATATATATAGAGAGAGAGAGAGAGAGAGAGAGTAAATCGAAATCTACATAAATTAAAATATTACATTTAAGCAACTTTTACGACTGGACCACGCTGGACAGCATGCTAGTACGTTAATATAAACACTTAATAGAAATATATTTTGTCCTCCCCCCACCGAAACAAACTTGTGTTACAATTTATTTAACTTTTTTTCACTGGTTAGATTCGGCTTTTAGTGAAACGTTGTTGAATATCTGGCAATAAAATGCTAATAACGTCACGCCATTATCTTTCCATAGATTTCGAAGAAAACCGTTTGTAGAATTTAAAAAAAAAACATCAAAATGGTCCACCGCCCCAATTTCAAAATGTTATTTAGCTTTAAACACTTTGCACAGATGACTGCACTTTCATGCTTAAGATAAATAATATAAAATTGAGTGGTAAATCGTTTTACTATAGTAATAAATAAATATGATTATAACATTCTAACGATCACAAACATTTTACCCTTTTTTGTGAAAATGTATTTTTCTCACCCCTTTCACTATATATTGTTGAACCACTTTCTATAATTTTTTAGTTAGCATTTACAAAAAGAATGACTCTCTTACTTCAAAGTGGCTATCTAATTTACATACCCATACCTGTACCAAGTGCTATACCGGTTAGGTTTTGCGTGCTTTACGGACCCACCCCTGAAAAATCAACCGAAACCCTTTCCCCAATTTAAAGCGCCAGTAGGGCAGCCAGAGATAGGTAGGCAGGCATATGCCTTGTCGTAAATAGTTTATTTTCTGATTATTATAAGGATTATTTACTTTTTGCCAACTAAGTTTGCCTGCCATTTCACAATAACGCCTCAAAGTTTAACTATGTATAAGGGAATTTTACAGGGTTGTATTCGTTTCGTTTCATTCCGTCTCATTCAGAATATTTACTAATTTATTTTCATTTTTTGTACAACAACAAAACGAAACTTTTCGTATCATATCGTTTCGTTTCGTTTTGCTTCGTACATCTATAAATATTTACTTACAACCAGAATGTGACAAAAGTTACGAATGCTTAACAAAAGAACTATGAAACATGAAAAGTTATAGCCTAAAAATTGCATTTATTTATCAGGTTGAGTAATTTGACAGATTAATTATATAAAAATACATAAATCAATAAAAATATTAAAAATTCATGTTATAAGAATATTCAGTGAGCATTCAATTTAATTTTTTAGGTTGACCTAATGATAATAAACGAAACGAAACGAACGAAGCATTATATTTTATAAAATTGTTGTTATATAGGCAGGTGTATGAATACGTTCTATAACGACGTATATTATGTATATGTACATGAATATAACGACGTACACGTTGAGTAGTTGGGTTTACCTTTTCTGTATATTCATGTACGTGCAAATGCGTGTATGTATATACGTTGTATCATTTAGCTGATTGTCTAGTGTGTATATTTTAACATTTATACAACAATTCTTACAGGAAACGATTGACGTGGACGTATCAAAACAGTTGTAGACAAACAGTTCTTTTTAACAGATGTAAATAACACAACACATACCTGCATTATTTACGAACATTTATTTTCATGATCTGGCCGACATATTCAGAGATTCACGCTTTTACATCTTGGCTGTCTGTAATGACGCCGCTCCCCGCGTCATGTTGAATCGTCCGTTCTGATGTTCAGCTATCGACTGCCTAGAATCTCTCCCAATCTACATTTCATCACGTGTCTCAGACCAACAGCTGATGTCCCCAATCTAGTTATTTGTTTATGCAAACCAAAATCATGTTTACATCTATTTTCTATTTTCACATTCCCTTTGCGATATTATTATATGCCAATCATTTTTTCCCAATTTAATTGCTTATTTTTCTAATCATAATAATTGATCCAGCGATCCGCCGTCGTTTGAGGTCCTGGATATGACCTTAAACTATATCCAGTGGTGAGGCCCCAGCTTGTGGGCTTTGGGGAGTGTGGAGCCACCCTTTAATTACCATTGCTCCCAGATCCACTCTGCTCCAGAGTGGTAGTATCTGTTAGGGTCCCAACTATGTGTTAAATAGAAACCTAATTGAAAACAACAAATATATTCTATTAAAAAAATTTTCTTCAAAATCTTTGGATTCGGCATTAAATAACCCGAAAAGGGCTGATATGCCGTAAAACAAAACCAACCAACCAACCAACCAACCAACCAACCAACCAACCGCCGTCGTTTGAATCAACTAGTAGTAGCAGTAATAATAATAATAATAATAATAATAATAATAATAATAATAATAATAATAATAATAATAATAATATTGTTTTGACCCTTGGCCCTGCTTACCACAGTTAACACAGATACTACGCTATGATCACAGCCCAAAGGGTCACAGCATTACTTTTTTTTACTACAAAAGTTTGGACTCCTCCCTGGTCCTACCTTGATCTGGAAACACCATAGACACTTATTATAAATTAGATAGCAAAATAATCTCTTTTTAATATATATAAAAATAATACAGAATTATAATATTGCCATATACTAATACTATATATATATATATTCATAATCAAAAGTATTGAATTGTGCGAAGTGGTAACTATAATGTTCCCTACAAGAGAGCTCATTCGAAAATTAGAGGAATTATATTGTCTATATCATATTGTTTTAGATTGTCTACCTATCAGTTCGTTCCATTTTTTCTGCAAAAATACAAATCCGATTTGAGATTTTGTATGGACTTTGGTGATAAGATGCAGCGAGCTATGTATGATGGCATCGGTTCGATGCACATTTAGGGATTAATAGGGATTAATAGGAATTAATCACCACAATACCGCATTTACTCTAGAAGTTTTCTGAAAAACCACTGCGCCGATCTGGCTACAATTTTGTATAAACCTTTTTTAGGATAAGGTGCAGCGACCTAAGTATTAGTGTATCTATTTGATGCACAGTCAGGGATTAATATGAAGTAATCACTATGATACCACATCTAATATAAAAGGTGTCTTTGAAACTAATAGGGCGATATCAGTGGAACTTTGTACGGACATTTATGATAAGTTTTTTTAATTACATTTTCACCCCAAACAAGGCACATTGCCACTTTGTTGTAGGGGGCTACTATCAGGGACATAAGCATCAGGGGTACTGTGTAGGGAGTTGGGCAGCAAGATGTCGATTCCCGTTACACTTGGACTTCTGCATGTCAGTACAGTTGGGGAAGCAGGGACCTGGAAGGGAATTCCAAAGTCTAGCTGTTCTGGGGAAGAAACCACTGGAGTAGAAGGCTCTCTTACATCTAGGGATCTCTACTGTGAAGGGGTGGGATTTAGCTGCTTTTCGGGTTTTTCGGGGGTATTTAAGTTGCAGCGAACTAAGTGTTAAGTGTTATGATATCCGTGCGATTAATAGGAATTAGTATTTTTGCAACAAAATGAGCACGAATTTACCCATATTCAACCATCAATTTAACAAAAAGCTATCATTTTACGCAAACGGGATATAACTTTATCCCTTTTCAATTGGCTGAAACATCTCGTTAAATTATAATATCGTTAATTCGAGAAATTAATTTTTCTTTGAGTTATATTGATTTTATTAACACATAACATAGTTTTATTTCTGATCATCTTAAAAAAAAAAAACGATTTCTCTCATTTTCCTATTTCTCCTGAACACAAGAAGCTTTGTAGATTTACCGGTTGAAACATTAAAAAAGCATTTTAGTTAATAAACCTACAATCAAAGCGATGGTGTATTTATAGGCGACACTATAAATCGCACAACCACACAGAAATAAATCGATTTATATCTTTATATGAATGACTTTTACTACATTAGAACCGACTGAACTCCCGTTAAGCCTTCGGATACAAATCACCAAAACGGCCATTTTGAATTCTTAACTCAATAAAAAGTTCAATGAAGAAACAATATTTTTGATGAATATTTATGATTTGAAATATAGCAATTCAACTTTGTGAACCAAAGTAACACAATTTTAACATATTTACACATATAAGTGTGAATATGATAAGATAGCGTACAGGATGGAACGATAAAATTATCGCCTTACAAAATACATGATTCCGTTTGATGAAAATCTGTGTTGCTTTTTTTTTTGTTGCAGACCATTTACTAGTTCGCCAGTTGTATACAAATCCCTAGAGCGATAGGAGCCTTCCATCATGTCTGAAAGTGATACAATGTTCAACGAGCGAGATCGGAGATGTGCCGCTGTACAACTCATGCTCTCTACTAATCCAAGTTATGACAACAGGACCATTGCCAGCTCCCTCAAAATACAAATCCGAACGGTTCAACGCTTTAAAACATAGCCCAACGAAGTTTCCGGCCACAGTTATGGTCTTTGGTGTGGTTTCAAGTGAGGGTCACATCATACCACCTCACATCTTCAAAGTCGGCTTGAAAGTCAACACAAATGTGTACCTGAATATGCGGAATAGTGCGTTGATCCTCTGGTGCAACCTGGTGATCACTTGCAGACCCTGGGTGTGGCAGCAGGACTGGACCTGCGGCTACCTGCACTTTTTGCGGGAATTTTGACTTTACAGTTAGTTTCTAAACTGATGCTTGGACCGAAAGCAGCTCGTTAATGGGTCTTTTAATTTAAACTAAATTATGTTCATCTTTAATTATCTAATCGACAATGGGATTGGCAAAGAAATATGAACGCGCTTGTGGAAAATGCATGCTCCCAGTTCTAGACCCGTATCGAGGCGGCGATTAAAGCTGAAGGCGGCTACATTGAATAGATGTCAGCTAAATTAGATAATCAAGGAACTTGAATTAATTTTTCAATAATAGTTTTAAAATAAAGCTGTAGTTTTGTTTTCTTTAGGGTGAGAAATTTATTGTCCCACGCTGTTATACTCGAAGATTCGAGTGTTTCTTTTTGTAATTGATACATTAGCTATAAATAAAATTATTTCTTTTGGTAATTCATACATTAGATATAAATAAAATTATTTCCTTTGATAATTCGTACGTTAGCTATAAATAAAATTATTTCTTTTGGTAATTCATACATTAACTATAAATAAAAATATTTCTTTTGGTAATTCATACATTAGCTATAAATAAAATTATTTCTTTTGATAATTCATACATTAGCTATAAATAAAATTATTTCTTTTGGTAATTAATACATTAGCTATAAATAAAAATATTTCTTTTGGTAATTCATACATTAACTATAAATAAAATTATTTCTTTCGGTAATTCATACATTAGCTATAAATTAAAGTATTTCTTTTGGTAATTCATACATTAGCTATAAATAAAATTATTTCTTTTTGTAATTCATACATATCCTATAAATAAAATTATTTCCTTTGGTAATTCATACATTAACTATAAATAAAATTATTTCTTTTTGTAATTCATACATTAGCTAAAAATAAAATTATTTCTTTTGGTAATTCATACATTAGCTATAAATAAAATTATTTCTTTTGGTAATTCATACATTAGCTATAAATAAAATTATTTCTTTCGGTAATTCATACATTAGCTAAAAATAAAGTTATTTCTTTTTGTAATTCATACATTAGCTATAATTAAAATTATTTCTTTTGGTAATTCATACATTAACTATAAATAAAATTATTTCTTTTTGTAATTCATACATTAGCTATAAATAAAATTATTTCTTTTGGTAATTCATACATTAACTATAAATAAAAATATTTCTTTTGGTAATTCATACATTAGCTATAAATAAAATTATTTCTTTTGGTAATTCATACATTAGCTATAAATAAAATTATTTCTTTTGGTAATTCATACATTAGCTATAAATAAAATTATTTCTTTTGGTAATTCATACATTAGCTATAAATAAAAATATTTCTTTTGGTAATCATTACATTAGCAATAAATAACATTATTTCTTTTGGTAATTCATGCATTAGCTATAAATAAAATTATTACTTTCGGTAATTCATACATTAGCTAAAAATAAAATTATTTCTTTTTGCAATTCATACATTAACTATAAATAAAATTATTTCTTTTTGTTATTCATACATTAGCTATAAATAAAAATATTTCTTTTGGTAATTCATAGATTAGCTATAAATAAAATTATTTCTTTTGGTAATTCAAACATTAGCTATAAATAAATTATTTCTTTTGGTAATTCATACATTAGCTATAAATAAAATTATTTCTTTTGGTAATTCATACATTAGCTATAAATAAAATTATTTCTTTTGGTAATTCATAGATTAGCTATAAATAAAATTATTTCTTTTGATAATTCATACATTAGCTATAAATAAAATTATTTCTTTTGATAATTCATACATTAGCTATTAATAAAATTATGTCTTTTGGTAATTCATACATTAGCTATAAATAAAATTATTTATTTTGGTAATTCATACATTAGCTATAAATAAAGCTTTAATTTCTCTCAAAAACTACTTTAACTTCTCTTCCTCTCGGTTATCGTTATCCTACTATCGAAAATAAATAAACAAATAAAAACATTTGAACGTGATCGGTCCCTCTCAATAACATGTTCATTATCTTGAAAGATGGAGTATTAAGAACACTAGTAACCACAGTTGCTTTAAACTACGGTCAAGGTTTCGAGTCTAAATGTTAACGCAATTGCTATGAGCCTTGAAACGACGAAACTGCTGTATGCTGAATATTGAAAGCAATGACCTTGTTGCTTAACGATGTGTCAATACAGAAACGATACGCTTCTGCAAAATTAATTCCACTACCAAATGTCTCGTAAAACTTTACTCATGAAACCTTAAGTCCGATCATAGTATAGGTCAGTATGTTTGCAATTGCATCCTCCTAAGCGATTCTTGGAATCATTAATTGGAAACTAGTGACAACAGATGGTATCGTAGAAAGTTGATTAATGGCTCTTTATTTGAATTGAATCAAATTTACATTTTTTTTTAAGTTAGCATATCGATTTATTATGACAGCTAAACTAACAGTTTCTATCTCTCTCTTCTCTCACGACTATATATAAAGTTAATCTCTATCTCTGTTATCATGTGTGTGAGTTCGTTCCCTATGGGCTCGAAAACGGCGGAGCCGATTTTTATGAAATTTCACGCGAAGGTACTTTATGCACTAGGCAGTGTTCTTAGATACGTTTTATATCGGGATGTCTTCGATATGAAAGAAGGAACAGACGATTTGGACCGAAGTTAACAGCTTACACAGCCTAACACCATAAGCGCATTTGAAAAGTTTTATGACCACACAAACCGAAAGACCGGGCATATAAAATCAACAGTAGGTTATTTGATATGCCAGAGACGGGTTTGAAATGAATGTTTCTGTTTAAAGCACATATGCACTATGATATTTGACTTTTTTCTTTTAAACTTTCATTACAGCCATTATATATAAAATAATTTTATAAATTCGAAAGGAATGTTTCTATTTAGAGCACAATTGAATCATGATACTTGACTTTTGAATTTTAAACTTTAAGTGAAGCCATTATTTAAAGATGATTTTATAAAATTAACAGTACATTTTCTGCAAGGTAAACTACACTGTATTGTGGACTAAGTCACTACGAGTAGGGTGTTAAGCTTCTATCCGGTACATTGCGAGGGAAGGTTCCTAACTAGAGCAGACAATCAATCCATTTTATTGACAAATAGTCGATTTAATCGAATTCGATGACAATAGAAGTATAGGAGTGTGAAATATTTTTTTATCCTTTTTTAATCCCGGACAACGCCACATCCCTGCTAGTTTAAGGATGAATGGGATGGAAAGTTCGTTTACTACGCCTTACACCCTCAAGTAGTCACTCATTCAAGTAATAACCATAGCCAAAGTTGCTTAACATTAGCTTTGAAATGATAGCAACTGTTTATATGTGAGTTATTCCAAATAATCTTTTAACGTGAGTACGGCACGTGGTATTTCCTAGCAATCACTCATGTACGTACTAACCAGGTTCTACGTTGCTTAACTTCGGCGATCAGATAAGAACCATTGTAATAACTATTTCCTAACATTCATCTATTTATTAGCTAACAAGACGTAAAGTATTACCGGGGGCCATTGTTGACCACATGCATGCGCTTGGACGACTATAGTTTATTCACAATTTTTTTTTGTTCTCTTAAAAATCAAATCTTTCTAAGATAAAAGAAAACCTCAATTTGTTCTTGATGGTCGTACGTCAAAACAAGATAATATAAATGCCAGTGTGCCACAAGGGTCGATCCCTAAACCTTTATTATTCCTATATTCTTAAATGATCTCCCTAATAAAATTGTCCCTGAGATGGACATATTTGCTGACGAGACGACGCTCTATAACATACTTGAGGAGAAAACAAATGAACACATATCTAAGGAAATGATTAAAACTTCAGAGGAATACTTCGAGTCTACAGTGGAATGAGGTCGCAAATGGATGCGAGCATTTAATAGTGTCAAACATCAACTTCTTTCTTTTAATAATTACAAGGAGACTTCTCAATCACAGATTGCGATTGCTAATGATTAGGGCTAGGACAACAGCATATTCTTTTCATTGTTTTGACTCTCGAGTGTGTATCCGTTGATATCTTATATGCTTTTATATAGAGTGATGTGGTTCTCGGCTGATTAATTGTGTCTAATTATGTCGTATATATATCCGAGAGTCAAACCAATGAAAAGAATATGCTGTTGTCATAGCCCTATTAATGATAAACATAAATTGGAACGAATGCATTGATGCCATTGTTCTCATCTCGAATGTAATTTTCATAAGGACTTGGTCGATCTTACCTCAGATCTTCTTCAGACGTACCTTTGTCGAGTTCGGTAATGTGCATGGGGTTTCGAACATAAATCTTTATTTAATCCACGGATGGTTGAATGCTCTCATTATTCGGTAGAATTCATATATAATTGAGCGTCGCCCGCAACGAGGATTGCATTTTCGACGTTAGGAAAATCATAACTTACAATTGACTTTTACCAAGTATTTTCTACACTACGACACGGGTCCTTGCAGATAATTTTCGTATGAATTTGTTTATATTATTTATTATATAAATTATTACATATATTATATAAATTATTATATAATAATTATTACTATTTATGTAGTATGAGAACCTTATATATTTTTCTGTTTTTGATGTAAAATTTATTACTTGTCACTAGACATCACTGATTATTACTACAGATTATAATAACTTCGAACTATGTATAAAACTATATTAATAATAAAATATTAAATATTGAAATCTAAACACTAAAAAGATCAGGAAAAAATGCAACAATAAAAGCAGTTTAATCAAACGGAAGTTCTCTGTTGTCCTTAAGACAATTTGTTTTTATGAAAGAAGGCTGTCTAAATACATAACACAATATATATATATATATATATATAGTTTGTTTAAATGACAGAATGCTACCTAAATACACACACACACACACACACACACACACACACATATATATATATATATATATATATATATATATATATATATATATAAAATGCGAATGGAAATTTAACTAACTTTCTTGGATATACATTTTTGGATTTTACCGTCATTGGATACGTTACCTTTCACCAGACTATCCATTCACGTGAGATCACCTTTTTCTTCACCCTATTCCCTCTGCTTCACTTTTTGTTATCAAGTAAGATCTTTGACTTACTTGCAGTTTCACCAAATACTTTTGCATGCAAAATCCGATACCGCATTTTGCAAATTCCTACCCTCTGATGAGAAGGAAAGTATTTCTTTGAAACTCCGCGAGTTAAGGACTATTCACTTATTTAGTGTTTCCTTTTCAGATAAAATATGTTTTTCACTCTTTTTCAAAGTGTTTTTTAACATGTTTTGTTAACTATTTGCTCATATGTATATATATATATATATATGTATATATATATATATATATATATATATATATATATATATATATATATTGATAGTTGCTATTTCTTCTGAGTCAAGGGCAAAATAGGTTCACTGATTGATATAATAATTAAGTGATTGATTTTATGCTACGAAACAGATACTGTCAAGAATTGTAAGTGTCAACTAAAATAAAGGAATAAATTGTAAGATGATCAACATCATGAAATTTGAAATACATACTTTTATTATTCATTCATTATAAGTTCTGTAATTACATTGAGTTTCTTAAATAATTATATATATATATATATATTTCTGTGGAATTATGACAGCCCCTTTAAGAAATTCGTTTCTTATCGTTGAGCACTTTCAGTTGAATTAATGTCGGTCAGTTTAGCCTTTATGTATAGATCATCGCATAACGATTAGGTCACTGTCTGGCTGATGTAAATGAACATTAAAAAAATTAAAAATGTTTAAAATTCAACGTTATTTTCTCGCTGTTAATGGTAGCCGAATGGATTAGGTCTCCGCTAATCGAGCCAGAGATGTCTTGTGGGGTTCAAATCCAAAATCTGATAAATACAAGGCATTGTTTTTAAATAATGAACTGTAAATCATGCACAAAACAATTTGTATTAAATCAAAAGGGAAACAATAGTTCCATTCTCTATTGTTAACATTTTTTACACATTGTATATATGTTCATAGATCGTTATTATCTATTATTTGTAATTAATGGTTCCCATATTGTGCTAAGTTCTATACATTGTTTGTTTCGTCGCCCAGCATATGCGTTCTTTTTAAAGTCCTCTTACTTCCCACCGTTCTTCTCTATCTATAATTTCTATTTCGTCCCATAAGGGTTGATGTTTTTTTTCTTTTGATTCCGTATGTGGTCAGCCGTACTGGTTTTAACCTAATTTTAATTAGTGACATGTCTCACTTTTATATAGTTTTCCACATTTACAATAACTCTCATATACAAAGTTTTTGTCATTAATTTATTCCGTATAGGGCTTCAATCACACAAGATGCTTTTGCTGAGTTGATTCCTTCAATCCGAATAATCAAAATTATACGAATCATAAATCCTCATCTAAAAACAGTAATATAAGATATTTTAAGTTTATTACTAGAGATAATATTAACTTTCGATCTAAGTTAATTCCTTATCTTCTGAACTTATGATGATCCTTGCACTAGATATAAGAAATATCGGTTCATCATTTTCACTAAGTTTTTTTTTTTTTTTTTTTTTTTTTTTTTGCGTTACTTGATATCTTTTATCGTGTTTATATTTGAAGTATTATTCATTCGGTCCTTGCGTGTTTTTATATCGGTTTGTCCATCACCTATTTATCAATCGTGATTTTAAAGGAATTTGACACGTTGAAAATATCGGGAAACCATTTCCACACACACACACACACACACACACACACACACACACACACACACACACACACACACACACACACACACACACACACACACACACGCGCGCACACGCACACACACACATATATTTATATAAGTGAAAAGAAGAAAGAGAGAAAGAGAAAGAGAAAGATAGGAACCAATAAATCATAGACTTAATTTATCGGGGAGAGTCTTTGTAGTTGACATTGTTGTTTCTGATTTTGAAGATGTTTTCTTTGTTTTTTGTTTTACGCAAGATTATTCGCTTGACGCCAACCGAGAGACACGTGAAAGATGTCTGGCGAAGATTGCTCTTGTAATGGAAGATCATATCAATATTGTTGAAATACGAGTCTTGATCTCGTGCTATAATTCTTCAAAGTGCCTTTCCTCCATTCTTCCACTCTCGTAATCAATCCATTTCTGCTACCCTCTCTCCTTTCTCTACCTAACCTCCAGTTATTTATCTTAGCGCATGTTGATGACAAGAAAAGATGATGCACGCACGCACGCGCGCGCGCACACACACACACACACACACACACACACACACACACACACACACACACACACACACACACATATATATATATATATACATAGTTTGTTTATTATACAAACCTTATTGTTTACATATGTGCATACATGTTTCAGCGGAATCCCGATTCAAGAAAACCACTTCATTTTGGGATTCATTTAAATTAATTCAATAATAGTTTTGTCAGTTTTCTTATGGGATTATCATTTTTAGTTAACTATTACGTGTAATTATATTCATGCCGATATTCTACATGATTTATGCTTACGTAATATTTACGTAGAAAGTTTATAGTAAGCACAAACGTTTTTTTATATATATTAATGTATGTGTATATATATTTGCTAAAAATTGTCTACCAAAGTCCTCTGCCAGTTTTTGGTTTACAGATATGAAATTAATATATAAGGTATTCGAACCCATTTGAAAATGGTGCAAAAGTGTGACAATTAAAAAGAAAATGGAATTTGCCGGGTGAAGGTTAAATGACGGCATTATGAATATGCATGCGTAATGTAATAGCTATTGGTTCATGTTTTAATTTTTAGCCTTGCAGCAAATATTTCTTCATACCTCAGGCATTAACGTCAAAGGAAAAAGTAAATCGTAAACTAAACATTTTGGTTTCGATTCTCGGTAGGCGCAGAGTTATTATTTTTTTTAACTTTTGAAATTATTGCTATATATTGTGTCCAATATAATATAATAATAAATACGAAATCTGCATTAATCATAATATCACATTTAAGCGTATTTTATGACCGGGCAATGCTGGGCGGCCTGTTAATCTATATATATATAAATGCAATTCTTGGTTCGTTCAAAGTCCATAAAACCATATTTCTACATTAACAATTTAATTGAAATTTTCAGAAAATTTATGTGTAAAGTTAAGGAATGTTTGCATGTTATTAAAATAAATTAAGATCGTTAAGATCGCAAATTATAAAAATATATTGAATAAAATAAAAATATTTTTCGTAACTGCGAGACTGTCCGCCATATTTCATTTCCGGTAGAAATGAGCCTTTCACGTGCACCACAGGTTGGCGACTTTCGAATTACAACATTTAACTATTTAATTAATAGATGGGTAAAAAAAAAATTTATCTATTTTTTAAATTATATATATATATATATATATATATATATATATATATATATATATTTGTACTTTAACCTTACAATTGAATAAAAAAACATATCATAAAACTTTAATTAAACTTGGAAATACGATTTAAAAAATAGCGCGGATCGGTAAGTGCACTAGCACCATTTGTTTATCTTAATTTTTTATTTTTAAAAGCTTACCTAAAATAAATTTGTCTAATTCTTAATTTCTTATGCTATTGGGGAAAAAAGATAAATATGAGGAATTACTCCACCCTCGAAAATTCCTTTAAAATTACCACTTTTATAGGCTTTCGTTGAAAACGAAAATAACGTTTATAATTAAGACAAACGAGTAGTTTCTAAGATATGAAGAAATGTTAGTTTAAAAAAGTGGAGGATCACTTTTCCATATTAATTTAACGTAAAATGATCATCCACTTTGTGGCCACGATTTTTTTTTTTTGGGGTGGGGGCTTTCTTTCTACCCTTGGAAAATCATTTAAAATTACCTGTTTAAATTGCAAAATGCAAAAGAAATCAAGCAAAAAACTTTTTAGCCAAGAAACACACAGAAATTTAAAAAAAAAATAGCATCCATTTTTTTCTATCGAATTCATTTGCTGTTTTTATTGAAAACTATTTTCTCCCGGATTTTTGATAAAATTTTCCATAAAGGGCCGTGCGTCTCACGTTCGTATATAACAAAAAACATTTTTTTAAAGATTTCGGTGTGCTAAAAACGAATCTGCAAACCGTTTCCGTCACAAAAAATAGTTTTTATGATATGAAGAAATTACTTTTTCGAAAAGTGGGCGATCACTTTTCCATGTAAATTTAACTTAAAATAAGCACCCACTTTCTAGCCACCTGAGAGAGGGGGGATTTTTTCCCATATTTATTGGCTAAACAGCTTTCGTTTATGCTCGCGCGTAGCATAAACGAAGGTTACGGCTGTGAAATGGGAAATAGTCCCAGAGTCCAGGGGTTATTACCATGCAAAAGAAATCAAACAAAAAACTTTTTAGCCAAGAAACACACAGAAAAATGCCTCTCTCTCAGGTGGTCAGAAAGTAGGTGCTCATTCTAAGTTAAATTTAAATTGAAAAGTGATCACCCACTTTTTGAAAAAGTAATTTCTTCATATCATGAAAACTTTCTTTTTGCGACGGAAACGGTTTGCAGATTAGTTTTTAGTACAATGAAATCTACAATAAAATATTTCGTTATATACGAACATGAGACGGGCCTTAAAGTAAAATAATACCGGATTTTTGGGGCAGATTTGCCGTTTAGTTGTACAAATATCCTCAAACCAGGTAATCACTAAAAGGGACTCTTAAAAGTCGTCATCTGTATCGAGCAAAAGTTTAAAACCACTGATTATATGTCAGCCTACGTCACAGTAGCATATATTGAGTGAGTTCCTAACAGTATTTTGTATAGTTTTTTAGTTTAAACTCATTTTCCCAAAATTTCCCCAAACTTAACGTGTTTGATACAGTCTACCGCCATTTGTATTTTTCAAATATACCGATAAACACTGCATGTTTTTGAACCGATTAAACATTATACATTACATAAAAACACTACAATGTTATCCAGTTAGGTAGAACATTTACTTTTCTTGCCTTTGATAACATTTATTTGTTATATATTTATTTTTTGACAACTTCTTTGTATCTGTGTTTAGTAATACAAACCCTTTTCATTTAATGTAACGTTTAGTCGGCTCGAAAAACAGTGTTTATCGGTGTATTTGAAAGATACAAATGGTGGCGGACACTGTTGATTACGTTAAGTTTGAGAAAGTGAGTTAAAACTAAAAAACTATACAAAATACTGTCACAAACCCACCGATATTGTCAGCCTATGTCATGGTAACATATATTCGGTGGGGTTTTGACATTGTATTTTATAGTTTTTAGTTTTCAACTTACTTTCACAAACTTAACGTATTCAACAGAGTCTGCAACCATTCTGTTTTTCGAGCCGATTAAACATTTTACATTACATAAAAACACTAAACAATTATCCAGTTAGGTAGAAACATAACTTACCTTACCTTTGCTTTCATTTATTTTTTTTTGGACAACTTTTTCGAATCTGTGTATAGTAACCCCCCTACCCCAATCACTTAAATATCAATTACTAACTCACATTTTTGGATACAGAAAACAACAACAATAAAAACATTTAGCGTTTCAACATTTTTGCTACGTTCAGCTTTATCCACTGATTGTTGGTCGGGCCCAAGCCATGATTGACGGTAATCCCGAGGATCAGGATCCAATTTTGCAAGAGTACCATTTTTTTTTCATTTTCGCCCTTTTTATCTTACTAATGGATTGCTGTACTTAAGAACGTAAGAAGCATGCATTTTCTCTTTTTATTAGAATTTTCCATTGTACCAAATTGAGCCACAGCAACGCGTGGCAGGGTACAGCTAGTAAATAAATAATTATCTTTCTACCTACATAGACTAATATTTCTTCCTTTCGCAATATTCAGTGCAGAAAGTGAGGATTCTCGCTTGTCAAAGAATTCAAATGCTGGCAAAAATCCATCTTTGACTCTATTAGCAATGAACGTTGCCCCTGAGCCCCCGTCAACTGTCAGAAGAGGTAAAGGAAATTTAAGATTTATAAAGCATAATACAGGAAAAAAAAAAAAAAAAAAAAGATCTATTGTGATCGCATGACCGGGAATCGCGATCTCGCAAAGGCCAGCCGACTTCCTTTTAGTTCCTAACAATACACAACTGTTAAGAATCTTCCTTCTTAAAGAGGCGAACTAATTACAGATTATAAATTATAAATAATTAATTTTATACCTACAGACACTACCGTTTCAGGCGTTCGAAATCATTAGTGCAGAATTCGAATCCCCCCTCCCACGAAGCCACCTTTGACACCATTAGCAAGTAACGTTACCCCTGTAAAATTGCAATTTCGCGCAATATATATATATGTATATATATATATATATATATATATATATATATATATATATATATATATATATATATATACTTTTAGGTAAACAAATTACATGGTTACGGCAATAACAAAGCTACTGTTTCGGTTAAATAATATACTTCATCGGGTAACCTAAACCCCCGTTTTCATAGAGACATGCTCTTTAAAATGATAGCAAAAAATGTTATTAATATATATTCAGAATGCGATATAATTATTCCCACCTTCAAGCTTACAAAAGCCATGAAAACCAATAAACCGGAAGTCCAAGACTAGAGTTTCATCCTCATTTGGGATCATCAGTTAAGTAACGTCGCAACTGATGAGCACAAAGGAGGGTGAAACTCGTCTTGAACTTCCTGTTTGTTGACTTTCATGGCTTGTATGAACTGCGACGTTGCATGGCTGTGTAAAGAATTATATACGGTGTTTTAGGATATGTTTAAAAGTAATCAATAAAGTTCCTGGTTGTAAAAAAGTATCTATTTTAAATTATACATTAAATATTTCAGAGATGCACCATGATTTCATTGACACGGCTGGGCTTTTTCTGTTTAGAAAATACTATTATATATCATCCCAAATCGCCAGCTTCTTACAAAAAGAAAACATCGCAACGGTGAACACTGTTTTTATCGCCCGATGTTGAAATTTTCTTTTTTAGAGAATTATAACCACGTATGACCTCCAGGGTTGTTCTTAGCTGACTACAACATTTCCATGGTTGTATCATCCTCGCGGCCACGAATATAATCAAGTAACCCATAGTTAACGACAAGGCACACGACGTGTAGTCCTAGGTGGTCCAAGGTCCTGCGACGCACTTTCAGTCGCTTTCACGAATACATGGTTGATATGACGTTGCATGCAGCAGTTGATGATCTCTTCTTTCCTTTTTTTTCCACTGAAATGAAAGATCATTCAACTTGGTTGTTTCTTTTGCTTAAGTTTACTTGTAAGTAATAACAACAATAAATGACGTCGACTCTGGTTGTAGTTTTCGTATAAAATTAATTATTCACAAAAGAGAAAGCTAAAAAAAAAGTAAGTACTGTTTTTCACAGGAAAATCAAAAATGGAAGAAAATATCGATTTCAAGTTTCTTTTTCTAGTTGTTACCATAGTTAGGTTTTCAACAACAAATTTCTCTCTCTCAATCGGTAAAATAAGGAGTGATTACTCGACCGGTTGGGGTGTAGCGGTGGACAGTTTTCCCCGAGACAATTCACTCCAGACTTACTTCAGAACTGACTGCAAAACTGTGGACTCCAAACTGATTTTCCCCGCTCTGCAGCGGCTTATGTATACAAGATTGGTGTGGTTCAGAGCGTACCTGGGTGTTCCAGCTAGCCAATCATCGTCCAATCTGTCACACATTCACCCTAATCTCTCCCATTCACCCCAATCATGTAACTTTCCACAGAACAAGGGTTCTCATCGATAATTTTCTCAGGTCCTCGGGAGCCCATCCTTGACACTCGGGGGCGAAATTCTAGCTTAAAAGATCCGCTAGATATTTCCAAATAATCACCTTGATAGTTTATTGTTTCATAAATTCGACTTTGATTTTTCCGTTAAAAGAAAAATGTACATCGGCGACCACATCCATCACTCTTTCTAATTGGCATGGTTATCTGCTGTTTTCCAGGACCTGCCATTAAAATAAAAAAAAGCTCTAATTCATCTTTCGCTGCCCCCCCCCCCCTTTGGGTCTATTTTCAACCAGAGCTCTTACTTAGCTCTTCATAACCCCTCTTTCTGAGGTAATCCCTTTCAACCGTGGCTGGTTGGGTAAATGAATTACTCTTTATAGAGGCGGTGTTCATCCTTTATTTGCAAGTTTAATTATTATTTAAATAAAATTTAATTAAAGTTGTGTGTTTATCTATTTTCATTGTGCATTTCTCTTTGGCTGGTGTAACGTAAAATATTCCCTCATTAAGAATTTTTCTTTTTTTATCGATAAGAGATGAAAGGCTATGTTTAAGATCGTCAACCCCAAATATCAGCTATGGTATTGCAAATAAACACAGACGCAAGTTGATAAACAACATTATCATTATTATTATTATTATTTATTTATTTTTTAAAAAATTAGTCCACCGGGCAAATTATTCCTTGTAATATATAAAATCAGTAAAGGAAAAATCTGCATAAATGAAAATATGTTTAAGCATATTGTACTAAGAGAATAAGTCAGGCAGCCAGCGAGTATATATATATATATATATATATATATATATATATATATATATATATATATATATATATAGTACAAAACTTAGTTGAAATTCACAAAATTACATTTTTTCTTTTTGTAACTTTTCTTCATTACAGCCGTTACATTAATGGGATGGCAATTTTATGATTTTATATGCTCATAAAAATTTCCTGTTCTTACCAACTCATCAGATGTTATTTCCATTCGATGTTACCAACAAAAAGTTGATTTTGTACATGATAAACCTGGTGTTTGGGGAAAAGAAATTCCATCCCAACGTTATTACAAGTCAGCCATCTCGGGTGTCATGCGAACCAACGTTTCTGTTTTAATCCTTAATTTCGTATTCTTTATTTTTTTGTTATAATTTCACATTTTTTTCCTATTATTTATTCTTTCCTATCTTTTTATAATTTTATTTCTACATTTATTCTAATATTCATTTTGCTTTGTTTCGAATTCTTATTCATTAGTTAATGTCTTTTTCAAGGGGAGGTCACTCTCATGGAATATATTTTTATTACTAGAGTTACTTCCCTAACATCTTTTTCTTCACGTATATCGTACGTTTGGTTTTCCCTTTCTTTATTTTATTGTTGCTTTCGTTTTCATTTTATTCATTTTTAATTATGTTTAGCCAGTTTTTTAATTATAGTCTTACGTTCCATTTTGTTGTTTTATTTATGTTAATATTATTCTTACATAGTCGGTTGATCTATGTTTTTCTTTTTTATGTTAATCGCTCTACATTTCCGTTTATGTTGTGTTTTTTTTTTAATTTGGTCTAATGCGTGAAATTAAGTATCGATTTCTGTGCAGACATCCGTGAATTACATCTTGTCGTCTGTTTAATAATTTTCCTCTGATATTAGTATATGATATGCTTCTAGTATTCAAAGGTTGCATCTTTTTGATTTACTTGGTTTATATTTTCGCTCTATCTACTATGGACCATCTTAATTTATATTCAGTTTTATTTTTTTTAATTCCTTAACCCACACTGCTAATGTGGTTGAGTTTTTCTTAGTTATTTTCTTGTTATTTCCGTTATTACTATTGGTTCTGTTGCTATCTTTATTATCATTTTTATGTGCATTGTTGTTTTCGTTATTTGTAATGTCATTTTCTTTCTAAGTGTCTTGTTTAAACGATGTTAGGTGCTTACGATATCTGTCCTTAAAGCAAGTTCTGGTGCTCCCAAGATATACTTTAGTTTCATTATTTATTATAACTTCACATTTGTATACTACGTTTGAGGTTAAACAGTTCCCCCCCGTGGACACTCAGTAGGGTTCCGGCAGTTACATTCTTTTACGTTGTTAGATTCATTTTCGGTCTTATTTCTATTTTTCAAAAATTTGTTTAATTTTGTGTTGTGGGAGCCAATTATGGTATTTGTTAAGTTAGAAGATGTTGATAGCTTAACAGTGTTTCTATTAATTATCTTAGTTTACTACCTTGCGGGAGATTTTTGTCTATAATTTGGTAAAATTCCCTCGGGATGTAATTTTTATGCGGTGGCTGAACGGTGGATTAATCCACGTTTGGCTCTTCCTTTTATGTTTTTTTATCATTTCTTTCGGTTTTATTATGGCCTAACTTTTCATTTTTCTTTTTAGCGTTTATTATATGTTCTATTATTTTGTTGGTTTTTGCTCTTTTTTTGATTTTTTATATTTTTTCATAGACATGTAAGATATTACATTTGCGTTGTTTGTTTTTCTTTCTATACTTGTATTGTTATTTTGAGTCTTCTTAACAAATTTGTTTTGTTCTTTATATCCTGATCTAGCTAGGGCTTTGTTATAATATTCTTTATTTTTTATTAAATAATTCTTCATTTTGTGATATTTTAGATATTCTTTTTGAAATGCTGGGTATAATTACTTTTTTTCATACTATTCGGATGGTTTGACTTGTGATCTATGTAGAATAACGTTTGGTTAGGTTTATGGTAGGGTTCATAAGTGTTGTTATCTAGATTCAAGGTTATGTATAAGAAGTTTACACATTTATGGTTTGGGTCTTTTGTTGTATTTAGGTTCAGCTTACTGAAGAATTGTTTAATTTTTTGTTTATTCTTGTGAAATAATCTATTGTGGAGTTCATGTAAAATAATGCATCATCCCGGTATAGTATATTTTATTAGAGTTTTTCTTGCTAATCTAATAATGTATAATTCTAATTTTGTTATCCTCGTTAGTTTTCTAGCTAGTTCTAATGCTTCGTCAAAGAGACTGGGTGAAATTGAGACGTAATAGGAATCTATACAAAACATAGGGAATTTTCTATTTTTGCCTTGGGGTAATTTACTGAACCATCCAATTACCTTATCAATTCTTTAAATAAAGGAATTCTGGCCTGTACCATGCCCATCATGTACATATTGTGTCTTGATATAACTATGTTTTGGGGGCTGAAAGGTATTTCTTCCTTAGTCAGCATCATAAACAGTATAACGTGTTAGCTCAACTCCTCGGATGATTCCCATGTCATGGTGAATTTTGGATTTTAAGTTAGATAGGATTTCGTCTAATATTTTTTGCTAATGTTTCCCAAATCTGAAATACATGGAGAAATCAGTCTAATGCAAGGATTATTATTAAATTCTGGTTTATGATCTTTTAGCGTAAAACGTGGGCACAGTGGTGTGTACCCCTCTATCAGAAATTACTGGTTGGAATTTCCTGGATTTAATTTTATATTTTCTATCATAAGGAATGTCTGTGTTTTCATTTTCAGTTGTGGTTGTGCAATCCGGGTTGGTTATTGCGTCCCCATCAGTACCGTTTTCATCTGTACTTTTGGGGTGGAAGATCCTCCATCGAATTCTTTTAATAAAGGAATTCACGGCCTGTACCATGTCCATCATGTACATATTGTGTCTTGATATAACTATGTTTTGGGGGCTGAAAGGTATTTCTTCCTTAGTCAACATCATAAACAGTATGTGCAATGTAAACAGACATCTTGCTGCTCAACTCCCTCGGATGAAGAAATCCAAGATGAAATAAACAAAAGTTACAAAAAAACAAAAAAAATTAAGTCTTTGAATTTTAACAAACTTTTGTACTATACATGCTCTGCAACTATAAAGTAGATACATTAACGGTGATTCAGTTTTTATCATAACAGTCTGAACCCGTTAAACGAAAACGGTATACATTGAAATTAACAATATTTCAAATATATATATATATATATATATATATATATATATATATATATTAAAGTGAATTTAGTTTACAAACAAATGGCTACACATAAGCATACATGTTTCAGCGAAAACCCAGTACGGGAATCGCTTCGTCAGGCCAAGGACATCTCTTATATATTTTGTTTTGATCAAACAAATAATTGCTACCAATACAATATATATATATATATATATATATATATATATATATATATATATATATATATAAGTAGATTGTAGTTTGCTTGAAGCATTGTTGAAGAAAATTATAAGGTAAAATTAAAAGCCAAGAACAATGCGAGATTTCTTTTATATAGAATAAAATTAAATGAAAACAAAAGAAATAAATTTCTTTTTTTTGTTGTTTGTTTTTTCTTTTTTACACAAATTTTAACTCTAAACAACAGTAAATTTTTTTTTCTGTTGTATTCAATGGTGTTATAAATCTCAATATATTTCAGACCTATTAGTCCTTTTTCAAGAGAAGACAGCGGAAGAGTATTCAAAATTGGAAAAGCAGCTACAGAGTTTACCACGTGATACCGTGAAATATAGAACAAAAAATGACGTTAGGAGAACGTTAAAATAAATCAGTTGGTGTTTAAAATACCTGTTGCGTCTGTGAATCAAGGGAGATGACTATTCAATCAAGGGTTGAAGGGAGGCAACTCTGTGAGATTTTATTAATACACTGTCAATTTTCGGTGTACAGACTCGAGATTTGACATAAGGGTTATTGAGATTTGGGAAAATCTATTAAATCGGTTTTCGACCAGAAATTTGGCTGTTAAAGGGGGGGTACACTAGCTGTTCAGCCGGGCTCAAAGGGGTCAAACAATTTAGCCTGTGAAAATTCTATCAAACTCCTCACTAATTTTGGGTCTAAACAATTGAAATTTTAAATGTAGATTACTTGGACATGGATCAATTTTTTCATTTGATTTAAGCCCAAAACAGTAAATGATTAGGGATCCAAATAGCGGTGAAAGTAAAAAAAAAAAAAAACCCTCTGCGGCCTCTACTAAATTTCTCAGCCAGTTTTTGAACTAAACAGTTGAAATTTAACATGAAGCGTATTCGGACATAGGACAAGCTTTTTAATCGTTTTTTCGGCCAAAATTTTGGCTTCCAAGGGATCAAAGGTCAAAAGATGTGATCTTTGCCGTCTCTAGCAAACTATTCAGCCAATTATGAGTCTAAACATTTGACATTTTACATAAAGAGTATTCAGATATGCACCAAGGTTTTTAATCAGTTTTGTGACGAAAATGTTTCTACCAAGAGGTCAAAGTTGAAAGAATTGACGTTTGCATACTCTACCAAACTCCTCCGCCAATTTTGGGTTTAAACAGGTGAAATTTTAGATGTAGGTTACCTGGACATGAGTAAAACTTTTTAATCTATACATATATATGCGCGTGAAGTTATGAACCGTACATAGGGCCCGAGCAAGCGCGGCTGAACAGCTAGTAGTAAAACTACAAAAAATACGGGATTTAGAGTTTTTAATAAACATCAGCAAAAAATATTCTTCAGTGACTAATTTTTTCAAAATGTAAGAGTTTCTTTTCTTTTACAAACGATTAAAATCTTAAAAACATGACCTAGTATATGATAAATAAATCCTATTTACAAACTACTTTTGTAACTTAACCTGGCTGAAAAATTTTGGTGGTGACATTGTGTCACCTTCTTTTGCGGTCACCCGGGGCGGACCGCCGCCACTCCCCCTCTCTAGCTACGCCACTGCTTTCAAGTGATTTATCGCGTAAACAGGATGCGGCGATCAGCAGAGGTCAGACGGTTAACCATTTTGGGCAGTTTCCTAGCTTAAGAATGATAACTTAACAGACACGGCTTGAGATGATGGAGTAAGTCTGTATGAAATGAACGCCCCAAGCGGACATATTTGAGATGCGTTTGAACAATTTGATGCTTTTCTGTTTCCTTCTTTTTGCAGAACATCTTGTTATACAGAAAATACCCGACAGAATAAACTCACCGGCGGCCGAGCGTATTTACTGATTCAAGCGACTCCCGATTTTGAAAATTCCCGGAAGTAAACGGTGTTACGCAATCTGAAGTTCCCGCTATAATAATCTTTCTTTACTTAATCTATTGCGATCTTTTCATTTCGTCTAATTTATTTATAAGTGAAAAATTCACACTTTTTCCTAGTAAGTAAACATTCATTCATTTTGTTTTCCATTCATTGACAATATTTTAGTCTATTATATAAAAATACTGGCAGGGAGATCAGATGTTGTCGGGGATTGAATAAGGATCAACAAATGTTCCATCCTCCCATCTTTTAATGGCCATCGAAATCAGTGAAATCGACCATTTTTTAATCAAATCGATTGATTGCCTGCTCTACTCTATATATCTATAAACGTTAAATTGTATGTCGGCGTGTGTCTGTGTGTGTACATTTTCCTACCAAACTACTCTGTCAATTTTTAGTCTACAAACTCGAGATTTTACATAAGGTGTATTGAGATTTGGGAAAATCTTTTGAATCGGGTTTCGACCAGAAATTTGGCTGCCAAGGGGTCAAAGTTCAACGATTTGACCTTTGAAAACTCTCCCAAACTCCTCCGCTAATTTTGGGTCTAAACACTTGACATTTTAGATGTAGGTTACTTGGACATGGATCAAACTTTTTAATTCAATTTGAGCCCAAAACGATAAATGTCGAGGGCTCAAAATAGGGGCCAAAGTTAAAAACATTGATCTCCGCGGTCTCTACCTAAATTTTTGGTCTAAACATTTAAAATTTTACATAAAGTGTATTCAAACAAGATTTTTAATCGGTTTTTGACATTTGAAATTTTAAATGTAGGTTACTTGGACATGAGTAAAACATTTTAATATATACATACATATGCACATATGTGACACTTACGTCACCCGTGCGTCGTCCAGTAGTGGAACGCCCCCGGTTGTCAGTTCTGGTGTTTTCTCGGGGGTGATGTCAACGGCCGGTTTCCTGAAACGGACTCCTCATGCAAAACAATTGAAGGGACCAAGTCAATAAGCGTTTCTTTTTGTTTAAACTTCTTTGTATTCAATCAGGGTACAATCGCAGTTAGCTGTTTAGTTAGGGACTGGCCACTTGTTACTTGCGAGGTTTTCTCTTCTCTTTCTCCGACAGACAACTCAATTATCTACGTGACAGGGTCAATCGATGGGGGAATCTTCGTTCGTCGGACCCAACTCTCTCTTACTCTGACTCTCAATCTCTCAAGGCTCGCTGCTTATATTGTGGGGGCGTGGACTGGGTCTCTTCCCGTTTCAGGTCGTTGGCCAATCAGAATTAAGGGATCACTGTCCGTCAAATCTTCGCCAGGCGGCCTATACCCAAAAAAGGAGCTGTCTTTCTTTCTCTGTTGGCATTCGGGTGTTCTCTAATGGAACTTGACAGGTCGTAAAAACAGAGATGCCTAACTTAATTATTTTTGAGAGGACATAAAAACAGCTGAATCCGATTCCACAAAGGCCACGCGTCTTTTCAATAGGGTCACTTGTCGCCCCGCTGTTCGTCGACTGTTTGCTTTGTAGATCGGAATTTCATTGGTATCCTCGCCACCCACGGGCTGTCATGGCCAATTTAACGTCATCACGTTCTTCCACCATAAGCTACGATCTTATCTTTTTTCTCTTCCTTTCGTCGTTTACAGCTGCCTGTTTTCCCTTTCTTTTTCCACGGGTTCACCGCTACTCTTGGCCTTTTGCTCAGGATCAAAGTGCAGCATCTGTTCTTCGGATGCCGCACTTCCATTTCTTGTTCTCTTTCGGTGGAGGAGAAATCCTTCACGACTGGGACAATTCTTATTTTTGTACCCTTGAGCGTCTCTCATTTTTTTTTCTCTACTAGTCCTTTTAAGGTGACTAACCCATGTACATGCAAAACAGTTTCTCTTTTCTTTTCATTTTTTTTTTTAATATTCGGTCCTTCTCTATGCCTTAATCTATGTGCATGCAACTGAGGAAAGCTAACCATGCTCAGTTCACTATCAAAAGAGGGCTCATACACCCTTTAACTACTTGTTCATTTTCTCTTTCTCATAATTCATAAAACAATCAGAAAAATATTTGCACTTTTTATATTTGTTTTTTTCTTCCATTCTTTTTTTTTCTTTTTTTTTGGTTAATAATGGCTTAGGGATTGACTGTGCTGCAACCTTGGGTTTTGTCGATAGTTGCAGCCCATGCACCCTATCCAGGTTTTGGTGGAGGGCACTCATTGGTATCCCTGCCCCGCCCAGGCGCGCTGCCGTCAGTGGTTTACGGTCACCTGATTTCTCCCTACACTTAACATTAGGGAGGTCTCTTCATCATTGACCCCCACTCACATCCTTATCCAGCTATCTGCAAATTAAAAAACACTCTCCAGATTTTTTTCTCACACCTCATTGAACAAATCCTATCTACATATCCATTTTTTCTTTTTTCGTCTTCTTTTTTTTCTTTCCTTCTGACACTCCCCTTCCTTTCCCAATCTAGTCCGTCCTCAACTAAACTGTTTCTTTTTTTTCTTTTTTTCCAGAATTTCCCAAATACAATACAATACAGAATTCCCAATACAATTAATTCTTTCTCCTACGAGATCAAAAGTTTCCAGGCACACCAACCAGATACACACACCCACACACGTACATTTCTAGTGCATCGATCCAACCGACGGCAACAAAATCTTTCATCTCAATTTCTTCCCCATGGTCCCAAATATAAAACAACATAGGCGTGCCAGCTGGGGAGGGTGCATATCGTTTCTCCTAAATACCCCGGTGCACATAAAGTTATGAACAGTACATAAGGCCCGAGCAAAGTCGGGCTGAACTGCTAGTATATATATATATATATATATATATATATATATATATATATATATATATATATATATATATATATAAATAAAATATATATGGCGATTAAGCTACACTGAATATTCCGCGTTTCATCCACTCTAGGACTCTTCAGACTTACGCGCACAAGCGTGAAGAGTCCTATAGTGGATGAAACCCGGAATATTCAGTGTAGCTTAATCGCCATATATATTTTATAACTTACTAACTAGCTCTACCTACGTATTGAGCACTTTTGAAGTAAATACTTAAAGTTTATGCATAAATTTATACTTTCGTATATTAATTTTATGTGAGTTAATGAAGTAGTTATATATATATATATATATATATATATATATATATATAACATAATTTTGTAGACTTGTACATCGCGAACGAAACAATGATGATATAATTATATTAAAAAAAAAACAATAAATTACCAACTGAGAAAACTTGATGTTTGGAACTTGGAGAATTATTGTATTTCAATATATATGCTCTGGGAGTCGAAAACGACATTCATTGAGCTTGAATTTTTTAAAAACTTTATATATATATTTTTAAAAATATAAAAACATTTTAATTATGAAATATTTTACGATTGATATATACAAACTGAGTACACGTTCAAATAAATGACATATATATATTTATTATTATTAATATTTAATTGATTAATTAATTAATTATATAAAACAATGTCGAGATGAGTGGAAAGCACATAAAGCACCGGGAATTCCCAAATAGTACTGACCAGGCTTAACGTGATTATCTATACATTAATACGATACGTGTCTGTCAAGCTTACATCTTTTTTCTTTCGAGTGACTTTCGTTTAATTGTTATGATCTTTCATTTTTTGTAATAAATAATCTTTCCAAGAATTCTTTATAAGTCTTGGTTTCGGTTTTGATTATAGATTATGCAACTGAAGTCATCTATTAAAAAAAAATAATTTTTCCAAGAATTCTTCGTAAGTTTTGGTTTCGGTTTTGATTATAGATTATGCCACTTAAGTCATCTATTTTTAAAAATAATTTTTCCAAGAATTCTTCATAAGTTTTGGTTTCGGTTTCGATTCAAGCTGATGCACTCAAGTCATATGGATATTTTTTTCACAAATCACAACTTTATAATACATAAGAATCGATAGCAAATCGACTCTATAATAATATACACGAAATCTGCATAAAATTAATATATCACATTTAAGCATATTTTAACTTAGATAAATATTGTTGAAGTTTTATCAAAATAGATGCAATAATATCAGAGCGTTTCCATGTACAATGAACACAGAATACAAATATCAGTATATTAACTATGAAGGAGTTCTCTGTGGAATTTCCACAGGTCCTGCTAGTGATATATAAATACTGCTTCAAAGCTGAATGTGAAGCTACGTGTAATTTCAAACATAGATTGGAATGTATTTATAGGTGCAAGTTTCATTTTAATCGACATGGATATGATTGTGGTAACACTTGACGGATGCAGTCGAGTTGATGGACGCTGGAGACTTCATGACTATCACTGACATTGATGTTGCTAACAGAATAGTGATCACTGATATCATAGTCCTAATTTTTTTGGTACATCTAGCCAAAATGTTAGCATAAATAACAATTATACTAATACGCACAGACGTATTATTGTGCCACTATACCTCAGTGCCACGGTTGCTAACACACTTTACAGCATGGCCGGGTGGTGATTTGGCTATAAGCGTAGAGATACATAGAAATGCAAGCCCAGAATTTCCTTTCCCTTTTATCGATCTCTTTTTCGTCCGGCCAACATGAGGTTAGCACGCGTGTTTCTGTCTCTCCGTGGACGAGAGGGGGCGACCCCCTCCCTCTCAGCGCTAGTTAAGCATAGTTAGTTCAATAATTGTAGGATATGTAAAGTGTAAAATGTTTTTGTAATATACATACTTTTTTTGAATAAGTAGTTAATTATGTTTCATAAATATTACGATTGTGTCGTGTTGTGTGTTTTATTGAGTCTGCCATGAATGCCTCCATCAAACAACGAAGCGGTCCGGAGAACAAAGAAAGGAGATTCCAACCAGAATGCCACCAGGATGAAGAGGTCATCTTGAGAGAATAAAGGAGCCACACCCACATCCAACATCTCAGGTATCATTTTCTTCTTGATACACAGACCCTAATGACTGGCCATCTTCATATCTTCAGGAGACCTCTTCTAAGACATTTAGTTAGTGTAACACGCGAAGCCAGTCACACGCCACTGACTGGCTTCACGTATTATATTATTTTATGTATCTACATAAAATTGTATCTATCTATTTTTCAGTATTTACTTGAACAGTGCCTGATACGTAACTAGAGCTAGGTATAAGTTTTGAAAAGATATATATGGCAATTAAGCTACACAGAATTTTCCGCGTTTTATCCTCATGAGGATTCGTCAACCTATTGCATGGAATCGATGTTGCAATCTCACGAGGATGAAACGCGAGAAAATTCTGTTGCCATATATATATATATCCAAACGTACTTCACACACATGATGGACTGTCCAGTAGATTAAGACGTATGAGGTTCCGCCACAACAACTAAGTAACTTGAAAATCCACACAGATGATTTGTTTATAGTGGTGAAGTTTGTGTGTAGAACCAACCACACTTTTTAGTATTACTGCAAACTTTCGTCGGTGCAGACGACTGGCACAGGAAAGAGTATACAGTAGACCGCATTGAAGGTGCTTGTGCATTATAGGTCCGCAGGTTTTTACATCAGAGCTTTTTTCTTCTTCTAGACGTCTGTCTTAACGAAGACTGGGGGTGCATCTCTCCCAGTGAAATAATGCGCCCCCTATGTACTAACCTGGAAATTTCTGCACACAGCGCCTAATCATCCCAAATGGTCACCCATCTGGTACTGGCCAGGCTTAACGTTGCTTAACTTTGGTGATCTAGCGAGAACCGGTGTGTCAACGTGATTGTGGCACACACACACACACACACACACACACACACACACACACACACACACACACACACACACACACACACACACACACACATATGAATCGAATTAAGTGGAACTAATTACGTGTTATTTAGAACATAGTATAAAATCTCTACAATTATTTAAATGCAACTTTGTGTGCGTGTGTGAATTCGTTCCTTATAGACTCCGAAACGGCTAAATAGATTTTCTTTAAAATTTACAGAACTTTAGTTTATAAGTCTGGGAGTTATCTTGGTTAAGCTTTGTCTCAGAATACCCCCGATATTTACCAATAACCGATAATCGAAACCGTTATTTTAATTTATCCATGTCGTTGCTTAGCAACAATAATAAAACAACGGGCCGTTAAAATTCTACTGTGGATAAGTTGATAGCGTGTTTTTTTTTTTTTTGGCATGACGTGGTCTATAGGTTCAAACTCCACACGTAAATTTTTAAATTTTTTTCATTAACTGCAAAGTATTTTATAAGATTTGAAAATTTACGTTTTTTTTTGGCATGACGTAGTCCGTAGGTTCAAATCTCGCACGTAAATTTCTTAATATTTTTTTTCGTTGACTGGAAAGAAGTTTATATAAAATAATTTTATATAAAATAATTTATATAAATAAATTCATAAATAAATAATTTATATAAAATAATTTATAAAAGAAACAGTAGGTAGAGTGCAATGTAAAATAACGTATATTTTAGACTAAGTTACTTCATGGAGGTATGTGAAGCTTCCTCCGGGCGATTTCATGGGTTTCGATGACAAGAAAAATGTAGGAGTTTGAAATATACGTTGATCATCATTCAATCCTGGGCAACGTTGGGTCTCCTTGCTAGTGTATTTATAGATATACGTTTCACTTTAGTGCACATGGATATGGTTTTCGTTATACTTGATGGAGGCTGGAGACTTCATGACTATTTCTGACAGGAATGTTGCCAACTAGAATAGTGATCATTGATATTGTAGTCGCAACTCTTTTGGTAGATTTCTTGTATCGAATGCAATCAAATAAGTACGATCAGTTTTTATTTGTTTATATCTTTTTGAACTGTTATCTGTGAAAATAACGTTTCAGGTGGAATCCTCCGTTCAGCTTAAAAAATAATATATACACCCTGTAAGAGTAGTTGCACGTGTAATTGTGAGGCAAGGTTTGCGTACTCCCCAACAACACCTCATTCGTGCTGGAGTTCAGTGGCAAGGAAAAGTCAAAGGCAGCTGAAACAATGCCGAGATAAGCGGAGAGCACATACAGCACCTGGAATTCCCTAATGGGCACCCATTTTTTAGTAATGGCCAGGCTCAGCATTGCTTAACTTTAGTGATCTAAGGGGAACCGATGCGTCAACGTGATTATGTCGTGTCACAAAAGTAATTGCTTTAAATTCAGGTTTTATGGAAGTGGACCATTAACCTGTTATCGCCATGAGCTGTTCATAGTTTAGCACA